>NC_045427.1:652549383-652891169 GCF_902635505.1 Sarcophilus harrisii
AGAAAGGAAGGAAGAAAGAAAGAAAGGAAGGAAGGAAGGAAGGAAGGAAGAAAGAAAGAAAGAAAGAAAGAAAGAAAGAAAGAAAGAAAGAAAGAAAAAAGAAAGGAAGCAAGGAAGGAAGAAAGAAAGAAAGAAAGAAAGAAAGAAAGAAAGAAAGAAAGAAAGAAAGAAAGAAAGAAAAAAGAAAGCAAGGAAGAAAGGAAGAAAAGAAGAAAGGAAGGAAGAAAGAGAAATAAAGGAAGGAAGGAAGGAAGGAAGGAAGGAAGGAAGGAAGGAAGGAAGGAAGGAAGGAAGGAAGGAAGAAAGGAAGGAAGAAAGGAAGGAAGAAAGAAAGAAAAGAAAAGAAAGAAAGGAGGGAAGAACAGAGGAAAGAAAGAAAGAAAGCCAGCTCACTCTCCTGCTCAAGAAGCTTCCACGATTCCCTAAGGCTGTAATTCCTCAGCTTGTCATTTAAAGTTCATCATCATCTGGTTCAGTCTAATCTTTCAGGTTTACTTCTCTTTTCTCCTCTTTGTGTATTCTTTATTCAAACCACACTGACATACTTGCTGTTCTTTTTTAAAAAAAAAATTGATATCATGTAAAAATATTTTCTCTACTCATAAAGCTTTTTATTTTCAAACACATGCACAAATAGTTTTCAACGTTCACCCTTGCAAAACCTTGTGTTCTAAATGTTTTTTCTTCTTCCCACCCCCATGCCCTCCCCTAGATGGCATTACTTGCTGTTCTAAAAGCTCCTCGTTCAATGTCTTGTTTTCTTTAATAAAATGAGCATTTCAGACTGATCTATATTTGCGAGTGTCTTGTCATTTTTCTGGCTCCAGAAGCACCTGAGATTGCCACCCCCATGTGGAAGACATTCCCCCTTACCTTTGCTCCTTCCTTCATGGCTCAGCTTAGGCTCCGCCTTCTCTGGGAAGCCAGTCCTGGAGTCCTCATCAAGGATTATCATCCTATATTTGTTATGGGCCATTCAGGCTCCTGTGAATCCCTTCACAGAATCTTGCTTTAAATTCATAATATAAATAGACAAGATTACAAAGGAAACTCCACTGAAATATAGTTATCAGACTATTTTGAAGCTGCGCTTTATGGACCCCAGGTTAAGAATTGTCCCACAGCTCTTAATTATCTCCCCCTCCTTCAGCTTCAAATGACCTTATATCGATGGAATGGGAGTTGAGAGGCGGCTGGTAATTCCAAGGGACAAGCATTCAGGTCCCAGGGTCCCGATTACAATATCATGTAATTGTCTGTGCGCATGATGGTTCCCTCAGGAATGGGAGCTCCTTGAGAGATGGGCCTTTTTACATTTTCTTCTTGACTTTCTCAACACCAGCCTTGGTGCCTGGCACTTAATAAATGCTTGTTGCATTGAAATAAATGAAGTAAATTCCATCGACAAGTCTTTTCAACAGAATATATCAGGAGTTTTCAATTAACAGAGCTCTAGACTACCCAGAGCCCCCTCCCTAACTGAGAGAAACAGAGAAAGCCATCTATTCAATTCAATAAACATTTATTAAACACCTACTATGTACCAGGCACGGTGACAAATGCTGGGAATACAAATAAGAAAAAGAGACAGTCCCTGTCCTCAAGGAGCTTCCAATCCAATAGGTGGAAAGCCAGAGGTGAGGGAGCCCCCCAACCTTTGGGGGTATGGTGTTCTGTGGAGTCGGGCCAAGCAGAGCTGCCATGGCAAATGAATTATCCAAAAGGTTGTGAACCCTCTATAAAAATGAGCTCGGTGAGTTCATGAAATGAGATCTAGAACTGGAGTCAGATATTTTGCCTTGATTTTGGACTCTGCCGCTTCTTATGTGACCCTGAGAGAAATGTTTCCTCTCTCTGGGATTTGATATCTTTCTCTATAAATTGAGGGTGATCTTAAATGATTTACCCAATGGCCCCAAGTGATGTTAGCCAAGGTCCTATTCCTGTGGCTCCGTGGGACTTGGCCACGATCCTGTGTTCTTGAAGGCTCTGCTAATTCCCACCTAGGGACCTTTCAGAAATCTTCCCAGATATACATGTTGTCCAGTCCCCCTTCCCAAAAGACCTCCCATTTTGAGTATATTTCTTTGTGTACTCATTGCATCCATCTGGTAGAATATAAATTCTTTGAGGGCAGAGCTTGTTTCCTTTCCTACTCTGTAAAAGAACAGTGGGTTATTTTTCAGCTGTGTCCAACTCTTCACGACCCCGCTTGGGGTTTTCTTGGCAAAGATACCAGAGTGGTTTACAATTTCCTTCTCCAGTTCATTTTACAGATGAGGAAACTGAGGCAAACAGGTGCCCAGGGTCACATAACTATTAAGTGTCTGAGGCCAGAATTGATGTCTTAAAAAGTTTTCCTGCCCTCAGGCCTGGTACTCTATTTACTTCCTCACCTAGTTGTCCCAGGTCACAGCAGTGAGAAGGAGAAAACAGATTTGAGTGTGCTTTCAGTATAAAAGAATTGATTTTGTTAAAGCCTTGATAAAGATGGAAACAATTAGACAAAAAATAATTACAAAATCCAATTTATTCAGATAAACACACCAAGAAAATTGCTCTTTCGGCAAACTGAAAAGTCGGTAGACACTTCAAACCATCATGAGACCGAAGAACAGAGCTAGAGCAAATGATCTGACGGTTCCCAGATCACCGAGTCCAGGGATAATTAAGTTTTCCCCATTTTCTTATTTCCTACCTTCCACCCCCTCATTCAAACCTCTTTTCAAATATTTAAGATGAAACATTTCCCCAAAATCTCATTCTGTTTCTTCCTTTAAACAGAAACTTAACACTGAAATATGAAAATAGCTCTGGCCTCTCTGCACACCTACAACTCTATTTTCTTGGCTTTCTCTCTGAATTTTGCTTTGGGTTTCTCCCTCCCCTCCTTTCTAGCTGACAATTTAGGAAAGGACAATGGCTGAACTAGAGGCAAATATATACAAAGAAGAAATTAAAAGACTCCCGGAAGATCAGAGAAATTGAGCCAGAAAGTCCCTCCTAGTCTGGTAAGTACATCCCCTAGCTGCTTTAGGTTAGAGATGAGGGTTTGAGACTCTTTTGAGGATTTAAATTATCTTCTACATCTCATTTGACATCACAGGTATATCAAAATTAATATTTTAATTGGTCATAAAGAGAGGGAAAACTCTGCAAGAACAGAAAGTTCAGAATCTTCAGATTCTGAACTTGTTAGCAAAATACAAGTGTTGTTTTGTCTGGTGATGGTCCTGAAAAGGGACAGTCACCTCATTTGGCAAAAATGAATAAGTCAATGAAACCCCAGCAGGGATTCATTTATTCTATTGCTCCCCATTCTGGCAGTAAAGAATAAAATACTTTTAAGACAGCAGTGTCTGAGCTTCTCCTTGGGAAGAAATTGTGTTTATCGTTTGTGGGGTTGGTCAGTGAAATAAAAGCAAAAGGGAAAATGGGAGCCACCCAATAAGCTAAGGAAGCCTTTCAGACATGATGACAATTAAATAAAAGTGTAATTACATCAAAGACCCTTGGTAGTATGGAAACTCCCTATACACCCATCTAGTTGCTTGATGTTCAAGTGATTTGTCAGACAGAAGAAAAACTAAAGATGAGATCTAAACTCAGGTCCAGGATTCACCATATTCATTGTCAAACTACCTGCAGGGGAATCTGCTTGAAGGGTAATATCAACTGAGAAGACGTGGATTCTGAGTCCCAGATCTGCTATTGATGTCCATGGCACCTATCTGAGCCTCTCCTTTCCTACCTTTGGAATGGGGATAAGCTTATAAAAAAAAAAACCTACACTAAAACTTTGGGAACCCTATTATTTATCTCCACTTTATCCTGTCTACAGCTTGTTTGTTCTTAAGTTACTCACATGTTGTCTCCCTCATCAGGCTGTAAACTCCTTAACAGCAGGAACTGCCTTGTGCATTTCTTTGTATTCCCGGTGCTTAGCACAGAGCCTGGTACAGAGTAAGTACTTAATAATTCATGCTTATTATCTGACTTTCACCATCTATTTCACCAGGTGTTTCAAGATTCAAGTAAAAACAGATCAAAGGGCTGTAGGACGGACAGAATGAACAATAGCTAACATCTAGTTCATGTCCACCCCTCGCCCCCACCTTCCGTGGTAGAATAGAGAAGAGACAGAGGTTTAGAGAGAGGAAGGGCTCATAAGTAGGAAGGCTCATCAGCAGGTTTGCTGACTCCAGCCTCGATCTCTTCCTTTTGCACCTTCCTGCCTCTGCACTAGTAACATACAAAGTGTACTCCCACCATATAAATGAAAGTTGTCAAAGAGCCCTGCAAGCCCTGATGGGGCTCGACAAACCTCACAAACCTCAGGGCTTATGACGTTTGTGCTTCCAAATTTTTTACAAAGACAACCAATCACAATCTCATTTGTGTAGAGAAATGTCAACATGAAAATTTAGAAAGGGATCTTTCCAGCAGCACTTGTTAAAAAGAAAAAAAAAAAGATAAATAATAAAAAGTGATATTCCATGTCAAAATACAAACATGCTTTTAACTTCAAAAAAATGCTTTTTAAACAATTGGACAATTTTTTAAAGCCTATTTGCTCCCTTACTATGTCATCATCAGGGATATGATCCATTTATTAATGACACAGTTATAAGACTATGGATCTAGAGCTGGAAAAGATCTTGGAGGCCGTTATAATTCTTTCTAAAGCCCTCATCTGTCAAAAACCTCAACTAGTCACAATGGACATTTTCATAGCAGCACCTGAACGTTCAGGAAACCTTTAAAACAATCATCTTATCTGAGTTTCATAACAACCTAGTGAGGCAGGACTTTAGGTATTGTTAATCCCATTTGACGCTAATGAAACTGAAGCTAATGTGGGCAAAGTGGTTGACCCAGGGACAGAAAGCTAAGTAAGTGTCCAAGATCCTTCCTGAATCCAATCCCAGCAATAATAAAACTCACAGGGCATTGTGAGGCTCAAAGGAGAGCCTCATATTTTAAAATTGAAAGGGATGGGGAGCTAGTCCATCCTCCCCCCATATTACAGAAGAGGGAATTTTATTCCAAATCTGGGGAGAAAAAAAATTAGGTTGACCAAAGACTGTGCTGAGGACATATAAATACTTTATTAGTTTCCCTCCTAGTAAGCATCCCCGTTCCACTTCTTTAGGAGCCATCCCCCAAATGCTTTGTCCAGAAGTTGGTTCACAATATGCCCTGAATAGAACTCTGGCTACTCTAGTCTAAATGACTGAAGTAGATTCAAGCGACAGGCAGAGTTTAGAACAAATTTGGGAAGGCACATCCTCATTTTTCCAAAGGAAATCTTCCTTTCTGGGACTCAAAGTGGAGCTGGAAGAGGGAACCTCCCCACCACTACCACCCCAGAGAGGATTGAGGATGCTCTCACAAGACACAAGCAAATCTTCCCATTCAGAAACAGACTGTTCTGCACTGTATGTTGTACTAGAATGCCCTTCTTTTTGGCCAGCTGGCAAGTTTTCTAAGACTCTCCCTGGGCATTTGGCTTTCCTAGCACATGTTGGCCAATAAACGGTGCAAATGTGAACCCGAGGAGATGAAGCAGCGCAAGCAGAGACCCGTTTCCCAAGAGTTTGGGGATTGAGGGGGTCTTTGGAGTGCCAGGAAATGGGGCTAGAAGAAAAAACTTGGGGGTCATCTAGTTCACAGAAGTTGGAGCGAGACGACAATTCTGCAGCCATCTCATTGTCCGAATTGAGGCCTAGAGAAGGAAAGGCAAAGTACCTGTTGTCTACTGGGGTGAAGGGGCAGAGCACAGGCTCAAAGGCGGGTCTTCTGACTCCCAAACCAGGGACCTACTCTCCTCCTCTACTGGCTCCTGCCTCTTCTCTCCTCCTTCAAGGAGATTGATTCTAAAGGGGAAGACAGCACCCAGAATCCAGGAAGGGGAATTAGACCAATCACATTCAGCTGGAAAAGTTTGGTATTTTAGCTGGGAACAAAACAACTGATGGAGGGACTCCAAGGAGGCATGTGAGTGCTAAGGGAACCCTAAATTCGCGCTGGCTGGAGAGGCAGCAGCCTGGGTCGTGCTCTTTAAGTAACCCTGCTACATTAGCAAAATAAAGGCAGGACTGGGTTAGAGCTTCTTAATCTGCCCTCCTAAGCTTGTGGGTTTTGCAACTAGGACTTGGGGACCTGTATTTTATAATGGGCTTCCTTTGTAGTCGGGTTTTTTAGTTGTCATTTAAAAGCAGGATTCTGGAAGGGCTCCGCAGGCTTCAGCAGACCTTGGCCAAGGGTTCCAGGACCAAAGGGCGAGGATCCTGGGCCACAGGCTTTCCCAGGGCTGTGTGGGACCACCAGTCTCTGTAGGGAGGACACTCGAGTGTGTGAGAAGGGACCCTCCAGGCTGTTTGAATGCTGTCTGGCCCAAAAGATCGCTTCAAGGCCTCGATGAAACCTTAGCCCCCAACGGCAGAGAAAATACTACAGAATGGGGGGGGGGTTCAGATCCGGTTAATGTTTAGCCCGCTTTTTTCTCTTGGTTCTGAAAACAGAGATGTCTTGGAAAGGGAGCTGGGGCCGGAGACCAAGAATTGGGGTTCAAATGTGTCTTTGCTGCTTAATTCTTGCCAGATCTCTCCCTGGACCTCGGTGTCTCTGTCTAAAACAAGCGCCCTGGGGCTCCCTTAACGTTCTACAGATAAATGATCTTTAGGGCAGACGCTCCCCAGAAGTTCGGGGCCGCAGAAGTTCGAGTCCCCGCGCTCCCGCAGCTCTGTAGAAGTCTAGCACAGGCGGGACCTCCCGGCATGGGGCCGGACGCCCCTTCGTGGACGCCCCATCAGTCCCACAAAGGAGCCCCCGAAGGCGCGGGTGAATCGGAGCCCCGGAGCCCGCCTGGAGGAGGGGGGCGCTTAGAGGTGTGGGGCATAGAAAGGGCTCAAGTAGGTGGAACCAAGGAAGGGGGCAAAGGGGCCCCCGGCCGCGGCCGCCGTCAGGGGGAAGGAGGCGGCGGCCGGGAAGAGGACGTTGGCCGAGGAATAGGGGGGGAACGTCTGGAAGTGGAGGGCGCTGGGGCCCGGCGGGCTGGGGCTGCGGCCGGCCGCCTGGCCCGCTCCTCCCGGGGCTCCCGCCGCTCCCGGCGGGGCGGGCAGCGCGGCCGGCCCGTCGGCGCCCGGGTTCTGCTTCTTCCACTTGGTGCGCCGGTTCTGGAACCAAATCTTCACCTGCGTCTCGGTGAGGCTGAGCGCCAGCGCCAGGTTGAGCCGTTCGCAGACGGACAGGTAGCGCGTGGCTCTGAACTTGTTCTCCAGGGCCACCAGCTGCTCGTACGTGAAGGCGGTGCGCGCCCGGCGGGGCTTGGCGCAGCCGCTGCCCTCGGGGGGCCGCCGGCGCTTCGGAGGCCGCGGCGACTGGGAGCCCTCCGGGCCCGGGGCCGGCCCCGCTCCTCCCCCGCCGCTGCTGCCCCCGCCACCCCGGCCCTCCGGCGGCTCCGGCTCCGACGAACCCCGACGCCTTCGGCGCAGCCGCCGCCGCTGCCTGCCGAGTCCCTGCCCGGGGAGCCCCGGAGCCTCCTCGGCCTCCTCAGCCTCGGCCTTCTCCCCATCTTCATCTTCATCGTCCTCCTCGTCGTCGTAGTCTTCCTCGTCGTCGTCTTCCTCCTCCTCTTCCTCCTCCACGGAGCCGTCCAGGACGCAGGCTGGTCCGCTATCTAAGGGGGAGAAGAGAGCGTGACTAGGGAGGACGCGGACCCCAAGCGGGGGTTGCCCGGCACTCTCTACCTCCGCCTCCTCCCCTTTACTAAGCACGTCCCGCCCAACCGCCCAGACCTCTAGTCCCTGCGAGCTCCTCACTAACCACCAGTCCCTCCCTCCCCCGCGGCCATAGAAGGCCAGACAAGCTTCCAGCGGAAGATGTTAGACTTGAGCCAGTTCTAACGCCTCATTTTACAGGTGAGGAGACTGGGCCCCAAAACCTTGCATCGAGTCCAGAGGTGGAAGCGGCCTTCATGGCTGGGGAAGTCACGCAACCTTCCCGAGCCTCTTTCTTCGACTGGAAAATGATAGTCGTTAGACCAGAAGCTTACTTCTGGGGTCCCCTTTAGGTCCTGTATCCTCAAGGCATCCTCTATCACCCCAATTCATCCAGTTAGCACCCCATCCCCATGGGTCTTGGAGCTAGGGACCTTACGGAGCAGGCTGTTCTCACTTCTCCTTCCCCTCCCCTCCCACCCCTCCTTTACAGGGGAGGAAACTGAGCCCCAGAGAGAGTCTACACTTGGATTTTGCTGCCCATATTTAAATCGAATCTGGGACAGCTTCAACTTTATCCCTTGCCATATTGCTGGAGAATCTCCCGTCTCCCCTCTAAAAGAGCATTTTACCCCACATCAATAAAGGCCACCAGGCCCATTGGGCAAAGGTTTCGGGGGACAAAATCATGAGGGAGGGACAGTTTGGGGTGTGGGGTAGGGGAAGATCTCATTACAATGAGACATTGAGATGTCAGATGCTCTCGAGTGTTGTCTCCCACATCCCGAGGAGCTGATTTTGGTCTGTGACCGATATAGATTTGGAAGCAATTAAAAAAAAAAAAGAAGTTATTAAGATCCCCTCCCTTAAAAAGCGCAATTCCCCCTCTCCCATCTTCTCTCTCCTGCTGCGTTAATAGAGTTTCAGATTTGTGAGGGGCCAGATCGATAGATGTCATCTATTAAAGGTAAGTTTTAATCGAGCAATATTAGGATCAGACAGGGAAAGGGGGTTTGAAGTGCGCACCTGCAAGCTGTGGGAAGGAGATATGCGGGAGGCAGTAATAGAATATCGATCAAGGAGGGGGGGAGCCCAGGCCCCCTCCGAGGGGCGACCTGAACAATTACCGGGCCTGGCCTGGCCGTCCCAAGCCCAATCTCCCTTGACCAAAAGCACCCAGAGCCCCAGACAATTATAGCTCAACTTTGGGTCTGCCCATCTCCTGTGATGGGGAGCGGGGATGGCTGAGCTCCTCATACCACCACCTTCCCTCCCTCATTCTGCTCTCTCTCCATCCCCCGCCCCTGCTGGGCTTTTGGGGACGGCCACTTCTTTCTAGGGTGCAAGGTGCGCTCACCTGCACCCATTCATCCGTTTCAAAAATGCTGGGAGCAGGGAATCCCTCCTCCTCCCTATCTGGGGTGAGGACAAGGAAAAAGGGTCCAAAGGAAAAGGATTTCCTCGCAGCAGCGGAAGGCTGTGTTCTCAGTCGGGGCCAGAAGTGAACTTGGTCCTTCCCTCCCGATCGTTTCTCAGTCCCTCTTCTTCCCACAACCAAACTGGGCAGGGAGAGCCACTGGCTGCCCAGCCGGCTGCACATCTCCAGATGTGGCTCAGGAAGGGCCTAGCAACCCCCGAGCTTTGGTGGGCTGGACAGGGATGGAGTCTTGGGCCGAGCGCTTGCCTCCTCCCTCTGCGTCTGGCCGCCCCTTTTGCCCTGACCTAGCTCTGCGGAGACCTCACCCCCTCCTACCCGAACCCGTTTCCTGCTCTGTGTCCTGGTGTTTCTGGGGGAGGGGGAGGAGGGGGAGACACCTGCCCGGGCCGAGCCAAGCGGCAGGCGAAAAGTTGGCGAGCCCGGGCCACCCTCGGCCTCCCCTTAGCTCCCGGCTCGGGCAGGCGGGGAAGCGGGAGCAGCTTCGGGCCGGGGGCGCCGGAGCCCCAGGATATCCTTACCCGAGATCTCGGCCTCCCCGCGGCCGCCGGGCTCCGCCTCGGCATTCTCCACCTGCCCCAAACTTTTGTCTTGCTCGCGGGGAGCGCAGAGGCCTCCCCGGGCGGCCGGGGCCCTTCTCCGGGTGAATTTCTGCGGGTCCAGGATGTCCAGGATGGAGAAGGAGATCTTGTGGTGGCCGGGGGCCACTTTGGCCCCGCCGTTCTGGCATGCCAGCATGCCCGTCCTCGGAGAGACGCCCCCCGAACCGGGCGGCCTCGGGCGCCGGGAAGGCGGCGGGCAGCGCGGGGGGAGAGGGGGGTTCTGGCAGCGAGCCCTTCCTGCGCGCTCCCGGGCGGCCCGGAGGAACGGATGCCGGAGGCGGCGGCCCCGGAGGCGGCCCCGCTGACGGACCGATGGCTGCGGGCCGGCCGCACGCCCGGGAGCCGCGCCGCCCACACACCGAGGCCGGGACTCGCGGAGGTCCGGTGCCAGTGGCGGCGCCGCGGGTCTCCGGGAAGAGGAGGGCTGGGGAAGGAGGGTAAAGTGGGAAGGCTCGGGGGGAGGGGGAGGCGGGGGCCGCGCGGCTATTGGCACTGGCTGGTCTGGGGGTCTCCAGCCACGTGGAGCGGGATGGGGGGCGGGGACAGGGGGGCCACGGGGACGAGGACCGAGCAGAGGACTGGCTTCTGAGGGTCGTGAAGCCAACCCTCCCTCCCAGTGGCCGGGGGCCGGGGCGCGCAGCTGCCGGGGGTCTGAAGCGAGGCTCCCGGCTTCTTTGACAAGTAAAGCTTTTCTCGGCGGCTGCGGGCGCTGGGGTCGGAGGAGGGCGGGATTGTCACCTAAGTCCCACCCCCCGCAGCCAATTTCCAAGACTGCTTCTTCCTTCGCTCTGAGCCTGGGGCAGATTCCGGGGGCTGCCTGCAAACGGCCGGGGGTGGGGGCGGGGACCAGGGGAGACATTAAGCCGAGCGGGCTAGCCTCGGACTCCGCGATGGCCGCGCCACCCTCCCGTCGACCCCAGTCTTCAGAGGCCAAGTCTCTCGGACCCGGGGCTCCCAGACTCCGAGGGCCCCAACGCCCCGTGCCCAGCCCCCCCTCCGGATGCTAACGAGCTCTGGGGCTCGCACCGATTAGCCGGAGCGGGGAAGGGCATTGCTGAAGGGGCGGGGGGCTCTCTGAGGAGCTCTGAGGGGATCAGCGGGCGGCTGAGGTTGGACGCGCGAAGCCCAGGGTGCGAATTTCTCCTCGGCCCCTCACTAGCCCCCCAGTGCCTCTGGGCACAGCACTCCCCCCTCTGAAACTCAGCTGTAAAAATGGGCGGCCACGGGCCCCTGAGGGGCCTCTCTCTCCAACTCTGTGAGCCCGATGCGGACTCGCACGCTCCAAGCTTTGGCCACGTCCGGACGCGCCGCGCGGCCCGCGGGCCACTGGCTCTGTTTGGTTCTGCTCCCAGTCCGGGATTTCTACTCTGCCCCCTTTGAAGGGCTTTCGGTCTTAGAGAGCGACCTGCCGCGTGAAGAGGATCGTTGACTGACCCACGGTCACTCAACCACTATATTCCCGGGCGGGACTTGAACCCCGGGCTAGCGAAATGTTCAAATGACCCAGCGAGAGCCCAGAGCCGCGGGAATGGCCACTGTAGCGTTCATCCCCACAGCGAGGAAGCCTCTCTCCTCGGTCTGGGGGTCCAGGCTCTCAGTCATTTGCGGGGGCTGGGGCTGGGGGTGGGGATACTGGGCTGAGGAGGCAGCAGGTGGAGGCTTTGAAGTCACTGGCAATTGTAGACCCTCCCTTCGTCCCAGCCCCGCTTCCCGCTGCGTAGAAAGCCTTGCTGGAGTCGGGGTCTCAAGGCAGAGAGCGGAGAGTGGAAGGGGGTCTCCCTGCCTCTCCAAGTGTGTCCGGGAGGCTCCAAGTCAGAGGCGGCCCCGGACTCTGGGCGCAGAGCCCCCCCCCCCCCCCGGCGGTTCCGATCCATCCCCGTCCCCATCCCCTCCCCCCGCCCCCAGTCCCCCGGCCCGGCAGCCCCTCCCCGGCCCCCTGGGGCTCCCGCACAATGCCTCGGCAATTAGGATCATCAGAGCAGGTAAACGAGAGGAAGAGGAGGGGCAGCCCGCTCATTCCCGGCCCCATCTGCGCTGCCAAAGGAGCCCGGCCGGGGGGTCTCTTTTTAGCCTTTCACATTCAAAGCCTCCCTTCTCCACCCCTGGGCTGCCCGAGAATTCCCGGCGGGCTTGAAAGCCCTCGCCGATCGCTCCGCGGCTCCCATTTTCCAGAGAATTCCAGCTCGCCGGGGAGGGAGGGGGGGCTTTAAGGAATGGGGGCCTCCTCCTCCCTCCCTGCAGCAAGGTGCAGGAGCTTGCCTTGGCCTGAGCCAGGGAACCTGGGAGGATGGAAGGAAGGAGGGAGAGAAAAAAGGAAGGGAGGGAGAACGGAAGGAAGAAAACGAAGGAGAATTTATTAAATGGCCCAGCTTCCCTCTTAAGGCTGGTGCTGTGGTCCCCAGTTTATAATGGAGGAAGCGGAAGCGGCCCGAGGGTGTGATTTGCCCCAAGACGCCCGAGCACTGAGTGACTGAAGTCACTCTTCCTAACGAACTACCGTGGCGAGGAAGGCGCGGCCGTTAGGAGCCCCAAAGAGCAAGGGGAGAGAGGGAGCAGGTGCACGGCTTGGTTCCTAACTTTCTCTCCTCGTCGCGTCTTGCTTTCCCTCTTCCTCCCTCTGATCCCTCCAACTCTTCATGCGTTCACCGGATTCAACAAACACTTAATAATTAAAGTTGTCCGAGGAGCGCTTATGGGGGGGGGAGGGGGGGTTGCCAGGCCAGATGCGAGCCGGGGTGGTCGCTTGGGTGTTTCCCTTTGTTGGAGGGGAGAATTCAACCTGGGGGTGGGGCCCGTGACATCAAAACAAAGTCATAAATATTTAAAACTCAACGTGCCTTAAACAGCCCGGGGCCCGGGGCCCGGGGCGCTTTCATTTGGACGTCTCCTTCGGGGATCCGAGGGGCCCCCCTCCTGCCTGCCCATCCTTCGGATTCCCCGGGAGGGAAGCCCGCCCCCGCCCGCCCTCACTCTCCCTCACCTGGGGAGGACTCAATGGGACAGCCCCAGCCGTCCTCTTGTAATTCATTCATACATTTCCTAGTGGCAGCTCGGACTCCTGCGCTTTGAAATTCCTTATTAGTTATGTGTATACATGGGAACTTAATGAAGGAACCCAAGGGCTGTCAGCCACGTGACCGACAGATGTGTGGGTATGACTTGGGGACTGGGCTTGGGATTTCATGGGTAGAAGGAGCTCCGGGTGTAGACGCTCCCACTGGCAGTGCACTTAGCACTTGAGGCACTTTTGATGTTAGCAAGCTGCCTGGAGCACAGAGGGGTTAATAGACTCAGAGGGTCACACAGTCAGATCTTTCTGGATCCAAGGCTGGCTCTCTATCCATTATCCTGCCCTCTATCTGAAGGCAAGAAGGAACCTTTTGCCCAAATTTAAGTTAATGCCTCCTTTCTGTCTCTTCCCACTGCGTGACAGGTGACAAGTGCTTAATATTTGTCAACTGATTGGCTCCCATTGTGTACCCATTGATGTGCATTTTTTTTTTATTTAATAGCCTTTTATTTACAGGCTATATGCATGGGTAACTTTACAGCATTAACAATTGCCAAACCTCTTGTTCCAATTTTTCACCTCTTACCCCCCCACCCCCTCCCCTAGATGGCAGGATGACCAGTAGATGTTAAATATATTAAAATATAAATTAGATACACAATAAGTATACATGACCAAAACGTTATTTTGCTGTAGAAAAAGAATCAGACTAGTTGATCAGTGGAATAGATTAGGTTCAAGGGATAAAACAGTCAACAAATATAGCAACCTAGTCTTTGACAAACCCAAAGATCCCAGCTTTTGGGATAAGAACTTACTGTTTGATAAAAATTGCTGGGAAAATTGGAAACTAATATGGCAGAAACTAGGCATTGATCCATACTTAACGCCGTACACCAAGATAAGGTCAAAATGGGTTCATGACCTAGGCATAAAGAATGAAATTATTAATAAATTAGAGGAACATAGGATAGTTTACCTCTCAGACCTGTGGAAGGGGAAGGTTTTTATGACCAAAGCAGAACTAGAGATCATTACTGATCACAAAATAGAAAATTTCGATTATACCAAACTGAAAAGTTTTTGTACAAACAAAACTAATGCAGACAAGATTAGAAGGGAAGCAATAAACTGGGAAAATATTTTTACAGTCAAAGGTTCTGATAAAGGCCTCATTTCCAAAATATATAGAGAATTAACTCTAATTTATAAAAATCAAGCCATTCTCCAATTGAAAATGGTCAAAGGATATGAACAGACAATTCTCAGATGAAGAAATTGAAACTATTTCTAGTCATATGAAAAGATGCTCCAAGTCATTATTAATCAGAGAAATGCAAATTAAGACAACTCTAAGATATACCTACACACCTGTCAGATTGGCTAAGATGACAGGAAAAATAATGATGATTGTTGGAGGGGATGTGGGAAAACTGGGACATTGATTCATTGTTGGTGGAGTTGTGAACGAATCCAACCATTTTGGAGAGTAGTTTGGAACTATGCTCAAAAAGTTATCAAACTGTGCATACCCTTTGATCCAGCACTGTTACTACTGGGATTATATCCCAAAGAGATTATAAAGAAGGGAAAGGGACCTGTATGTGCACGAATGTTTGTGGCAGCCCTTTTGTAGTGGCTTAGAAACTGAAACTGAATGGATGTCCATCAGTTGGAGAATGGCTGAATAAATTGTGGTATATGAAAATTATGGAATATTACTGTTCTGTAAGAAATGACCAACAGGATGATTTCAGAAAGGCCTGAGAGACTTACACGAACTGATGCTAAGTGAAATGAGCAGGACCAGGAGATCATTATATACTTCAACAACAATACTAGATGATGACCAGTCCTGATGGATCAGGCCATCCTCAGCAACGAGATCAACCAAATCATTTCTAATGGAGCAGTAATGAACTGAACTAGCTATACCCAGAAAAAGAACTCTGGGAGATGACTAAAACCACTACATTGAATTCTAGTCCCTATATTTATGCACACCTGCATCTTTGATTTCCTTCACAAGCTAATTGTACAATAATTCAGAGTCTGATTCTTTTGTACAGCAAAATAATGTTGTGGTCATGTATACTTATTGTGTATCTAAGTTATATTTTAATATATTTAACATCTACTGGTCATCCTGCCATTTAGGGAGGGTGGGGGTGGGGTAAGAGGTGAAAAATTGAACAAGAGGTTTGGCAATTGTTAATGCTGTAAAGTTACCATGTATATATATCCTGTAAATTAAAGGCTATTAAATAAAAAAAAAAAAAAAAAAAAAAAAAAAAAAAAGAAAAAGAATCAGACTCTGAAATATTGTACAATTAGCTTGTGAAGGAAATCAAAAATGCAGGTGGGCATAAATATAGGGATTGGGAATTCAATGTAATGGTTTTTAGTCATCTCCCAGAGTTCTTTTTCTGGGCGTAGCTAGTTCAGTTCATTACTGCTCCATTAGAAATGATTTGGTTGATCTCGTTGCTGAGGATGGCCTGGTCCACATTGATGTGCATTTCCCCCCAAAACCTACATTGGACATTTTTACAGATTTCAAAGCTGGCAGATTTTTTTTTTTAATTATAGCTTATTTATTTATTTATAAATTATAAATTATTTTATTATAGCTATTTATTTTGTTTGATTTACGCTTGGGTGATTTTTCAGCATTGACCCTTGCAAAACCTTCTGTTCCAACTTTTCTCCTCCCACCCCTCCCCCAGATGGCAGGTAGACCAATAACATGTTAAATATGTTCAAGTATAAGTTAAATATAATATATATATACATGTCCATACAGTTATTTTGCTGCACAAAAAGAATCAGACTTTGAAATAATGTACAATTAACCTGAGAAGGAAATCAAAAATGCAGGTGGACAAAAACAGAGGGATTGGAAATGCTATGTAGTGACTCACTCTCATTTCCCAGAGTTCTTTCGCTGGGTATAGCTGGGTCTCTTCATTATTGAACAAA
Source organism: Sarcophilus harrisii (assembly GCF_902635505.1). Lineage (NCBI taxonomy): Eukaryota > Metazoa > Chordata > Mammalia > Dasyuromorphia > Dasyuridae > Sarcophilus > Sarcophilus harrisii. Next base: position 652,565,131 of record NC_045427.1, read on the forward strand.
TGGAACTGATTTGGTTCATCTCATTGTTGAAGAGACTAGCAGATCATTTAAAAAATATTATCTAATTTGAGCCTTATAACTCTGGGAGAGCAGGACAGCAGCAGATAGCATTGGTTCCATTTTTGCAGATGGTGAAGATTCATTTATGGTAATTCACTAATTCTTTGAGAAGCTCTAGGCATTTATTCCAGAAGAAAATACTGGAGTTTCTTCCCCCTATTGTCCCAGGCAGAATTTGAATTCAGGCCTTTTTGATCCCAAGCCCACTATATCCAATGTATCCTGTATATTAAGCTGTTTCTCAAAGTGACTGTTAAGTTTTATGAAGCTTTGTCCAAAACGAACATTTCGCAGTTCTTCCTTTTGATAACTAGTTGCTGTCTTCAGTTCAGGGCTGATTGCATTCTGAAATGCATTTCCATTCACTTTTCTGTGGATGGTAGCAGTGATGCTGTGTGGGGCAGATGAAAATCACTGGGCTTGAGCAGCAGATTAAAATGAGGCCTTTCTTTTTGCCAGAACTTGGGAATTGCTATGAGATCTTTACTGTTCTTGCTGAAGGATTCACCTTTTTTGGAAAACTCATGGTGCTGATAAGGGCAAAAAAGAATGATTTGACCTAGAAGTCCCCAAAGAAATGGCCAATGAGAGGATAAATGATACTATGTCCATACAATATCATCTAAAAATCATCAGAGACAGGTCTGGCCCCCTCTTAAAAATGCTGATACTTTGCAAGGTTCAATGTTGAAAAATTACCCATGCATATGTTTTGTAAATAAAAAGCTATAATAATAATAATAAAATCCAAAAAAATTTTTAAATGCAATACACTTTATTTTTAAAAAGATACTTCCCAGAAATGCTCAAAGAATCTCCCTTACAAAATACATTCTCCTACCCATCAAGTAGGAAATGACAGAACAAAACATGTACATGAATGTAATGAAATATTATTGTGTAATAAGAAATGCTAAAAAGGTAGATTTCAGAAAAATCTGGAAAGATCTGTATGAACTGATGCAAAGTGAAATGATCAGAACCAGGAAAACATTGTACACAATATCAGCAACATTGTGTTGATGATCAAGTATGAGTGACTCAGTGCCTCTCAAAAACTCAAGGATCCAAAGCAAGTACAAAGGATTCAGGAAGGAAAATGCTAGATAAAGAACTGATGGACTTTGAATGAAGATCAAAGCATACTTTTTTTTCCATCTTTTTTGGGTGTGTTTTTTCCCTTTTGATGTTTCTTCTTTTGAAACTGTAATTAATATAGAAATGTGTTTTACATGATACCACATGTATAACTTTTATTAAATTGTCTACCATTTTAGGAAGAAGGAAAGGGAGGGAAGGAGGAAGGGAGAAAAATTTGGAACTCAAAATGAATGCTAAAAATTGTCTTGATAATTGGGAGAAAAAACAAGATATTATTTTTAAAAAGACATTCCCTGATGTGAACCGGATGCAGTCATTTGGAAAGCAATTTGAAACTGTGCCCCCAAAGTCATTCATACCCTTTGACTCAGTGAAAAACAAAAACAAAAATCTAGTTCCATCTCTAAAGAGTTTAAAGGAAGAGGAAAGGGATATATATATATATTTACAGTAGCTTGTGTATGTGTGTGTGTGTGTGTGTGTGTGTGTGTGTGTGTTCTCAAAGAACTGGAAACCTAGAGTGTTCCCCATCAACCCAAGGATGACTGAACAAATTATAATAATGGAATACTATTATGCCAAAGGGAAGGATGAAATGAGTGTGTTCAGAGAAACCTGGGAAGATTTATATGAACTAAAATGGAGTAATGTGAGCAGAACCAAGAGAATCACTTACATGAAAACAGCAACATTGTAAATGACTTGGACAGATTTCAGATCTCTGTCCAATGTCGTGACCAATCCTTGGAGAACACTAATCAGGATATCAGAATGAGTTGTACTCTTTTTGGATTTAGGGATTGTGAGAATTTGTTTTACTTTACTGTGGATATTTTTAGCAAAGTTTTTTTTTTCTTTTTCTTTTAGGAGGATGGGAAGGAGAGAAAATAAATACTTATTGATTGAAAAATAAAATGACAAAAATAGATTTCTCCCCCAGAGAATTATTGATCATTAACAGGATTGACCGTTATTATGGATGCCTTGCCATCTGTCGAGCCCTGGTATATATCATTCCCTTCTCCCTTTCTACCTTATATTCTCACTCTGGTAAAAGTAATCAAATCACGGCTGCTATTAGTGACTGGAAAGAGAACCTTGTAACCCAGAACTTTATGGCCAAACAATCTCTGTAGCTCCTGAGACCAAAGCTACCCTCCTTGGCTCCCATACCTTTCTAGGTGCTGGGATTCTTGATTATAGAGTATCCCAAATTTTCCCTGTACTTTTTACTCAAAAGAAAAAGAAAAGAAAATTTTGATTTTACCATATATATGCACACAACAAATAAAATAGGATAATGTAATTATTTGTGAAACATTGTCTCCCCTACTCTTAGGTTTGGCTAAGTTCTTGCCACCCGAGGGTACAAATACCAGAAACCCTTATTCTTTTAGGAAATAAATTCTTTTGAGAGCACAGAGTCTACCTTTCTCCTCCTCCCCCATCTTTATTCACTAGTTAGATACAAGGGAACATCATAGATATTTAATAAATGTCCATTTATTTGGTCATTTAGTTATTGCAATTGATGAGTTGTTGAACTAGCCTTTTTTAAAAAAATTAATGTTTCTATTTTTGCACCAAGCTTTTTAGCCAAGAAAATCAGGTAAGCCCATCCACCTCCCCTGCAGGTTCAGATAGTCTGAGCCTGATATCCCACATCCATTTCTCACCTATACTTGTGCACTATCATAGGTGTGTTTCATCATCTGTTCTCCAAATGGGAAGTTGGTGATTCCAGACAGACTCCAACTGGGACAGTCATTGTGTATTTATTCTGACCTGGCTTTCTTGCCTTGACTTCAGCTCCTAGGAGACTCCCCATGTTTTCTTCTCATCACTTCTCCTGGTGGCACTGCATCCCATGACATCCAGTCCCCATCTTGCTCAGCCATTCTCGTCGGCCTCTTTCTTAGTTCATTTCGGCTTGCTCTGTTCAGAACCAGATCTGGAGGCCACCAGATGGCTTTAACTTAAGGGCAGATCGGCTTGGGAGGAAAGTAACCGTCTCTCCAGTTCTCCATAGATTGTGAAGGCCGGGCATTGAGCTCTCTCGTTGACTCCACTGGAAGAGAAAACCCCGGACAAGTTAAGTCTGTTGGAATGCCAACCTGGGAATGATAGTGGGATCCCCTTGACATCTCCCTCAGTGGGGCGGCTGATTTCTCCTGCTGTTTTCCTACTAATGCACAGATATGGATGTGTATTTTTAGCAACCCACCTTCCCTGTGCTCCCGGCCCGGCTTTCTCAGCACGGACATTAAAATTCTGTCCGAGTTTTGTCTTCAAATTGCTTTGATGCTAGGTGGGTTTCAACCCTGACCTGTCCTGATGGCAAGTGACGGCTGTAACAAGCTGTGGATCAATATTCATAGCGGGTGTCCGGGACTGATAACACCGGCCAAGACAATGTTCACTATCGGCGTGGACAGCTGAGATATTGGACCATTAGTGATGTTGTTTTAAATAACCCGCTCCCTGACTGGGGCCATTTAATGAATTTCACAGTTTAGATAGTATCTTTAAGGAGAGACCAAAGACTATTCTGGAGGTGCTGATGCAAATCAATGATGCCGAGCTCTCAGGAAAAACAAAGCACTTGCCTCGAATTTCCACCCAGAATCCTCCATAGGCTGCTTGAGCCCTCTGGGATGGGGAGTGCTTGCAGTCCATGCCGTGGCAGGGGAGGGGGGGCGCAATGTGACCAGCTGAGTTAAAACACCGGTGATAACATCTCCTTGACTGCCGATTGAAAACAAAGAGTCCAGTGGTGCCCTCGGTAGTGATATCCAGCTGCAGAGGTGGGGTGGCCAGAATTTTATCCCAAAGTATTTAAAGGGTGCCAAATTACTGTTTGTTTATTGCTGTCATAAACTCATTGATCTAGGCAAGGAAAGAAGGAACCTCAAAGACAGGGAGTTCAGCCTCCTCCTTTTTCGGTTGAGGAAAGAAACTAAGACCAGAGAGGTGACCCAGGCGGCAAAGGGGAGATTCGAACCCAGCTCCTCTGATTCCATACCCCTTGCTGTTTCTACTCTCCCATACTGTCTCCTCTTTGTTTTAAATCTGAATCATACCCTCACTTATGTGATAAACTATTAAGCAACCCAACTAATATAGCAACCATGCCCAATGCTCAAAGCTCCCTCCTTCTCCAACACAATAAAGCTGATTCCTTTCCTCTGCTCTTCTTGATGGTGGGCACAACAATCAGAAGGCCATAAGAGCACTCGTCGTCTGGTGGCAGCTGCTAACAAAAAAGCTCAGTGCCAAGGTACCAGACATATTTGTGAATATAGGAAGTCTCCAGATGGTGAAATGGGCTGAGCTCCTCAAGTCTGTTCCAGTCTTCAGTCTTCTGTCCCTCTAAGCTTTGTGCTGCAGCTTACTATTCTTTATGTTTTACAGTTGAGGAAACAGAGGTTCAGAGTGGTTGGGACCTACTCAAAGTCACCGAGCTGGGGAGTTAAGTATCTGAAGCAGGATTTGATCTCAGTTCTATCATAGTCCAGCACTTTATTCATAGAAGGAGAGGGGGTGACTACAGCTACAGAATATTGTATATATTGGCAGTCTTGACTGTTTCTTTGGCTGGTTTTGCTCAGGGGAAGGGCCCCTGGGTGGATTGGTAGATGGGACATCTCCAGATCATAATATAAAGAGTGGGATTTTTTTTCCCATTAAAATAGTTGATATGTGGGGGAAGCTACAGGTTGGCCAGTATTTTGGTACAGGCCAGCAGAGACTTTGTCCTGTTTTGAGCTTTTCTATAACTGTCTTCTGCCATCGTGGTCTTAAAACATTTTGTCAACTCCTATATGAAATCTTTCTTGCTCTCTGTAATATCTCTTGCATCCAGTCTCTCCAGTCAGTGCCATTTCTATCTCTGTAATATCTCTTGCATCCAGTCTCTCCATTTAATTCCCTGGTTCCATCCAGGATGGAGCCCTCATTACCTTTCACCTCCACCATTTATGAAACTCATAGTTTCCAACTAAACTTGGGGGCATTTTGCACGCTGCCTATTTGGAAGGGGGCATCTATTTGCTGGAGAGAATGCTGATGGGATGCTGCAAGCCAGGATGAGAGGAGAATGGGTTCATGTGCTTTGAAAAGGGTAGGCTCCTTCTTAGCGTGGACCCTCATAATGTCACCCTTCTTACATGGGACATGTATGGCTTATATTTGGATAAACTCTTCCCTGCTTGCCTTCTCTCCCTCCAGTCCATCTCCTCTGTTCTGCAGCTTTGCTACTATACCTTTTCTCCTTAATCTTTATCTACTCTATGCTTCCTTGATGCTTACAAACATTCCAATATAGCCTCCATTAAAAAAAAAAAAAAAGGATGTGTGTGTGTGTGTGTGTGTGTGTGTGTGTATCTGACCATTCCAATGAGCTAACTTCCTGTATGTCTCCTCTTCACAGCTAAACACCTACAGAAAGCTGTTCACATTGGCCACCTGTACTTCCTCACTGTATTCTAAACCATCAAAGAGTTTTGACCTATCAGTCAGCTGAAATTACTCTCTTCAAAGTTGCCAATAATTTTTAAAAATCTATTTGATGCTATTTTCAGTTCTGAATTCTCTCCCTCCTGCTTCTACCTTCTACACTCATTGAGAAGGCAAGAAAAACAAACCCATATCAAATTTGCATAGTCAAGCAAAATAAATCCCTGCATTAGTCACATGAAAAAAGTAAGAACATACATTTTATTTTAATCTGTGCCCAGAGCCTATCACTTCTCTGTTGAGAGGTGGGCACTAAACGTTATCATAAGTCCTTTAGAATGGTGTAAGATGTGCTATTCACAGTGCTGAGGTCTTTCAAGGTTGTTTATCTTTGCCAATGTTCTTTTTTCAACATTTAAAAAAAAAATTCAAGTTCTAAATAATCTTTCTTCCCCCAGCCCTTCCCCCACTCATTGAGAAGGCAAGCAATGTAGGGCCCATTATACATGTGAAGTCATGCAAAACACATTTCCATATTAGCCATGTCACCAGAGTGGGGAGAGGGGGAAGGAAGACAAGAAAAATAAAAGTAAAAAAAATGTTCTTCCATCACAAAGAGGCCATAAGTTCTATCTGAAGATGGAGAGCAGTTTTTTATCATGGAAGTTGTCTTGGATTGTTGTCTTGGTCAGAGCAGCTAAGTCTTTCACAGCTGATCATAGTTACAATATCGCTGTTACTGTGTACAGTATTCTGGTTCTGTTCGCTTTGCTTTGCATGAGTTTGTATAAGTCTTCCCAGGTTTTTCTGAAACCTGGCCTTTCATCATTTCTTTAAAAAAAAAATACTTTCATTTATTTACTTAAATATGTCCCAGTTACATGTCAAATTTTTTAACAACCATTTTTAAAAATTAAGTTCCAAATTATCTCCTTTCTTCCTGCTGTTCTTCCTTGAGAAGGCAAGCAATTTGATAGCTATTACACATATGAAGCCATGCAAAACACGTTTTCATGTTAGCTATATTGCAAAAGAAAACACAAAAATCAAGAAAGATAATTTTAAAAAGTATGTTTCAATATGTATTCAGCGTATATCAGTTCTCTCTTTGGAGATGGAGAGCATTTTCCATCATGGGTCCTTTGGAATTGTATTATTGTCTTGATTATAGTTGCTAAGATTTTCCATAATTGGTAATTATTACAATGTTGCTCTTGTTTTGTATTATGTTCTCCTACTTCTGTTTGCATCAGCTCAGGTAAGTCTTTCCAGGTTGTTCTGAAACCATCCTGCTCCTCATTTCTTATAGCAAAATAATATTCCATCACAAACATATACAACTTGTTTGTCATTCCCCAATTGATGGATATCTCCTTGATTTCTAATTCTTAGTCACTACAAAAAGAACGGATGATATATATATATATATATATATATATATATATATATAGTATGTATGTATGTCCTTTTTTCTTTTCTTTGATCTCTTTGAGATACAGATCTATTGGTGGTATTGCTGGATCAAAGAACATGCAGAGTTTCATAACTCTTTGGACACAATTCCAAATTCCTCTCTAGAATGATTGGCCCAGTTCATAACTTCACCATTAGTGCATAAGTTTCTTTTTTTTTTTTTTCATATCCTCTTCAGTATTTGCCATTTTCCTTTTCAGTCATCTTAGACAATTTGATAGGTGTGAGATAATATCTCGGAGTTGTTTTAATGTGGATTTCTCTACTTGGTAGTGGTTTACCGTACTTTTTTTCATGACTATTGATAGATTTGATTTTTCTTCTGATAACTGCTTATTTTTATATTCTCTGACCATTTATCAATTGAGGAATGGCTCTTATTTTTTGTAAATTTGGCCCAGTTCCTATATATTTGAGAAATGAAACTTTGATCAAACTCTTTGAAAAATTTCTTCCCATCACCACCCCCACCAGTATTTTGTTTGTTTTCTCATTTTTGGCTGAATTGGTTTTGTTTATATAAAAACTTTCTAATTTCATAGAATCAGAATTATATATTTCACCTCTCATGATCTTTTCTCCTATTTTGGTCATTATCCATAGTTCTATGGGGCACATTTTCCATGCTTCCCTAAGTTGCTTATATCATCCTTTAGGTCTAACTTATTTACCTTTGTTGACCTTGTCTTGGTATTTAGTGTGAGATATTAGCCTATCCTAGTTTTTGCCAGAACACTTTCTAGTTTTCCTGGCAGTTTTTATCAAATTGCAAGTTCTTGACACAAAAGCTTGGATCTTTGGGTTTATCAAACACTAGATAACTGGTCACTTGCCTCTCTACACTGTGCAACTAATCTATTCCACTGATCCACAATCCTATTTCTTAACTACTACCAGATTGTTTCACTAATTACTACTTTGTAATATAGTTTGAAATCTGGTACTACTAAGCAGCCTTCTTTCACTCCACCTTCCCGCCCCCCCACTGATTCCCCTGATATTCTTGATTTTTTATGCTTCGAAATGATTTTTAAAAAATGTTTAGCTGTACAAAATATTTTTTTAGTAGTTTGTTATGGCGCTGGATAAGTAAATTAATTTAGAAATAATTGTAATTTGTTTTTTATTTTGGCTCAACCTACCCATGAGCAATTAGTATATCTCCAGATATTTAACTGTCTTTATTTACGTGAAAAGTATTTTGCAGCTGTGTTTAAATAGTTCCCTAAAGTGCCTTGGCAACTATACTCCCAATTAAGAAAGGGGGAGGCTGAAAAAAGAAAAGGCAGGTTGAAGGAGGTGGGGCAAAAGAAAAACACTGGTGAAGAGGGAAAGGGTGAAAGGAGAAAGAAAAGCATAACTTGGGGGAAATAGTATGGAGGAAATACAGAGTTCGTATCTTAACTGTGAATGTGATGGGGCGAACTCTTGTGAATATACTGCCAAGCGTTTTATATTGTCAGCAGTTATTTTTAATGAAATTTCTCTTTCTATCTCTTCCTGTTGGGTTTTGTTGGTAATACAGAGAAATGCTGATGATTTATATGGGTTTGCCAATGATCTCTTTATTGCATTTTCTCAATACTTATACTTCTTGAAAACTCAAGACTTTTGGTAGTAATGATCACTTTCTTTCTGACTTACTCTCTTCTCTCTGCAGGTTTGGGACACCACTCTTCTGTTTGTCTGATCACTCCTCAGAGATCATATAGGAGACCCATTGCTTATCATTTAAATCCATTCACAACCTTACCCCCTTCCTTTCCATTCTTTTTATACTTTTCCCTCTCCTCTAGGAGTAGTACTCCTGGCCTCTATAAACTAGGTAATTTCCTGGTTGTTTCCTGCTCATAGCCCTCCATCCACTCTCCCTCCTCAAGGTGAGAGTCACCTCTTGACTTCCCTGTATTCAAGATTCACCCCCCCCCAATTCCATCTTCTGCAAAGAGCTTTTCCCCAGACTTCCCTGAGATTGTCTTCCATTTGGCACTATAAATATCTAGCTTTGTGGTTGCTGTTGTTCAGTCATGTCTGACTGCTAGTGACCCCATGGTTTGTGACCATGGTACAACAAGCCATTCTATTCTCCACTATCTCTTGATGTCTGTCCAAATCCTTCGTCATTGTTTCCATAACACTATCTGTTCATCTCATTCTGTGCTGTCCCATTTTCCTCTTGTCTTCAATCTCTCCCCACCTCAGGGCCTTTACCAATGAGTCCCATCTTCTTATTATGTGGCCAAAGTACTTAAGCTCCAGCTTCAATATTTGACCTTCTAGTGAATAGCCTGAATTAATTTCTTTAAAGGTTGACAGATCGGATCTCTTTGCTGTCCTCCAAAATCTTCTCCGACACCACAATTCAAAAATGTTGATTCTATGGCGTTGCAGCTTTCCTTAGATTCCAATTTTCACAGCTTTTTCTCCCCCTTTCCCTTTTTTTTTTTGCTACTGGAAAAACCATACTTTCAACTACATAGATCTCTGTTGCAAGATGATGTCTCTGTGTTTTAGTATCCCGTCCAGTCTTGTCGTAGCTTTCCTTCCAAGGGGCAAGTGTCGTTTAATTTCATGGCTGTAGTCAGCATCTGCAATGATTTTTGAGCCTAAGTATATAAAATCTGATGCTGCTTCCATTTCTTCTCCCTTGGTTTGCCAGGAAGTGAAGGGGACCAACTGTCAAGATCTTAGTTTTTTGATATTAAGCTTCGTCAGCTTTGGTACAATCCCCTTTCTCCCTCATCAAGGGGCTTCTTAATCCCCCTTCCCTTTCTGACACCAGAACAGTATCGTCTGCGTATGGGAGAGTGTTGACATTTTCTCCAGCCACCTTAATTCTAGCTTTTTGTTCCATCCTTTCCTATAATGTAATCTGCATATGAATTGAATAGATAAGGGGACAATATACAGCGTTGTTACACTCCCTAAAACCGCCAGTGTCCCATATTTGGTTTTTCACCCTTGTTTCTTGGCCTCCATACCGACCCCTCAGCAGACAAGTAAGCCCATCACCCTCCATTTCCGCCAGGGATTGCCATATCTGTAAAAGATGTATGTATTTCACATTAATAAATATTGCCATCACAAAGTATAAAGGAAGAAAGATGCTTGCGGAGAAACAAGGCATCTGGCTGGACCAGCTCGCCCCTGCCCCAGCAATGAATCGGTGCGCCCCCGTCTCCCGTAGCCCCTCTAACATCTGTCACTTTCCCCTTCAGTTATTTTAGCAAACCTGACGAGTACAAGCTCTCAGGACAGCCAGGGGCGCGGTGGAGAGAGCGCGGCCCTGGAGCCAGGAGGACCCCAGCTCACACGTGGCCTCAGACGCTTAACCGGGCCTGGCTGTGTGACCGGGCAAGTCACTTGATCCCGGCTGCCTCGGGGGCAAAAGCTCTCTCAGGGCTGTTCTAATCGGCACTTCTCTGACGGATGATGATTTAGAGCAGAGCTTCTGGGACTTTCTCGGCTTGCGGTTTTTTTGCCGAGACATTTCCCCTGTGTGTGTGTTACAGACACATGGACCATATCGACCACAACTTCGGCCCGCGTGACCCGCGACCTAGAAGCTTCGGCTCTGCGTCTTTTTCCAGATGCCCATTTCGTTGTGACCCACGAAGCAGAAGCCGAGGCTTTCTCCTCAATGCAGCCAACGCGGGCAGTGCGGCCCAGGGGCTCTCGCTGCCTCTGAAATCCGGCTTCCTCCTCTAGCTGGCGGTGACGCCGGCGTCTCGCGCCGGGAGGGACGTGCCCAGGGCAGTCCGCGCCTTCGCTGGCCCTGCCCGGCGTTAGGCCTGGGACCCAAACGGATCTCTCCCTTCTCCGGCCACTTCCCCGGGGCAGCGTCCCCTTGCGGGGTCCTGCCTTTCCCTTTCTCCGCCCCCCCCTCTCTCACCACAACGGGAAGCTGAAGCAGGGACCTGCTTTGGCCTCTTCCCACCCCCAGGGCCACAAACAGAAGGGCCCAAGCAGAGCCTGGGAAGGGTATTCCACAGGCAGCAGCCCCGGCCCAGCCCAGAGGGAAGTCGGGGAACCTAAGATTTAAGGGGGGAGGGGGAGGATTAAGTCTCCCACTAGGCCTGGGGGGCCCCCTCTGCAAGGGCTTATGGGAAATGGGTGCTTTCGTTTTGTTATCTCGGATGGAACGGGAAGCGCGGAAGAAGGGGGAGGAGGTGGCGCCGATCCGGGTAGGTCTGCAGACTGACTAAGGGAGATAAGATGGGGGAGGGTCACCGGCTTCAGTTACCTTCTTTTAGAGGCCTAGGAGGAGGCAGAGGCTCCCGTGGCCACGGCCCCCCCAGGCCAGGCTGCAAGATTACAGCAAAGTGCCCTGCGGGCCGGGGGTGGGCCAAAAGACCGTGCACACAGTGCTTTGCGCCAGTCAGTCCCGGTTCTAGAGCTAGCGCCCAGCAAGCACGCCCTGAGCTCGCCGTGCCCACAATCCCTGGCGCTCACTCCGGGGAACGTCCCCCGAGCGGGCCGTCAGTCACCGGCAGAGACGTCGGTCACGAGACAGCCCCGCCCCCGCGGATCTGCCCCGCCCCGGCCTCCGGTCCTCCCTCGGGGGCAGCCCTGCGGGTGTCTGCCCGCAAGCCAGTCCCCCCCCCCTTGTTGGGTCCCTGACTCGGGTCTCTGGCTGCGCCCGGGGTGGAGGCCGGATCTGTCCGGCTGAGCGTCGGTGACGCACCTACTACGAGCCAAGCGCCCTACTGTGTGCTGGGATCCAGAGAGGGGCACACGCAGCTCTGGCCCGCCGAGGGCTTCCAGTCTAATGGGGGAGGGGAGCGCGTGTGCAGGCACTAGGGACGCAGACACATGGCTGGAGCTGAATCAATGCTCGTTCCCTCCTCTTCCCCGCTCCCTGCACTTAACAGGAGAAAACTGAGGCCCAGGGGAAAGGGACGCCCTTCCTATAGTCGCTGGGTAGTCAGTGAGCCGCGGATGGGGTTTAGTGGCCTCCCCAGGATGGAAGATCAATGACGTAAACGGGGGCAAAGTGACGCTGCTCAGATTATTCCCCCCCTCCCCGGAGACTACATTACCCAGGAGCCTCTGCTCACGCCCCGCTTCCCCACCCGCAGGCGGTCCTTCTCTCTGTGGACTACATTTCCCAGAAGCCTCTGCTCCCATCACGCCCCCCGGAAGGTCACCAGGGCTAACGGAGCCAGGAGAGCGATGGCGGCGGCGGTGACAGCGGCGTGGGCGCAGCGGCTGGCGGGCGTGCGCGGGCTGCTGCTCGATGTCTCCGGGGTGCTGTACGACGGCGGCGATGGCGGTGGCACGCCCATTCCCGGCTCCATCGAGGCCGTGGCCAGGTGCGAGGGGCGGGGGGGAGGGGGCGGAGAGTGACCAGGGGGCTGCCGCAAGCTGCGAGGGGCGGAGCTTGTGGAACGTTGCCCGGGAGACTGCGGACGCCGTGGGCTGCCGGGAGTGCGCGCGCAACCTGGAGCGTCGTCTGGAGCGGGGCAGGGGCGTCGAGTTGGGGCTGCCAGAGTCTGGCTCTTTATGCTTTGTGGGGTTCTGGGGGCAAGACTTAGAGACTGGGGAGAGCGGGGGCGGCGCGGCTGCGGGGTAAGGGGTGCGCCGGCCCTCGCCCCGAGGTTTGCACTCTGAGCGCGAGCGCGAGCCCCGTCCGCTCTTGTGTCTGAACTTGCCCAGGGTACGGTGGCCCGGTCCGGCCGGGAGGGACGGGGCAGCCTGGGACGGGCGGGGAGCCCTTGAAAGAGCTCTGGGTCCCCATTCCCTCCTTGCCCCTCTCCATCTTTGTGCCCCCCCCCCCCGCCCCCCCGGTCAGGCTGGAGGTTACTTTGGTGGGGGAGGGGAATACATCGCCTCTTGCAGACAAAGCCGGGGGCGGGGGGCGGGGCTGCCCCGGGCACTCCGCTAGGAAGTGCCCGAGGCGACCGGTCGGGCCCCCTGCCGCCCCCCCCCCCCCGGGCAGGGCTGCGCGGGGGCCGGCGCCTTGGCGCCTGATGGGGCCTGTGAAAGCGCGTGTTAGTGTCCGTGACCAGGCGGCATCGTCTCGTGTCCGTCCTTGTGGGTGGGACTCACAGCAGACCCGATGAATGGAGGCTTCCGTTTTACAGACGAGGAAACTGAGACTCGGAAGCCGCGTCCGGGAGGTCAGGGCTCCGAGGCTGGTTCGGGGCGTCTCCTTTCCGCCTCAGCTGCGGGAAGCCCGGCATTGATCAGATGTCGGTGAGACGGAGGCAGCTCCCGCGGGCGGGGGGCGGGGCGGGGAACGGGGCTCCCGGATCCCTGCGGCCGCGTCCCCGCCCCGCGCCCCGAGGCCCGTCTGTGCCAGGAGGAGGTCGGGCTCTTCCAGCCCCAGGCGCGGGCGCCTCGAAAAGCGGAGGGGGCGCCTGGGCCTCTGGGCCGTCGCGGTCCGTGCGGCCTTGCTGTGTCTGCCCCGGCCCCGCGTCTGGCAGCGCTCCCCCTGGCGGCTGTGCCGGGCGCGGGCCTCTGCGGCCCCTCTGCGCGCCTGCCCGGGTCAGGGGGGAGGGGCCCCCGGGCAGCCCCTGCCCTCAGCAAAGCGCGCCTGGTCCGGGCCTAATAAATGCTGCTGCACTGGCCGGGCCGGGCTTCCGGGTGAGAAACGCAGCCTCGGCCGTCGGGCCGCACAGCCTCGGCTCAGGGGGAGGCCCGGGGTCTCCAGGGCTAGCCCGGCACCCAGGAGCAAGTGAAGCCCAGGGACTCCCTCGCTCACGTCCTCCCGCCCCGCGGGCAGCACCTTCCCCTTAGAAGGAGAGGGGGAAACCGAGGCCGCGCAGGGAGATGGGGCTTAATAAACGCGCGGCTGTTCCGAGCCAGGGCCAGCCCTAAATGCGCCCGGGCCCATCTCCCCCCTCCGGGCTTCTGTCCCCGCCGCCCCCGCCTGCGCCGCGCTCCCTCCTCAGCCAGAGGCTCCGGGGCGGCTCGAGGCCTGCGGCGCTCAGAGACTGAGCAGGTGCCGCGCGTGGGCGGGGGAGGCATCAGGGGACCCCCAGGGGCCACGGGCCGCGTTCCCCGCATCTGGGCCTCGCACGTTTGCCTCCCTCAGCAGAGGCTTAGTTCTGGGGCCGCTCCTGCTCTCGGGGCGGGGGGGGGGGGGGGGGCAGCCTCTTGAGCAAGGGCAGTCGCGGGGCCATAAACAGGTGGGGGCGGCCGGGTCCTCGGCGCTCAGCTGCCATTGATGGGCCGGTGGGGGGAGGGGGCTCCTCTGCAGCCCCCCCACCGCCTTCATATGCGCGGTCCCTTTGAAGTGCCCTCAGAAGAGCATCCCCGCCGGCCCCGCGGAGCAGGAAGGCCCTCTGAGCCGCGGAGGGGGAGCCCTTCTCCAGCTCTGTCCCCAGCCGAGGAACGGGGTGTGCGGGGCTCCCCTCCTTCCCCGGGGCCGTGGGGGGGCAGGGCCCGGGCTGTCCCAGTCCCCCCCCCCCGTCTGAGGTCAGTTCCTGGTTCCTCCAAAAAGTGGGGCCGGAGTCAGCCAGACTGAGGGGGCTCCCGGCCTTCCCGCCCTGACTCTGCGACCCTGATTGCGGGAGGGCAGAGCTCAGCCCTCGGCACTGAAGGAAGACGCTGAGCTGGCTTTGTCCGTGCTCCTGTGGTGAAAGGCAGGGGGGTCGCGAGGAGTCCCAGCCCCATTGGTGCAAAGCCGTTTGCAAACTTGGGGTGACAACACCCCCAAACTGTCACGGACTCGCCGCCCAGGCGGTGCCAGGCTGGGGGGGCCCGGGGGCCCAGGAAGGGAGGGGTCCCTGGATGGCCCTTTCTCCTGGGGGGGGGCTCAGTCTGATTGAGTTCCCCGAGAGGAGCTATTCATTCTTCCCGTTTGAAGCGGGGGCCCTCGGCTGTTAGGGGCAGAAGGCAGTTAAGTGTCTGTAAAGGCCGGGCCGGCGGCGGGCGGCCCTCCCTGCAGGCCGGCGTTTACAGCTGGGCACGGGGCTCCACGGGGCCATTAGCGTCGGCATCTGAAAGGCCGGCCTGGCTGGACGTTTACAACATCCTGTGGCCGCCCCCGCCCCGCATCTGTCAGCCCGGCCCCCGACCGGGATCTGTCACGAAGGGCCCGGCAGCTGGGCGGCCGTGTCCGAGCCGGCGGCACTGGGAGGGGGTGGCCGTCATAAAACCATTCGGGGCGGCCCGCGAGGCCGGCCCAAGCCACAGCTGCTGCCCCCCCCCCCGGACCCTGTGGCCTTGGGCAGGGCGCCCCTTTACTGTCCCCCGAGGGCTGGCAGAGACCTCAAGGCAGGACCTGGGCCCTCCCTTATCCCGGGGCTTGCTGCCATTTCAGAAATTGTGTCCAGACTCCAGGAGCCCATTCGGGGTGGTCTGGGCAGATGCACTGGAGGGGTCTCCCCTTCCTCCTCCAGCCCATTGTACAGATGGACCCACAGCTGGTGCCGGAGGC
Organism: Sarcophilus harrisii; assembly: GCF_902635505.1. Classification (NCBI taxonomy): domain Eukaryota; kingdom Metazoa; phylum Chordata; class Mammalia; order Dasyuromorphia; family Dasyuridae; genus Sarcophilus; species Sarcophilus harrisii. The sequence continues at coordinate 652,580,603 of NC_045427.1, forward strand.
TCTGGGGTGTCCCCTGTGGCACGTCCGCCAGGAGGCAGAAAGCAGAATGGGTGCTTGGTAAACGTGGGCAGGGAGGGGGTGGGGGCACTCAGGACCCAGCCCCTCCATGGCCCTGTGGTGGCGTCCGCCCGAGGCTCACCTGCTGTGGGACCCTGAGGGCCCTGCCAGGGGCAGGCTGGGCTTCCGGCCTGAGCCCACCTAGGAGATCATCCGGGGCCTCCTCAAAGATCCAGGCCTGCAGCTGGTAGGGGGCTGGCCAGGGTCAGGGGACAGAGCCACGGAGAGAGTCCCCGGGCCCTGGAGCCCAGTCCCTGAGGCCTCCCTTGCCCCTCCTGGCGGGATCTGAGGAGTCGAGGTCTTAGCCAAGTCTTTGTAGTAACAGCTATGGCTCCACAACGGCCCTGGCTCTGCTGAGGATGAGGAGGGTGGCTCCCAGGAGCTCACCCCCCCCCCCCTCCTCCCCAGAGAGAACCCCTTGCTTTCCCAAGAAGCAGCTTAGCAAAACCGGCTCAGTGCCGAGGCCCTCTGGGGTGTCCAGGGCCTGCAGCCCGCCCCTGTACCTGGGAGGCCATGGCCACGTTCAGAAACAACAGGGGCCTCAGCAGCCGCCCCCTTCCAGTCACACCAGAGGTGGCCCCCCTGAGACCACCGAGCTTTGTCCAAGGTCTCCAGGAGGAGGCCCCCTGCCCAAGGTGCCTCAGGGCCCTTTTGGAGAAGTGCGAGGTTCACCCGGAGCCTCAACTTGCCCCTTGGCCCTGCACGGTTCTGGGGCCGGCCCTCTGGGCCATAGGACCCCAACTGGTCTGTGTCCGGGCCACCCTGGCACCCCCGAGCATTGCCGCATGTCACCTGCTGCCCCGGACCTCTCGGGGACAAGGGTGTGGGGGACGAGCCCTGGATTGGGGTCTGGTTACTGCATGCCCCCCCCCCGGGTCTTCGGTTTTGTGAGATGAGACCCTTGGGGGTCAGGCTCTCCAAGCCCCCCAGGGTCTGCCTGAGGAGCAGCACTGGGGGCAGGGGAAGTTAGTGGAGGCTGAGCCCCTTCCCCCCCCCCCCCATGGCCAAGGCAGGAAAACAGCCACATCAAAGCCGGGGAGGGGGCTGGGGCTGCCCGGGACAATCTCCTTTACTGCTGGGAGAACAAGAGGGGCCAGGAGACCTTCCCTCCCTTTGATGGTCCCATTACCTTGGAGGAAGCCCATCTGTCCTGTGTCCATCCTCCCTGCCTGGATCCTCCCCAATCTGCCAGCCCTCCTCCTCCCTCTGTGCTCCCCACCCCCCAAGGACCTCAGAGTTTCCTCTGGTCTCATTCTAGGCCTTAAGTTAGGGGTCTCCTTGCCCCCTAACTTCCCCCAGCTCCTAACTGCAGGACGGAGAAGAGTTAGAACTGAGTTAGGGGAGTTGCCCATCCTCAATCAACATTTATTAAGGGCTTACCATGTGCCAGGCACTCTGCTAGGTATTGGGGAGTCTAGGTGAGAATTCAGCCTAATGAGCATTTATTAAGTGCCTGCTGTATTCCAGGGACAGATCTAAAGAACGAAGCCATTGCTGCTCTTGTGTTCTCTTGGGAGAGACAGCAGGTACTTACAAAGGGAGAACACTACCAGTGTCATTGCTAACCGGGAAGACGAGGGGGACGTTAGGGCTGAGGAGACGCTGCACTTTGAGTGGGGGGGGCTAGGACAAAGGCACGGTGGTGGGAGATGGGGGTGCCACGTGTCAGAGGCACAGGGAGGACCGGTTTGGCTGCTCAGGGAGGGACACAGAGGTAGGAAGTCGGGTGTGAAGGGGCTTAGAAGCCAGGGACAGTGGTAGAATAGGCCGGAAGCGGACTGCGGCGAGCCGAGGGTTTATTGGGAGGGGCTGGGGGTGCTTAGGGCTTAAAGGGCTTTTGGTCCCTTCCCTCACTTCATAGGAGACGCGTTTGAGGCAGGAAGTGGAATGGGGGGTGTGGAGGGTTCCCTGGCCAGTGTCGGGGGGTCCACACCTCTGCCCCAAAGCCTGTACCGCGGCATGATCCGGGGTGACTGTGGGCGGGCCCAGGCCTGGGACTCTTAGACTCAGACCCTGGAGGAGTCGGTCAGGTTTTCTGGAATGTTTCTGGGGGGATTCCTGGGGAAGGAAGTGGGTGTCAGTATGTGCCGTGGAGCCACCCCAGGCTGAGCTCCTAGGGCCCAAGACCAGGGGCTGAGGGAACACAGCAAAGCCCCAAATCCCCAGCCTCTCTCCATCCTTGCTCCCACTTTCCAGGACTCTCCTCAAGGCTTGGGGGCTCAGTTCTTGCTGCAACATCTAGGGCAGGTGGCATCTCTGGCCTCAGTTTCCCCCTTTGTAAAAAAGCAACTTGGGTTGGATAACTAACTCCTTAGGCATCTCTTTCTGTAGAACCAGTGAGGGCACGGGCCAAAAGCCCTTTCCTTTCTATTGGGTTGGTTAGTCCAGAGAATCTAGGGAAGGAAGGGGCTCACCTGCTAGACCTCCCTGGCCAACCCCAGGAGTTATTGTATGTCTCAGTCAGTTCCATCCCTCCCCCCATCCCTGACCCTTACTCCTAAAAGTTAAAACAGACACAGAAACCCCAGCCAGCAACAGCCTCTGCTTGGGAATGTCTCACTCTGCCCCATAATCCTCCACCTTTCTGCCAGGACAAGGGAGGAACATTTTTTTTGAAAGTTTTTTTTTTTAAATTCTAAATGTAACTATTAAATACAGATGTTTCCTGGTACTCAATGGACTAGAAATGAATTGTTCATGAACCTGGGGCTCTTTTGTAGCTGCTGCTTTTCTTTTACAATATGTAATAAATTCATTCTGTAACTTTAATTTGAGCTTCATTTGTTCTTTATTTCTTGTAAAAATTCAAAAAATGCTTCAGTGACCTCTCCTTCCCCCTTTTATTCTCTCCCTCCTTCCCCTCTCCATCCTCTCCTCTCCTGCCCCCTTTTATTCTCTCCCTCTGCCCCCCTCCATCCTCTCCTTTCCTTCTCCCTTTTATTCTCTCCCCTCCTTCCTCCCCCTCCCTTCTCTTTTCTCCCCCCATCTTCCCCCTTTCTCCCCATCCCTGCTCCCCTTTATCTTCTCTGTTCAGAGAGCCTGAGAAGGGGAGCCTGGGAGTCAGTCATTGCTACTCAAAGGTGCTGCAAAGGATGCACTTTGATCTGTGCCCTTTGGAGCCTTGTGTAGCCATCGGGTGGATGGTCAAAGCCAGCCATTCACAGCTGAGAACACTGAGAGGACCATGCCCTAGGACCATGAGACCATTGCTTACAAACTTGGGCCTGTGTGTAAGCCATGCTGTCCCTGCTGTGCCAGCTCTGCCTGCTGCTCTCAGCCCCTGTTAGTGTGCCTGCTTCAGATCCAGTCTGTCAGCCTTGTGATGGCCATGGAGACCCTCCCTTCCCATCTTGTATTGGACGGCCGGCTTCCCAAGGGCAAGGCCTGGCCTGCTGGCTTTTGTTTGTGTCACGGTGCCCGGTGCCCGGCGGCCCTTCCCATGCTTCTGTCTCTGCTTTGGTCCCTCGCAGACATCTGAGAGTGTGCCCTCTTTCTCTCACGTTTCCCCTTTCCTGCACCCCCTGGGCTCTGCTTTGGCCATCGATTGAGTAGAACCGGGTGGTTCCTTCCAGGCCACCCAGTCCTTCCCCTATCCCAGTTTCACACAGGAGGAAACTGAGGCCCAGAAGGGCCCTGACTTGCCCAAGATCACACGGCTGCAAGTGGCAGAGCAGAGATTCGAACTGAGCTCTTCCCACTGCTGTTATTTTGGGGGGGTGGGGGGTGGGAGGGGCTAGAACATGGACCCCGAGAAGTGAGTACAAGGGAACTTGGGGGAGGGGGGATGGAGGAAGGGACACCCACCCAGCCCAGAAAGAGGTAGCCTGAGGACTGGGTGGGCACAAGTAGCTGAGAAGTCAGCAGACAACGCGCTGGACAGTGCCAGGCTGGGGGCTGGGGGCTGAGGAAGGTGCCGGGAGTTTGTGCCTTGGAGAGTGAGGGGCCAAATGCAGGAGGGTGGGAGCACCCATTCCGTGGGCGGGGCCTAAGCAGGGCCCCCGAGCTCGCTCCGTACATTATTTTGATGACTGACTGCCAGGATGACTGATTTCCTGTGGAATCCTAACGTTTTATTTCTTTCCCCTTCTGGTTCTACCAGACTCCATGTGTCCATGGCACACAAGCCTTAAGAAACCTGCACTGGCCCACGGCCTCATTTTACAGAAAAGGAAACTGAGGTCCAGTGTTCACCCCTCCCCCATCGCTCAAGATTCTAGGTCCCAGAGCGGAAGTTTGCCTGCAGGCCCCGGGCTCCAGATCTGCGCTCTGTGGGGAGGGGGGTGACCGTGAGAGGAACCTGCCCGGTGATCTCTCGGAGGACACATGGGGGGGAGTGTGCCTGTCCACTGTCTGTCTGCACCTTCCTCTCCTTCCCCCTGCTCCTCTTTCCCCTCTCCCTTCTCCCTCCCTCCTTCTCTGTCTCTCTTTCCAACCCCCTCCCCCTCCCCAGCCTCAGCACCCCCAGAGAGTGGGAACCACAGGCTGGTGCCGCCCTTCCCTGCCCATCCGGGGTATTGGAAAACTCTCTTCCCAATTTATTAGCAAATGAGGATCAAATAAGACAACACACATACACATATATCTTTATATCTATATATTTACACACAAATACACTCACACTCTCTCCCCACACACTCATACTCACACTCACACTCACACACACACTCAGTCTCACACACAATCACACACACTCACAATCACACACTCACACACTCATACACACACACACACATGCTCTCGCACACACTCACAGACACACACACACTCACACACACCCCCCTCAGTAACTCCCTATGTAAGTGCCGTTGTATTCACTGTTGTTATTCTCTGTATTCTGTGGTAGTTAGTGCGGGGATTTCCCCCATTTCTCTGCTCCCACCCCCGGCCACGCGGGACTTATTCCCAAGGAAGGCCCCGTTTGCCGCGGAACTGGGGCTTCCCGGCATTGAGAATCCGGGTGTTTGTAGACCTCCTTGGCCCGGCAGCCCCGGCTTCCCTGAGCACCCCTGCCCCCTGCCAGTGCTAGTTACTCAATCTGACAATGGGTCATTGATGGCCCCTGGGCCGGCGTCCCGGCATTCTCCTTGCTCCAGTTCTGGGGGAGCCAGGGAGACACAGACCCGGGAAGGCCCTGACGAGGACAGTCCTCAAAGGGGACACTGCCCACCTAGAAAGGCCTGGTTGTTCCCTTTGTGGATTCTGCCATTTGAAAACGAGAGCCCAGTCCCGGCCAGGGCCTCCTGGGCCTGGTGCCTCTCAGTGCCCGGAGGCTGCGCTTAAGGGCACTGTACTGATTCTTAAGCCTAGTGGAACTTTAGGGCAATTTCTTCATTTCTCTGAACCTCAGTTTCCCCATATGTAAAATGGACTAAGTGATCTCTAAGCTATCCCCTAACGCTACATTTCTAATCCCAGGATTGCTGCAGGAAAACAAAGGCCCAGATAATTTAGTAATTCGATGTATCTGTAACCAAAACAAACAAAAAAAATAACAAATGAGGTCCTTCTGTGATATTTCTTCATCAGCGGATTGGGTGGAGTTTCCATATAAATCAATAGGGAGAATCCTAAGATTTTGTGCTGGGGAGGATCCTACAAATCGATCATGGACCCAGCCCCTCGGTTTACACCTTAGCAAATTAAGGGCTAATCAATCAATCAATCAGAAAACATTGATTGAGTGCCAGTCAGGGGCGAGGGCTACAAAGTCAGGTCTGTCCTCTTTGAGGGGCTTTTGCATCCCCCAGAGAGGGGAGTTCCTTGGGAAGAGTCAAGCAGCAGTTTGGGGGCCCTTCACCAGCCTTGCTGGGGGCAGTCAGTCCCCAGTGTCTCCAGTAGAAGAGCAGCCTCCTGGGCTGCCAAAGAGCCATTTCAGCAGGAGACAGAGTCCACAAGGTTTTATTTTGTTAGTGACCTTAAAAATACAAAGTATTTCTGTGTGAAATCCAGCCACAGAGTTCCGGAGTCTCAACAAAAACTCCCTCCCTCCCACTCTGAGGAGTTTTCACACTATCTTTTATTTTCTCTTGTTACTCTGTGATCCTTGAAGAAATCTCATGATATAACAGAAAGACCTTGTTAATCAACAAGAATTTATGTAACACCTACTATGTGCTGTGCACATGCTAAGGGCTTTATAAATATTAACTCATTTAATCCTCATGAAAACCTTGGGAGGTAGGTCTGTTATTCCCATATTAGAAACTAACTGAGTGTCTGAGGCTGAATTTAACTTCTCATCTTTCAAAGAAAAATAAAAGACAGAATGTGAATTGACCTAGATGGCTGCTGTATAGCAATTTGTAGCATCCCTTTTTCCATCCCAAATCAGGGATGAAAATTTTTTTTGTTTTTTTATAATCTTTTGATGAACATGATAGAATGTAAATTTTTTTGTTTCATTTTTTGTAACTTTCCCCAGAGCCCAGCACAGTGCCTGGTAGACAGTAGGCTCTTAATAAATGCTTGTTGATTAGTTGATTGCCCCGTGATCTTGTTAACCTGGGCACTCCGATCCCCTCCAGGCCTTCTCATTTAGTCCTGCTTTTGTCCTTAGAGGACCACCCACCCCGAGATGGTCAGTGACATAGGGAAATGGACGTAGCAGGGGGTAGATGTTCTCCCACAGGTTCCCAATTTTCCCCTGCTCGGAAACTCCCTCTGCTTCTGCATCTGGCTTTCTATTTCTCCATCTCTGCCCTTTCTTCATAAATCTTGCCGGTGACCTTTGTTCAAAGCAAGAAAATCCAGTTGCTTTGCCTCTAAGACACCCTCGGGAGATTGTCAACACCTGGAGCCACAGACCACTCTTGTTCTTGTGAAGTGATTTTGTTCAAGGTGGTAAGATTATAAAAGCAGGTGGACTGGAGGGAGGGGGGCAGATGCCCCCAGCCCACCCTTTGGGGGAGTGAGGCTGATGTGTTATTAGGTTGGCCTGCCTTTTTTTTTTTTTCTGTCTTCCATGTCTATTTTTGGCTTTCTTTTATTAATCTCATGTTGTAGGGGTTAGTAAATGGGGATGGCACCGGCCTGGCTCCACATGGAAATAGATTTAAAAGATTGTATATGTAGAAACTCTCAGATTCCTTGCTGTCTTGGGGAGGGGAGGGAGGGAGGGAAACAATCTGGAATTGAGAATCTTACAGAAGTGACTGTTCAAAATTATATTTCCGTGAAATTGGAAAAATAAAATCATATTGAAATGTTTTTACAAATGAAAAAAGAAAATGCATCAGGAACTTGTAGCAATGGCTGGAAATAGATTCTTTATATGTTCCTCTAAGGCAGTACCTTGGTTATGGCGCATCCAAAGTAGGAAATGGCTGAGATAATAAAGAATACACCTGTGAGCTCCAGGGCAGCTTGCGAGCAACACTCCCATCTACCCACTCCCCCAAAACGCCATAATGGTACCAGAAAAAAGTCACAAAACCAGGTATTTTAATGAGCACTAAATTCAATGCAGAATGAGCATTCTGAGAACCAAGAGATTTCCAAGGCAGGTGGTTTTTTAATCCAGCCAAAATTTTGTCAAGTGAGTTTTCCAAAGTTTGTTTAGAGCGAAGGTTTCTCATAAAGGTCACAGGCGGATTTCATGCACTTCCTTTCTTCCCAGTGAAAGACCTCTGATAAACATGGAAAGTGCCCAGGTGGAAATTATAATTATGAGTGACCTTCTATATCTTTATAATGTCACTGATGCTCCTTGTCATCCTGGAGGGGGTCTGTTAGCCCTTTTACTGCAGAGGCGGCTGGGGCAGACCGAGGCTCAGCGTCTCCCAGGCCGGAAGTGTCCGAGGGCAGAGGACTCTGGGCTGTCCCTCTGCCACAAGTGACAGGCTTGAGAGGGTGCTCCCTCTGCCCCCCCCAGGTGCCACTCACTCTGTGGGACCCCAGGCAGGCCATTTCCGCTCCAGGTCTCAGTTCCTCCTCCTGTGAAAGGCGAAGTGGGCCGATTTCGGGGCGCCGGCCCTTCCCTGGTCGCTGGGTTCCCTTGCTCTCCCAGGAGGCAGCTAAGTGTGCCCAAGGTCGCCGCGGCCCCTCACGCCGCCCTCCCACCTTACCTGGCACGGAACAATAATGAGGGTTTTTCATTATTTTCGGGTGAGCGCTCCCGGCAGATGCTGACAGCCAGCAGATGTGTAAAGTCCGGGGTGATTTGTAAGGGCCGGCTCATCTGCGGCCCAGTAATTGCCTGGTGGGACGTTGTCACTCAGAGTCTTGTCCTGCTCCGGCGGAAGAAGGTAAAGGTCAGTTCAAAGAAAGAAGGGATCGCGCTCCGCGGCGGATGAAAAGCGGATTTTCTGCCGCCCGTCCCTCCCCTTCCCTCCCCCATGCCAGCTTTGGGATTGATGCCAGACTCGGCCAATACCCCATGATCTGGCCCGGACCAGGGGCTGAGGTCAGGGGTCAGCCAGGCAGAGGCACAAGGAGGAGGCTCCGGCCCGACGCTTCCCGAGCCTTCCCTGGCCCTACCCTCGGCTCACTCTGGGAATTTGGAGCTGCGGGGTGCCGGGAGCTCCCCTCCGCACTCCCCAAGAGCCCATGAAGAGCCAGCCTCAGCTCGGGCTCCTCCTGGCAGAGCCTTGCTGCTCCTCAGCCTCAGTCTCCTCCTCCACAAAATGGGGTTAAGGATGCTCACACTAACCTCCCCAGTGGGAACTCCGGCACCTTTGATGTGCTGTAGAAACGCATTGTTCTGGTGGCTTCTGGTCTGGGCTTCACTTTTCCCATGGAGGTCGGGGAGATTCTTCATTTCTTATGGATATTAAGAGCAGGACCTTGCCTGCCCCAACTGACTGGGAACCTTTCTTTCCAGCTTTCTCTGTCTCTCTCTGTGTGTCTCTGTCTCTGTCTCTCTGTCTGTCTCTGTCTCTCTGTCTCTCTCTCTCTCTGTCTCTCCCTCCTTCCTTCCCTCCCTTCCCCTTTTTCTCCTATCTCTCTTTTTCTCTTTGTGTCTCTGTCTCTTCCTTTCCCCATCGCTCTCCTTCTCTTTGTCTATTTCTCTCTGTGTCTCTGTCTTTTTCCTCTTCTTTACCCTCTCTCCCTCCCTCCCTCCCTTCTTCTCTCCCTCTCTCCCTTCCTTCTTTCTTTCCTTGCTTTCCCCTTTTCTCTTTCTTTCTCTCTCCCTTCTCCCTACCTCCCTCTCTCCTTTCCTTCCTTCCTTCCTTCCTTTCTAAAAATTTGTATGTTCTCAGGACTTTTACAGCTTAAAACATAAACAAGAAACCCAACAACAGTGGTTACATCTCAGTTGTGAAATACCGTTAGGCATCTTGGCCATTCGTAGCTTCTTTGTTTTGAGGGTTCAAAGTGTAGCTTCTTGTCTACCTAAGAGGTGGTGGGGTACAGTGGAAAGAGAACTTAAGTTCAGCTCTCAGCTGTGCAACCAGCCAATTCTTGGGCAAATCAAGTAGCTTCTCTGGGCCTCAGTTTCCACCCTTGTAAAAGGAGTGTGTTCGATGAGATGCCCTCTTGGATCTCTCCAGTTATAAATCTGTGATCTGTGATTTCATTGTCATCTTCCTGTTATATTTCTTTTTCTTATTTTCACTGCCTGGATTTCAGACACAAATTTGCACCAGAGGGCACCTAGTTTAATTTCCTCATTTGCTTTAAAGGTGAGTTTTAAGCCCCTGTTCAGTGACTATTTAACAACTTCTTCTCCTGGATTCCAAGAGAGATAGTATTTGAAATTTAGAAATATTCAATTTCCCAAACACTGATACAAAACACTTTGTGCAGCAAAGACTTGATCCCCAAACCATAAACAAAGCAGAATAGAAGACATGACAAATCCAAACAATACCATCTAAGGTAGGAGAGGATGCTTACATTTTTTCCCCTATAAACAATAAACTTGTAATCATCAATAAAAATAGTTGGCTAAATAAACCTTTAAAAGGAAGGGCAAAATTTTGCCCAAAAAATGCTTAGCCTTTAATAAGTAGAAAAAATAAATTAACAAAGAAAAGAACAAAAAATCTTTCTTTGCTTAAAAAATATTTTTTTAAAGAAAGAAAATGTCATCGTTTAAATAATAGTGATAAAATATGTTAGTTTGCCCTTTTCTGGCTTAGGTACCAACATTTTCCACCCAGTCCTTCTCTTCTCCTTTCTATCATTTCCTCCTCATCTAGTCAGCAGGTCAGTGGATGTCCAGGTCTGGTTGGTTCTACTGCTTTTGCTCCAGACTTCTTGTAGCAAAGGACTCTTGATCTTGCAACAATCTTAGAGAACATAAAAGGCTTCAGTGGGAGGGCAGTGTTTGATTCCTCCTTAAAGGAGAGAATGGAGAGGAGAGGGCACTAGGCGCCATAGTCTGCCATTTTGTCTCATCAGAAAACCCTCAGGGAGGCAGCTTGGCAGAGGGGATGGGGTGTTGGATCTGGACTCAGGAAGTCCTGGATTCAAATCCTATCTCAAACACTGGCAGCATGACCCGGAGCAACTTGACACCTGCCTCAGTTTCCTCATCTGAAAAACAAGAAAAATGGACTCACCAGCTTCTAACCTTTAAATCTGTGATCCTATGGGGCTGTCCATTTGACTGTAACTATGTGAGGTTCCTTGACTCAGCGGAAGGGACAGTATTTCCTTTTGGAGTTAAGGCTGAAAATAAGGGGACTGTTCCTGTGGACTGGCCTATTAAAGAGAGACCATGCTGATTTTTCTGGGGAAACGTGTATCCCATTTCCTCCCCCTTTTCAGGAATGAATTGTAGGCCTCCAACTCCCTATCTGTACCTTCGACACCTACCCTCAGATCGCTGTCATCTCTATTTACATCCCTGCCGCCATCCGCTCTCTCCCAATCCCGGATGGACACCGATTATTTGTGAATCATGTGTCGCTGTTTCCCGAGAAGCCAGAGGCCTGGCCCCCCAGAGTTGTCCTTCATTCAGTCATTCAAAGCCTTTCTTCCTTTCCTTCTTTCATCTACAACTGAAGTTGTGTTTGGAATAACAGATGGGGGGCTCTGTCATCTCATTGTCATACCAATTGTTCATTGTTCTGAGAAGGGCACATCATAATTCATTAGCGATAATTATTCCCCGGACGTTGCCTGTACTTCGTCACCCAACTGCTTCATTAACTTGGGAGCGGGTCTCCCATTCTGGCGGCTCCAATCAATGAAGATATATTTAGAATGTACAAGTGGATGCTATTAGTTACAATATATTAACTGCCTAATTTAAAATAAAAAAGGCGATCTTTATGAAGGGCAATTAACCACTAAGTGTAATTGATAATTCATATACCTGCGATTAGGAAAGACAAATAATAAGAAAGAAATGAATGACCCACGTTATTGGAGAAGACATTGCCGGCTCCTTGAGGAGGGTTGTCTCGGGGGGCTCTGGCCGACACCCATTTCTTTTTTTTTTTTCTTTATTTAATAGCCTTTTATTTACAGGATATATACATGGGTAACTTTACAGCATTAACAATTGCCAAACCTCTTGTTCCAATTTTTCACCTCTTACCCCCCCACCCCCTCCCCTAGATGTCAGGATGACCAGTAGATGTTAAATATATTAAAATATAAATTAGATACACAATAAGTATACCTGACCAAAACGTTATTTTGCTGTACAAAAAGAATCAGACTCTGAAATATTGTACAATTAGCTTGTGAAGGAAATCAAAAATGCAGGTGGGAATAAATATAGGGATTGGGAATTCAATGTAATGGTTTTTAGTCATCTCCCAGAGTTCTTTTTCTGGGCATAGCTGGTTCAGTTCATTACTGCTCCATTAGAAATGATTTGGTTTGATCTCATTGCTGAGGATGGCCTGGTCCATCAGAACTGGTCATCATATAGTATTGTTGTTGAAGTATATAATGATCTCCTGGTCCTGCTCATTTCACTCAGCATCAGTTCGTGTAAGTCTCTCCGCCTTTCTGAAATCATCCTGTTGGTCATTTCTTACAGAACAGTAATATTCCATAATATTCATATACCACAATTTATTCAGCCATTCTCCAACTGATGGACATCCATTCAGTTTCCAGTTTCTAGCCACTACAAAAAGGGCTGCCACAAACATTCGTGCACATACAGGTCCCTTTCCCTTCTTTATAATCTCTTTGGGATATAATCCCAGTAGTAACACTGCTGGATCAAAGGGTATGCACAGTTTGATAACTTTTTGAGCATAGTTCCAAACTACTCTCCAAAATGGTTGGAATCGTTCACAACTCCACCAACAATGCATCAATGTCCCAGTTTTCCCACATCCCCTCCAACAATCATCATTATTTTTCCTGTCATCTTAGCCAATCTGACAGGTCGACACCCATTTCTTATGGGATCACGCCTGTCGTCAGGCAGGTTCGACGACTCCGCTAGACAATGACTTTTCCTCCTAACTTTTCGAAAATGAGTGTGAGTGTGTGTGCACGCCTGTACGTATGCTACCTATCATCAGATCATCATAATAATAGTAATAATATTAATAACTCGTGTTTCTCTAACAATTTGTGGCTCACAGAGCGCTTTCCTCACAATGCCGTGTTCAGCTCCAGTTGCCACATTTTAGGCAGGACCTTGATAAGATGAAGAAAAGGGAAATCAGATTAAAGAAGGTCTTGGGTCCATATCCTATGAGAATTGGTTGAAGGGCCAGGGCTTGTTTATCCTGGAGAAGACTCGTTCAGTGGGCTTGCTCTCAGGGAGGTGAAAACCTTGCCAATAGGAAGTAGACTCCTCTGAGGGACCACTGAGGGGGGAGACGGTGGAGGCAGAAATTGTAGGGAAGCAGATTTAGTGCCAGTACGAGGGAAATGAACACTCTCTGTAAGTCAGACTGATGATGTGCTCCCTCCGGAGGAGTAGCTTCTCTCCACGGAGCTCCTTCTACCACAGAATGGATGGTCCCTTCTTGGGATCTGCTTGTTCTAGCATCCTCAGTTTTTATGGATGCCTTTGGTAGGGGGGTAAAGCCTATGGACGCTTCTCACAATCATGGTTTAAAATAATTAGAGGAAATACAAACTTTCATTTAGAAATTAGTGAAAATAAAGATATTAGTTTTTTCCCATCCACGATCACAGACCCCTTGAAATCTAATCTGTTCTTTGGAAGTCTGTGGATCCCAAGTTAAGAATTTTTTTTCAGAGGACTTTTGGTTTTTTGAACTGAACTAGGTGGTACCATGGACTTTCCAGCTCTAAGATCTTATGATTTTTTTTTCAGTTTTAATGATCTTTTTTTTTTTCTTCTTCTTCTTTTTTTAAATAGTGTTTTATTTACAAGTTATATGCATGGGTAATTTTACAGCCTTGACAACTGCCAAACCTTTTGTTCCAATTTTTCCCCTCCTTCCCCCCATCTCTTCCCCTAGATGGCAGGATGACCAGTACATGTTAAATATATTAGAATATAAAGTAAATACAAAATAGGTATATACAAAATAGGTATACATGTCCAAACTGTTATTTTGCTGTACAAAAAAAATCGGACTCCAAAATATTGTACAGTTAGCCTGTGAAGGAAATCAAAAATGCAGGTGGGCAAAAATAGAGGGATTGGGAATTCAATGTAATGGTTCATAGTCATCTCCCAGAGTTCTTTCCCTGGATGTAGCTGGTTCGGTTCATTACTGCTCCATTGGAACTGATTTGGTTCATCTCATTGCTGATGATGGCCAGGTCCATCAGAATTAGATTTTATGATTTTGTGATGTGTTAATTAAGTATGTCAAATTATCAGCATTTATTAAGTACTTACTATATGCCAAGGACTTTGTTAAGTACTGGGGATTTAACTGACTACTGGCACTTCAATTGTCAATTGGTACTTGAAAATATGGAAGTAACTTAAATATTCTCCCTGTTCTCTGATTGATATAACATATCCCCCCTTTTTTTTTCAAATTCAGTTTTATTTTCAGTTCTGAATTCCTTCCCTTTTTGAGGAAAACAAGCAGGAGGAAACAAGCAAAACAAAAGTGGTTACACATGTGTCTAGCCAAATAAAAACAATTCCTGCATTAGCCACATCAAAAAAAAAAAAAAAAAATTGACTGTTGTCTGTACTCTGAGGAATCCCTCTACTGTGAGTCCTCTGAAATCGTGGTTGGTCATTGTCTTGATGAGTGCCTAAATTTCTCAGTCATTTGCCTGTATAATATCGTTGTTATATGAATTGTTCTGGTTCTGTTCCCTTCACATACATGTCTCTGAAACCATCCTCTTCATTTTGCTTTTTAATAGTATTTTATTTTTCCAAATACATGCAAAGAGAGTTTTCAACATTCACCTTTGCAAAACTTTGTGTTCCAAATTTTTCTCCCTCCCTTTCTTTCCTCCCTCCCCAAGACAGCAGTCAATCTGATATAGGTTAAACATATGCAATTCTTTTAAACACATTTCCTGTGCTAAGTGCCGGGGATCCTAAGGGAGGATGGAGGAGGTCCCTGTCCTCCGATATGGCAGAGATGAAACCCAAAGGCTTTTCAGAGCAGTGGAGGCGCTGAATTGGACCAGGGCTTTGGAGGGCCCGCTGGTATGCTCTGGCCAGTACTCCATGCTGTAATTAAGTGTATATCCCCAGCTGTCCTTTATGAAAAGTGAACACAAATCCTTACAGCTTTAGCCTTCCTTCATCCAGCACCTCCCAATTCTAAGGGCTGTTCAGAGGGATGGAGCAGGTGTCTTTCTTCTGCTCCCCTTGGTGATCCAATAAACCTGTCATTTAACTGGTTAGCATTTAACTAAGTCCATCTGCAGTGCCTAGCACACAGTAGGTACTTACATGTTTACTGATGGATGGATGGATGGATGGATGGGTTCGGTGGCTCTATGGAAGACGGGTCCGGGTTCTAAGAGGAACCGGCGGTCTCGAGGTTTAAATTTCGTCTCGGCCTCAAATCCTCAGTCACACATATGATATTTCCACTGGTTTTCTCTCCCCTCTGCCCAATCTCACAACAGGATCAAGCAGTCGGGCCTGAAGCTGCGGTTCTGCACGAATGAATCCCAGAAGTCTCGGGACAAGTTTGTGGGATTGCTTCGGCGTTTGGGATTTGACATCTCGGTGAATGAAATCACGTCTCCTGCCCCGGCCGCTCGCCAGATTCTGAAGGAGCGGGGTCTGCGGCCCTACCTGCTGGTCCATGACGGTAAGCCTGCTCTCGCTTCCCTGAAACCCGGGCAGTTCCCTAGGAGAGGGGGGATTTATTCTGTTTGGGCTAGTTTTCAGCCCTCCGGGACAGCCGGTTGTGTGGTCAGCCCATGGAAGTGTTTTATGGAGCTCCTTCTGAGACTCCCAGAAATGAACACTCCTGAATGAGGCTCAGCAGGTTCTGCCTTGGGTTTGTGGCTTCCCAGGGGAATGTCTCTATTCGATATTTTAAGTTAGCTTAATTTTATCTTTCTGTCAACTTATCTGTCCACCCGACTGTCTCGTCTCCCTGCCCATTCTTCTCTCAATCTGTCCATCAGTTGTCTGTTTATTATCCATTCTTCCATCCAAAGTTCACAGGGATTTACTGATCCCCTCCAGTAATAGGTTTGAGGAATTGTAGAGCCGTGAAGCATTCTCCCTTTACTTACTAGCTTGTTGACTCTGACATTTAACCCCTGTTTATTCCAATTTCTTCATTTGTAAAATGGGCATAATGACAGCCTCTCCCTTGCATGGGAGAGATCAGGCAAGACTGTAACTGTAAAGCACTTAGCACATAGTAGGTGCTATGTGACTTGGCTATTGTTGATGGTAAAGACAGAGACCATAGACTGAGGTAGAGAGGAGGGCCAAGCTTACGGGCCCATTGATTCAGTTTGGTTGAGCAAACACTTGATCATAGTCGAGGAGACTCATGGGGTCCTAAAAGTGGCAGGGAAGGAAGGGGAAGAGCGGAAAACTAGCATTTATATAGCCCCGGCCTCAGTGCTTGTTGTTTTTTAAGCAATTGTTTTCTCCTTTGATTCTCACAATAATAGCTGTGTTATTATCTCCATTTTGTAGATAAAGAAAGAGATTAAGTGACTTATCCAGGTCATACAATATCTGAACTCAGGCCTTCCTAACTCCAGGCTTAGATTTCCACCCTCTTCCTGCATCACAGCTCTCTGGAGGCAGAGGTTGAAGGGACCTCAGCGGCCCCTCGTCCGCTTCCCACATTTGACAGATGAGAAAACAGAAGCTCAGGGAAACATGACAATCAGGAAAAGTTTCAAATTCGGGCCCTTTGACTCCCAAGTCAATGTTCCTTCTATTATATCTGGAATTGGAAGGTGATTTAGGAAAAGGGCACTGGTTACTATTTAAAAGGGAAAGATAATTCTCTGTAGAAAATTAAGAAAAAATAGTTCCATTGAGGCTCCCCTCCACCATTGGTTAATGATATATAAATCACAAATTATATTTGTGAATGTAGTAGGGAAAAAATGACCCATTTCTGAATTTTGCTTCTGTGGGAGGACATTTTTCCATGCTCAGAAATCAGAGTGAGACCGTGACAAAAGGACTTTGGTAAAGTTTGGCCTTGTGTATGAGACCTCTATCTTAGGGGAGGATGGCTTAATTTTTTATTTTTTGGAAAAAAGCAAACAAAAAGTACCTTCTGCCTATTTTAAGAGCATGCCATTTAGCAGTGCCTGAGAATTCTAGATATTTTCTGCCTCATCCAGGGCTCCTTGATTAGCCTCCCCAGGCTTTTGGCTTGCCTGTTTTCATCTGAAAATAGCTTGCGCAGTTTCAGAAAGTCTTTCCTGGGCTGTCCCGGGGCTGGGTCTTAGACGGAGACAAGGGGCACTAATGGAGGGACCCTTGTAGCTCCATAACAGCCCTTCCCCCCAATCGTGGGAGGCCATTTTTTGGCCACTAGATATTATTGGGTTTCTTGAGAGCCTGTCCTCTCACCAGCAAGCACTGGTTGAATGTGGTTCCCTAAGGAAGGGCAGGGGTTGATTTATCAAAAAGGAGGAGGGGAAGGTTGCACAGTTCTCTTCTCTAAGTGTGATGTGATAATAACTATAAGTTAACTAATGTGATAATAATGCACATGCAATAATAATTAATATGTATTTAATAAAATATGTCTCTTTGCCTGCTATATTACAATTATTAGTCCCATTGACTATTGGAGCACCAGATAGAACATCCCCCAAATAAGTAATATAAGCCCCTGACTACTCCAGTCATTCATATTTTGCACTAAACACTGGGTATGTGAGAGAGAGAGAAGCCAGTGGCCCTTTCTCATCCCAGGGATGGAGGAGGGTTCATTTCATACAGAGTGCTTTGCCAGTGACCTTCGGTTTTTCAGGGTCGATTGATCCGCTGTAAACTTTGGTTGGGAGCCAGCCTTAGCTTCAGCTGCAGATGTCAGTGACTCAGCCCCTTTGGACTGTTGGAATCTCACGAAAAGAACCCGGATCGCAGGCCAGATCTTGGCCGTCCCCAGTCAGGAGGCTGGTCCTGTTCTCCACGAGTTTGTGTGAAGAGATGTTCTTAGAGTTCAGAGGAAACTGCCTTTCCCCCCAAGTAACTCAGTTTCCAAAAAGTGAATCATGGGATCTTAGCTCTAGAACTGGAAGGGAATTCAGAGGCTATCTAGTCCATTTTACAGATCAGGAAACTGAGGCCCAGAGAGGGGAGATTACTTGTCCAAGGCCAGCAGAGGCTCGTAGCTTTAGACAAAGGAGGGATCTGGGAGTCCATCTCTGGTTTTTACAGGAGACTCCGAGGTTCTAGATAGTGTCGCCATCTTTATGTTTCCAGAGAAACTCAACTTCTAGAATAGGCAGGAGCAAACCTAGTGACCAGGACGTGGTATTAGAAACTGGCTTTTGGTGTTTTGTTTTTAACCATATAAGACTGAATGTCACCCCCGCATATATAACTAGCTGAAGGATTTGGGGAAATTGGGGCCCTTTGTTCTCACCACTGCTCCCACTGGAAATTGGGAAAACCCAGTCGTGGGACAAGCAAGAGATTTGGCCACGTTGGGGGCTTGGCTGTGCCAGGGTGGGGACATCTTGGATTTCCAGGCCAAGAATCCTCAGTCATACTGGGAGGTCTGTAGAGAATAGGAAATGGTTCCTCTTTCTTACCTTCAGTGACTCTGGGAAACTTAGTTTCTCTACCTGCTAAAACAGCCCTAGTGTTGTGAGGAAATGGCTCCCAAAGCCCTAGAATGGAGGAACGCCCTGAAAAACACGGTACTTTTATTTACATTTCACTCCGGCTTGCCCGCTCCCTGAATACTCACGGCCTCCAGAACGCTCAGGGCCCCGCTCTGTCACTCAGGCCGCGGCTTTGATGTCAGCAGCACGTTGTTTTCTGCCCAGCTTTCTGATAAAGACGTGAAAAAGCGCAGATCTCCGGGGTCTCCGCTGGAGACCCCCCCCCCCCCCCATGGCCACAGACCCAGTCCCGGCTCGCTGGGCGTGCTCCCTGGCCCAGCGCTAACTAACCACACCCTTATCTAGCTTGATCTCTTCATCTTTTCCCAAGGATGGCTTGGGGCCTTTGCTAACACCCCCCCTGTTGTGTTTCTGGTCATGGCCTGACAGCTCAGTTGGGGTACTCCCGGGGGGGGGGCTCAGGCTAGCCCCACGATGGCTGCTTCCTTTCCGGGTATGCATGAGCGCCCCTTCATCAAGACAAGCTCGCTGCCCTGTGTGTCAGAGCCTTTGTGGGAGTTGGGAAGCCCTGAACAGAGGCCACCAGCTCCCCAATGTCTTCCAAAAGGTCCCGGCACTGGCTCGGTCTCCCCAACTCCCAGGTTTTTCAGTCCTTTAGAATGTCGTTCAGGGCCAGCAAGGGCAGATCCCTTATTACCTCCCCACCCCCATTGGGCATCAGCTGGGGGCTGTGTTTTCCTGATCTTTCTCGGGCCCAAAATCTTTCTGTCCAACTCAGGACCAGAAGCCCCTGGGATCTTGTCTCTGGTGGCCGCCATCATTGTCCTAGGCAGCCTGCGTGGCAGCAAGCCTCCCCCGTGCCAGAGCACCCTCCCTGCTCCCCAGTGCTCCCCCCGGGACTCCTCCCTGCTTGTCCTGTACCCTGTGTTGGCTCCTCCATTAGAATGGAAGCCTCCCGAGGGTGGGACTGGGATTGTGTCTCCACTCTCAGCTCAGTCCTGGCCCGCACTTAGTCAGCACTTCCTGACTGGCCAGTGACCCAGCCTTTCACCGGGTCCTTTACCCCAGATAAATCTCTTCTCCCTGAAGATCGATCCGTCCTCATCTGAAGAAGCTTTGCTCACCAGCCTGAGCTCATGCTCACGGATGCTCCTCTGACTCTTCTTTTAAAATTTATTTTTAGCATTCTGCTTTTTTGCATTTAGAAAATTTCTGGGTTTCAAATGTTCTCCCTCCCTCAGCCCCTCCCCCACGTTCTTATCTGATGCTCTTATTGAAAGGCATTGCGGCCCGGTGGTTAGTGGGCTAGGCTTGGAGGAGGCAGGGAGAGCCGGTCCCGCTTTGGGTCCTTACTGGCTCTGCGCCCTGGGTAGTCACTAAACCGGACCGAGTCTTTTCTCATTGGTAAAAAGGCCGTCATAACGATCTCTTATAATACAGAGGAGATAATGGCTACCAGGGCTCAAGGGGTCAGGCCTAGGGATTCCTTCTCCCGATCACAGCCCTGGGGGGTCAGCGAGGGCGCTGGCTCTTCCCTGGCTCTCACAGGAGCTGTCGGACAGTGTTACCGTCCCCTGCAGGGGCCAGCACATGGGCACGTGCCACATGCAGACTTCTGTCCGTCTGCTTGTCTGTGGTCTGGCTTTGCTCTCCGGACGGCGTCTGAGGGCCACAAGGGGAGCCGGCGGCCGGCCAGCCTTAGCCCCTCTCTCTGCTTCCAGACGTCCGCTCTGAATTCGAGGGGATGGACACCTCAGACCCCAACTGCGTCGTCATCGGAGATGCCGGGGACGGCTTTTCTTACCAGAGCATGAACGAGGCGTTCCGGGTCCTCATCAATCTGGAAAATCCGGTACTTCTGTCCCTGGGAAAGGGGTAAGTTGTCCCAAGGTGTCTCTAAGAGCTATGAGGGTGAGGCAGCCAACAGAGCTCCGGGCCAGGAGCAATCGGGTTCAGCCCCCACTTCTGACCCAGATGGGCTGCGTGATCCCTGTGCCTCCATCTGACCCCCAGGATTAGGGGACAAGTATTTTTGTCTTTCTGCGTGTCTGGAGCCTGGCCTTGAGGCAGCACCACACCCCTAGTCTTCAGGAAATATATTGTGCTGAGGTCCCCCTCCCCAGAGCTTTTGCCCACCGGCCTTCGATCTGCTTAGTAGAAAATGCGATCAGAGCTTAACGTTGGCCCGGAGGACCCAGCAGCAGAACCTCGGCTTCGGGGAGCCCCCAACCCGGTCCTTTCTCATCGAGAGGCCCCTCTCCCAAGTACTGAAAGTCCTCCATGGCATAGCTAGCCATCCGTAGTGGGGAGAGGCCTAAAGGGAGGGGGGGGTCAAAAGGGGTCTGGAGAAGCAGGTGCAAGTCCAGCTCTCCCCTTTGGCTGTGGGCAAAGCCCTTGGGGGTTGAGGATGGTGATGGTGATGATGATGGTGATGATGGTGATGGTGATGATGGTGATGATGATGATGATGATGGTGATGGTAATGATGGTGATGATGATGATGATGGTGATGGTGATGGGGGACAGCGCACATTTAAAAAGCTCTCAAGGCTTTCAAGCATTGCACAGGTCTTCTTGTGTGATCTTTCTGAGTCTCAGTTTCCTCCTTTGTCACATCAGCAAGGGATGATGGGGGAAGTGTTTACAAGAGTTTCGGTGATCTCCTGTGTAATTCCAGGGCCATCCCCATTAACAAAGGCAGACCGGCCTCCAGGTCTTACCCGGGTTCTATTTGGCCTTTGCTCTCTGCTCTCCTCCCATCATGAAGTCGGGGAGACGTGGGGAGTCTGAGAATGCGGCTGCCCCTGGAGGCCGTGGTCACGGGGATGTGTCTTCAGGTCCAAAACCCCCGGCTTCTACCTCTATCTAAACACTAGCTTTGTGGTCCTAGGCAGTCAACCTCCATTTGCCTTGGTTTCCTCAGCTGTAAAATGGGGATCATAATGGCCTTGTAGGATTGTGAGGATCAAATGAGATAGCACCACAAAGCACTTTGCAAACATTTGGCTCTAGTATTATGGTTATGATCAAGACGGCTTCTTACCAATGGAGGATTAAATATTGATCGGAAGTTACCCTTGCCTCCTGAGTGCAAGGGAAGGGAAGCGGATCACGGAGATATTGGGCTGCAGTTGGGCCCCGGCCAGCCACCAGTCCTTGCCCATGTGGCCCCCTGGGCTGGCCAGGCTGCCCGCCCCCCAGCTCTCCTGGCTCCCTGGCACATCAGCGCCTGCCTCCTGGAGAGAGTGATTTACATTTAGCATCTGTTTGGGGCTGAGAGGGGGAATTGGCTTTGTAATTTCCTCTGTCACGCCACTGTCAGAAAATTAAGCTGTTTACGCCACAGACCATAGAAGGTTAATGGCTGTTTGGGGAAAGGTCAAGTGGTCATTTTAGAGAGAGGCCATGCTGTATAATCGGAAACGGCAGCAGAATAAAGCATAAAATCGCATCTGACTGCTCCCAGCCCCCTCCGTAGCCATGGATGGGCGGACAGACTGGCAGACGGGCGGGTGGACAAGCAGACAAGTGAACAGGAGGACAGTTAGATGGACCAGCAGACAGGTGGACAGACAGGCAGACAGATGGATAGACAGACAGGCCTATGGACACATAGACAAGGGGATGGACAGTCAGACAGATGGGCAGGTGGACAGGCAGATGGATGGACAGGCAGACAGGGGACAGACAGATGGATGGACAGGCAGACAAGTGGGGAGACAAGACGCTCACACAGCAAACAGATGGACAGGCAGACCTGGATAACTTCTGTGCACATTCGGCCTCAAGATAGTTTCATGTCTCCAAATAACTAAGAAATCAAGAGAAATCCCAGGCAGGTAAAAACAAGCAGCTCCCAGCAACTTCTGGATTTCAGTGAAAACATCAATATTGAAATGAATTTGGGGAGAGTCATAGCAAGGGTGACCTTGATTTAGCTTTTATTCCCCGGTAGAGAGGCTCCCACCCCCCAAGTCCTGCTGCTAGGGATGCTGAGGCTTGGTGGATAAACTCATTCATTTGGGACTGAGAAAACGCTTTCCCTTTTCCCTCTGAAGCAGAAGCTACCTTTTGTCTTTGAGCTGTGGGGACACCAGGCCCCTCTGGGACTCAGGAGGGCTGGTGCAGGCCTTCCCCACTTCCCGTAAAGCTTCTCTGCTCAGGGCAGGCAGGGCTGCCAGAGACTCAAGGACCCGGGGCTGGGGGAGGTTCCCTCTGTCCACTCCCCACCCCCCCCTCCCAGCCCCTGCTGGTAGAGCTTATCAGGGGAACCCCACCAGGTGCCAACATGGGCACCATTTTTATTGTGGGGAATTTTGTCTTCCTTGCACAGAATGTTTCCTCCCTGCGGGCTCCCCCAAGGCTGGGAGAGTTGCCCTCTGGGGCCAGGCTGAACACCGCTAATCCCTTTCCGCTTGACAGCCTTTCAAATACTTGTTGGCAACCATCATACTTCCCCTCCCGCCTCAGAGCCTGATCCAGCCTGCCTTTCTCCCATCCTTATTGGGCTTTACTCTCTCATACACTCTCTGATCAGCTTCTCTTCCTTCACATTGCGTCGCATCCCATTGCCGTGTTTTTGCCCTGGCTGGTCCTCATGCCTGCAATGCATTTCCTGCCTGCCTTCATCTTGTAGAGTCCCTGTCT
This sequence comes from Sarcophilus harrisii, assembly GCF_902635505.1. Classification (NCBI taxonomy): domain Eukaryota; kingdom Metazoa; phylum Chordata; class Mammalia; order Dasyuromorphia; family Dasyuridae; genus Sarcophilus; species Sarcophilus harrisii. Next base: position 652,603,403 of record NC_045427.1, read on the forward strand.
TCTTTAAGACACAACTCGGGCTCCTCCCACCCAAAGCTTTTCCCGACCCCCAGCTGGTAATGTCTGAAAGTTTTGTGTATGTTTTTTATTCATTATTTATGTTGTAGATATTTTTATATGATCAGTGTTTGGCACATAGTAGGTGCTTAATAAATGCTTATTGACTGACTGGCTTAGTAGGTGCTTAATAAATATTTCTTGGTTGAAAAACTACCTCAGGTTCTTGTAGCAGATTGTTCTATAGCATGAGTGTGGAGTCTAAAGGTCCCAAGAAGGACATTTTACAAACACCTGCTGTGTATAGATTGAGAGTCTATTTGGAACATTGACTCTGCTCAGGGGAGCTTACAGTCTAGTGAAAGTCATGAGAAATAGCCTCCCATTTTCCAGGATGTCTGGGTCTTCAGTATCCTCTGTTCTCTCTTGCTGTCCACCCTCTGGCCTTACTGAGCCCTGATTCTCATCCACTCTCCTCTCCTGCCTTCTCTATTCCTCCGCCATGCTGAACGTGCTTAGAAGTACAGCGCTTACCTTCTAAGAGGGCTCTGGCCGGGCTGTCTCCCCCAACTTCAGCCCATCTGTACAGGGGCCTGTGGAATACTTCACTGGGGGCTACTTGGAAGCATCCCAAGTGTCCCACATTCCAAATTGTCCTTATTTTCCCACCCAAAATTTCACCCCTTCCAAACTTTCCTATTTCTCTGGAAGGAGCCGTTGTTCTTCCAGCCTCTGGCTTTATCCTGGTCACTTTCCCTCATTCACATATGAGGTTCATGGATAAATCATATCCTTTCTATGACTCCACATCCCTCCTTCTGACTCCTCCTCTCCTTTCTCTCCTCTCTCTTGGTTTAGCCTCTCCCCTGCTTCAAACATCTCCCACTCCAGCCTGTCCTCCACAGCCTGTCAGAGGAATATGCACTAAGAAAATGCAGACAACTTCAGGGCTTCCTGCTTCCTCTAGGACAAAATAGAAATTTCTCTTTCACTTTGAAAGCCCTTCTCCTCAGTCTGCCTTCCCAGGCTTAGTGGATCTAACAGGCCTCCTGCACTCTGAGCCAGCCAACTGGCCTTCTCTCTTCCTCACTCAGGACCCTCAGCCTTCTTCCTTCTCTTTCATAGAATCTCTCCTTTCCTTTAACTACCCCCTCTCAGGCAATAACTTTCTAATATTATCCTCAGATGCTAGGATTAAGACATGACCTTTTTTTCTTAAGTACAATTTTGTATGTATTTGTATTTATTTATATAAGATTTAAGTTGTATATATACATGTTGTCTTCCTTATTGAAATGGAAGTCCTTAGAATAGGGATTATCTCCCTCTTTTATCTCAATTCCTCAGTGCCTAGCACCAAAGTAGATCCATAATAAATGCTTGATTGATTGTTTGAAGCAGAAAAGCTATCTTCCCAAAGGACTTTGGATAGTTCTAATTCCTTAAATCAAATTGAAATCTGCCTCTTTGCATTTTCTACTTTCTGAGGCCAAGCAGAAAATGTCTAATCAACCAACAATCAGTAAGGGCTTATTAAATGCCTACTATGTGCCAGACACTGTGTTAAGTGCTGGAGATAGAAAAGGAGGCAAAAGACGGTCACTGCCCTCAAGGAGCTTACACTTTAATGGGGGGGTTTCTTCATGAAACAGCCAGGAAACTGGTGTCACTGGATCTAGGAGTGTTGGTTGGGGACTTAGATGTAAGAAGACTGGAAAGGTTGGGTCATGTATGAAGTGCTTTGACTACCATAGAAAGAATTTCATATTTGACCCTGGAGGTAACATGGAGCCACTGGTGTTTACTGAGTAGGATTATGTGTGACATGATCAAATCTGTGTTTTAGGAAAATCACTTTAGTGGCTGAATGGAATATAGACTATTGTGGGGAGAGACTTCAGGCAGGCAGACTCATCTACAGCTGTTGCAGCAGTCCAGATGTGAGATGATGAGGGAAGAGGGTCAAAGGAAAGAAGGGGGCCTGCACGAGAGATGCAGCAGAGGTGAAATCTAGGAGAGAGACCGCAAAGGCGAAATTGACTAGACATACAGTAGAGGTGAAATTTATGAGAGATACCATAAAGATGAAATTGACAAGAAGTGCTGAAAGTGAAATCTAGGAGAGAGAATGCAAGGTGAATGAAAAGAGAGAATGAAAAGGTGAAATTGACCAGAGATGCAGCAAAGGTGAAATCTAGGAGAGAGACCATAAAGATGAAATTGACCAGAAATGCAGCTGAGGTGAAATCTAGGAGACTGCCAAAGTGAAATCAACCAGAGATGCAGCCGAGGTGAAATCTAGGAGAGAGACCCTGCAAAGATGAAATTGACCAGAGATGCAGCAGAGGTGAAATCTAGGAGAGAGACTGCAAAGGGGAAATTAACCAGAGATGCAGCAGAGGTGAAATCTAGGAGAGAGACTGCAAAGGTAAAATTGACCAGCAGCAAAGGTGAAATCTAGGAGAGAGACTGCAAAGGGGAAATTAACCAGAGATGCAGCAGAGGTGAAATCTAGGAGAGAGACTGCAAAGGTAAAATTGACCAGCAGCAAAGGTGAAATCTAGGAGAGAAAAATGCAAAGATGAAATTGACCAGAGATGCAGCCGAGGTGAAATCTAGGAGAGAGACGGCAAAGGTGAAATTAGCCAGAAATGCAGCAAAGGTGAAATCTAGGAGAGAGACTGCAAAGGTGAAATTAACCAGAGATGCAGCAGAGGTGAAATCTAGAAGAGAGACTGCAAAGGTGAAATTAACCAGAGATGCAGCAGAGGTGAAATCTAGAAGAGAGACTGCAAAGGGGAAATTAACCAGAAATGCAGCAGAGGTGATCTCTAGGAGAGAGACCGCAAAGGTGAAACTGACTAGACATAGAGGTGAAATTTATGAGAGATACCAATAAAGATAAAATTGACAAGAGGTGCTGCTGCAAAGGAGGGGGTGGAATCTACAAGGAATACTGCAGAGGTGAAATTGATAAGAGTTGCTGCAGAGGTGGAATCTGGGAAATACTGAAAAGGTAAAATTGACCAGAGATGCCACAGAGGTGAAATCTACAAGAGATATGGCAGAGGTGACATTGACAAAATATGTTACAAAGGTGGAACTGACAGTCCTTGACACCATATTTGATCAAGGGAGTGAGAGATAGTGAATCATCCAGGATGACCCTTGGGATGTGAGCCTGAGGGACTGGAAGGATTTTGTTACCCTCTACAGTAATATGGAAAGGAGGAGGTGAGGCAGGTTTAGGGGAAAAGAGAATGAGTTTAGTTTTGGCCATACTGATTAAGATCTGTAGGTCATTCAGTTGGAGATGTCTGAAAGGCAGTTGGAAATGTCAGCTCAGAGATTGGAGCAAGAGAGGTGGATACATCAGCATGGAAACTAAATAAACTAAATCCATGGGAGCTGATGAGATCACCAGGTAAAATAGCCTAGAGGGAGAAAAGGGCCCAGGAGAGAGCAGTGGGGGTGACACTTATGGTTAGAGGGTGTGATCTGGAGGAGGATCCAACAAGGAGATAGAAAAGGAAGGTCAGTGGTTAGAGGGAGCCTTGTTCCATATCATATTCCTGATGTTTCAAGATGGGATCATTCTAGCTCCCCTCCTCCCCGCCTTTCTCCTGTAGGCTAAGCATCCTTAGGTCCTTCGTCTGCCTTTCCTTGGCACATATAGTCTTTAGTACATTCATCGTCCCAGCTCTTTTGATTCCTTGTCCTCTTAGGAGTGTCCCATTGGGAAGGTGGTAGTTCTTTAGCTGATGTCCAGCATTATTAGATAGGACAAGCATTATTGTCTCTACTTTTCACATGAAGATACCGAGGCTCAGGGAAATTAGATTCCTTCCTCTTGTTACTATTACTACTACAACTAGTGAATGGTAGACTCAGGGCCTGGGACTCACAGCCCCATAGTGCTCTCCACTCTCCAACATGGCTGTCGGAGGGGAATAGCTGCCTTCAGTTGTGTTGTCTTTAGTTATGCAGAAAGATAATTCCTGGGTGAGTGGGTCTAGACCAGCCCTTTAAATAATCAGGCAGACCTGATCAGCCTCCACAGAGAGCAAGGAGACTGGTGTTCTATTCTCACCCAGTTCAACTTGTCTGTCACTCGCCCTATTAAAAAGCCTGGTCTCCACATACATATTTATCACTGTCCTTTAAAATTCAAAGGCCACAGGATGATGTTTATTGATGTGACTGATCTTCCAGTGGCTTTAATAATATTGAAAGTCAGCTCTCCCTCCTTTTGTTTATGGCTCAAAATTCCAACTACTCTTGCCCCTGTGGCAACACAATAGGGGAAGTTACTTTTCCCAGCCTCCTTGTTTAGATGGTTTTACCCACAATTTTCAGTCTCCTGAGAACCTGTCATTTCATGATTTGCAGCCCCCCCCCTCACCTCACTTGGAGAATATTGGTTTGGAAAAGTATAATTTTGGCAGCTGGAGTAGTTTGGGATCACTGAAGATGCTTAGTTTTATCTCAGGGACCTCCCGTCCAGCTCTGGGCCTGGCTTGTGGGCCCCTATTCCCGATGTACGGGCCAAGATCCTAACTCATCTGGGTGCCCACTTAGCCGATAGCCCCATCTGGGCATCAGTCACTCTTGATCTGCTGGGCTTCTCCTTGCAGATGGCGAGGCCGGCCTCTTCGAGTGGCCACAAGTCTTGTGGAAGAGGCTCCGTAGCGAGGAGGGCCAGATGGAGACATATTGGTTGCCCTGAAGTGAATGGAGCTCGGGGATCCCTCTGTACCCTGCGCCTGCCGAAGCCATGATTCTTGTGTTGGGCCATGATTCTGCTGCTTGCCGGGTGATGGACAGTGACCCTCTCGCTGGAGCAGGTGGCTCACAGTGCTGGAGAGGTCATCCTGGCAAAAGCAGAATTAATGAACATGTCTTAAAGGAAGGCCCTTAAGGACCAGCTTGTCACCTTCTCCAGTGAGTTAGGGGGGAAGGAATAAGTTGTCTCACTATAAAAATAACTGGTGCCCAAGAAACTTGGGCCACGGTTTGACCTCTGGCTAATAGGAAATGTGGCAGGTTGCTGTGGAACTAATGGAGTTTTCTTTCTCAAGCAGCCATTAGGGGTTAATTATTAGCAATTAGGGGCGAGCCACAGAAGCTTTGAACCTACTGTCCTTTCCCAGAAGCCTTAATCGTCCTCTGCCACTGTATTAGCGACTGGAAACCATCTGCCCGCTTTGATCTCCAGGTTAATCATTGAGGTGCCTACACGGGGCTCCCTGTGGGGGGCCACTCTCGCTGACTTCCCCAATAACCCCCCGAGCTGTGAGTCTCTTACAAACGGTGAGGGCTCCGTCTGCTCTCTCAGGGATCTCACTGAGCAGGGCACTTCTGTCAGCGATCAAGCCTTTGTTTTCCCCCTTTCTCCGTCCTTTTTGTGGGGGCCCTTTATCCACCAAAACCCGGGGCTTACGGAATGGGGAGGGGGTGTCTCTGCCCGCCAGGGTCTAGCTCACTTATCTCGTGTCCGAACATCACACAATATCAGAGCCATTGAGTCATGGCCCTCACTGGACAGAGGGAGGAACAGAGGTCCAGAGAGAGGACAGAGCTTAAACCAGGACACCTGACAAGTCTGGTGGGGGTTTCCCGGCCCCCTCCCAGGCCAGGGCTCCTTGCCCGAGGGTTGGGGCTCTGAGAAATGTGGGGATCTGCCCTCTCACCCTTCCGAGGTTGTCCGGTTTGGTCCTCACAGGCAGCAGAGGCTCGAGGGAGCCGTCCCCTGGACATAGGCCGCCCCTCCCTCCCGCCGCTGCCAGAAGGATTTTGGGTCAGTTCCGTGGCCAGCCTGGCTCTCAGTTTCTTTGTCTGTCGGATGAGATTCCTTCCCTCTGAGCTCCCCTCCAGCTTTAGCCTGTAGCCTGGGGGTCATCTCTAAGCACCCCCCCCAATATTGAATGAGTGAGGAGGGGAGACTTGCTGGGGACTGCAGACTTCCACTGGGCCCAGGGGGTGGGAGAGGGCAACAAAGACAGAGGGTCCCTTTCTCTGGAAGGGCCCCTGGCCCACAGGCCCGGCACGGGCGGGGGGGAGAAATGGAGGGGCCATGGGCCAGGGGGCCTCGCTAAGGGGTTCTGGCTTAACAGCGCTGTCGCTTCTGTTTCCAGACGCTATTATAAGGAGACCGACGGCCTGATGCTTGATGTTGGCCCGTACATGAGGGCGCTGGAGGTAGGAGCCCCACCCCCCCACCCCAGCCTGTGCTCTCCTTAGCCTATGGGATAGCTCCCACCCCCATCCCCATGGCAATAATGGCCATAATGATGCTCTCGGCAACACAGCCAGCTTGTAAAGTGCTTTACAGTTATTCTCTCATGGCAACCCTGTGAAGTAAGAGCTTGTCGCAGGGGGGAAACTGAGGCAGGTAGAGTGGGGCGAGATTGGAACTCGGGCCTCCCCGGCTTTCCCTCGGCCTCCACTGTCCCCTGGGAGACGTTAGGCAAGCCCAGCCCCCTCCCAGAGCTACAGGATCTGAAGGTCTCTGAGTCCTAACAGCCCAGGGCCTTGATGGTCTTGTAGAGCCCCGGGTCTGCCCCAGGGTGGGGGGGTGAAGGGAGGAAAAGGTGGGGAAAGGGGGAAAGAAGCAGGTACCGAGGGCTCTCGGGGCCCTGCCCATCCGAGACTCAGACCCTTTGTCTGGTGCCCAGGTGTTAATGGGGAACCATGACACACCCAGGAAATGCTCCCCAAAGGGACCTCCATGGAGAGAGCTTTGTCTGGGAGAGTGGATAGAAATCTGTTTCCCTTAAACTCCCTGTCTCTGTCTCTCTGTGTGTGTCTCTCTCTCTCTGTCTCTGTCTCTCTGTCTCTTTCTGTTTCCATGTCTCTGTGTCTCTATCTCTTTCTGTCTCTGTCTCTTTGTGGCTGCGTCTCTGTCTCTCTCTGTGTCTGTTTCTCTCTGTCTCTCTGTTTCTCTGTCTCTGTGTCTCTGTCTCTTTCTGTCTCTCTGTCTCTTTGTGGTTATGTCTCTGCCCCTCTGTCTCTCTGTGTGTCTGTTTCTCTCTGTCTCTGTCTCTTTGTGGCTGTGTCTCTGCCCTCTCCCCATCATCCACGTCAGCCCTGAATGTCCCGGGCTCGTGGTTCCCCAGCCAGAATCACGGGGAGCCGGCCCCGGCCTCCCCTCGTCTCTTGGCTCTGGCCTGGAGCCTCCCCGCCCTCTGCAGCCTCCCCCGTTCTCTTTCCTCCCCAGTACGCCTGTGACATCCACGCCGAGGTGGTGGGAAAGCCGGCCCCGGAGTTCTTCCGGGCGGCCTTGAAAGAGATGGGCACGGAGGCCCATGAGGTGAGTGGTACCGAGCAGCTGCCCTGCCCCCTGGGGTCCGTCCCACCCCCCCAGTGCCACCTGTGACTCTTTTCTCCGCAGCTTCCTCGCTGGGCAGGGCTGGGAGGGTCAGGCAGCCTCACCTGGAGCCGGGCAGGGCCTGGGGGTGCCCGTGCCCTTCTTGTGGGCACGAGGAGGAGATGTGGGGGACGGTGGGAATCCGGGGGCTCGGGGCTGGCTGAGCCCCCAGTGCAGCCCCGTGTGTGCCCGTCCCCCTGAGGGCCCCGGCCCCCGGCCCAGCGCTGCTTAGCCTCTCTGGGAACGGGGATGTCTCATGTGTCCCTTGGAGGGAGGCCGGGGCCTGGGTCAGGGCCTGGAGCTTGGGCTCTGGCCGTGGTCCTGAGGCTGTGAATACAAGAGGGGACGGAGCCTGGTCCTCAACGCTCCCGCCCAGTGCCGGGAAGTGCTCGTGCGGGCAGAAGATGCCCGGGGGCAGGCACAGACTTGGGGGGCCATTGGGGGGGTTTGTTGCTTGGGGGGTTGCGAAGGAAGAGGCCCGTGCCCTGGGACGTGGGGTGGGGGCTGTGGGGCCCCAGGGAGGATCTGGGAGCTTTGGCCCAGGCTTGTCACCCTCCTGGACCCATCAGTGGGGATGCGGATCTGCCGTCAGTCCCTGAACAAGAGGTGCCGGGGGGGGGGGGGGCTCCTGGGTGTTCTCAGCAGGCCCAGCTTAGACTCCACGCACACGGGGGAGGGGGCACAGCCCTGACCTCAGGAGCTGCCGGGGGGTGGGGGGGGTGGGGGCAACCCTCCAGCAGCAGGACCTGGCCAAGACCCCTCGTGATTCAAAATCCCATGACTGACGTGGGGTGAGAGCAGATGGGCCAGAAATGGTCAAGGGGACGAAGTCCGGTGCAGTGGGGGGGGGGGGGCGGCTCTTAGGGGAGTGAGTGTGGGGTCGGCCAAACCCATCAGTCACGTCCGGCTCGTTGTGACCCACGGAGGCGCTGGAGGCCTCTTCCATTCTACAGATGAGGAAACTGAGGCCGACGGGGCAAAGTGACTTGGCCAGAGTCACCCAGTCCGGGTCTGAGGCTGGCCCCGAAACCAGGGTTTTTCTGACTCCAGGCCTGGCACTCTGAGCACTGTGGCGCCACCTGGTGGCCGTATAGTGCCTGGCAGTCGTTTAGTTCTTGGAATCTTCTTCCCCTCTCTTCTTCTCTCCCTTCCCATCTCTGTCTCTGTCTCTCTCTCTGTCTCTGTCTGTCTCTCTCTTTGTCTCTATCTCTGTCTCTCTCTGTCTCTCTCTCAGATTCTCTACCTCTGTCTCTCTTTTTCTCTCTCTCTCTCTGTTGCTATCTCTCTCTCTCTGTTGCTATCTCTGTCTCTCTCTGTCCCTCTGTCTCTGTCTCTCTCTCTCCATCTCTCTCTCTCTGTCTCTCTCTGTGTGTCTCTCTCTCTCTGTCCCTGTCTCTCTGTCTCTCTGTCTCTCTCTGTCTTTCTGTCTCTCTGTCTCTGTCTCTGTCTCTCTTTGTCTCTGTCTCTCTGTCTGTCTCTCTCTGTCCCTCTGTCTCTGTCTCTCTTTGTCTCTTTCTCTCTCTCTGTCTCTCTCTCAGTACCCCCCTCCCTTCTTCTCTCTGTCCGTCCCCTCCTCCTCTCCTCGGCCGCCCCTCTCTATGGGCCCGGACAGTCCGAGCCGTAGATTTCTCCATGTGTTTAGAGAAAGGACCAGCCTTTACAGGGCCCCCGAAGGAGTCAGATCAGTCCCGCAGGTATAGGGGCCTTGAGCCGCCTGCTTGTGCAGCCTCCCTGCGCCCGGTGGCACGTGCTCCCTCAGTCAGGCCCGGAGCCGGGGCTCCCCGGCTCCTCCCGCTGCAGGTTCTTGTCTCTGCTGTGGCTCCCGGAGGCTCCTCCCTCCACATGCTCACCTGGGGAGGGGCGGGAGAGCTCCCGGGGTAACTGGGTGTGAAGCGGGACTGGGGAAGAGTGACTTGAGTGATGGATTTCGGAGAGAAGCTTCCCTGGGAGTCAGGGCAGCCTGGGCTTCCCTCAGGCACCCCAGGTGCTTCTGGGATGGCCACATGGCTCTTGTGCCCCTGGGAATGCACGTTGGATCTGGATTTTCCCTGTCTCAGGAGATTTGTGTTTTCTGTGAGTTAGAGCTGGGGGGGGGGTGTAATCCTGTCCCTGACAGGGGTCCACGTCACCTCACCTGCTGGAGGGAAGGAGAGCCCTCCCTGGGGGACCACCTGCCCCTGAGGCGGCTGGGGGCGGCCCCTGTCCTAGTCCCCTGCCCTGGGATTGCTTTTCTCCCAGCACCCATGGGTGCTTGTCCTTGGGGATTCCGGTTCATCAGCAAGAGGGTGGGGGGGGGGTGATTTCTCCTTGGGAATCCGTCCCCTCCACTGGTGCAAGTTGCAACTGATCTTGGACAGAATCTTCTTTCCCAAGTTCCTGGTCTGGACCCGGGTTCCCCTGGCCTGGGGCTCTCCCAGAAGAGGAAACTTGGCCCTGGGATGCCCGTCAGTCCCTCCCCTGCCGCTGGTGGCTCCCGGGGGGCTTGCTCCAGGTCAGGGGTCTGACCCCCAGCAGGAGACTTGCCCGCTCCGCCCCTGCCTTTCCCTGGGATGGCAGCGAGACCCAAACTTTCAGGCCGAGCGCCATTTAAAAAGCTGGTCAGAGAAATGGAAACCGGCGCCGGGCCTGGGGGTCCGTGCTGGGAGAGGGGCGCGGCCGGCCCAGATCCGGGCCCGGGGAGCGAACAAAGGGGCGCCGCGCTTGGGGGCATCTGCGGGCGCCGGGCCCTTCTCCGCGGGCGGGTGACCTCTGGGTTTTATGCGCTGCCTCTGCTCGCCAGATTGCAGGCAGAGAGGAAGTTAAACCTGGCTTTGACAGGTAGGGTTTTTTATTTCCCCTGACAGCCCACCTCTTGACCTCTATCTTCTTGCCAATGATTTTTTAAATCCTAAATGATTTGGGAATAATTGCTCCTCCGTTAGTGATTATCGTCCTTCACCGATAGTAAATCTGGGAGCTCCCGGGGGGCCGGCTCCATCTTGGTACGTGTCCGCCACAAGCTGGCGCCGACAGGCATCATTGATCATGTGCGGCCACCACCCCCCCACCGGCCCAGTCGATGTAAAACACGCCCGTGGGGGAGCAGCCTCCCGGCTAACGGCCCCCTTTGTCCGCAGCCTCAGAAATGAGTTTCTGCTCCGAGGATGCTGGAGCCTCCTTTATAAGGACGGCCTTGGCCCCCCTGGGACTCCTTGGCAATGTCCCCGCCACCCCTGGGGCCGCCTGGACACGCAGGGGGCTCAAATGGGCCCATCGGAGGCCACGTCGGTCACTGACCCTCCCCGCCCTCCCTGGGGGAGAATGTTGCTCTTCCCCATCATTCAGGGGCGGAAACGGAGGCCTGAGAGGGGACGGCTCCTGGCGTGTGCGGCCTCTCCCCATAGGACGGTTGTTTTCTGCCATCAGTGAGTCAGTCAGGGGCAGGCCCTGCTCCAAGGCCGTGAGAGGAAGGGCTCCCCCTGGGCCAGCGCCAAGGAGCCCGGAGCACGTGGGAGACGGCGGCAAACGCCCGTTACACGCAGGGTGAGCCGGAGACCACGTGGGAGGGGCCGGGGGGTCCGAGGGCGGAGCCTGCGGCAGGACGTTTTGTCCGGGACTTCCACGGAGCCTCTTCTGACTTCCCAGAGGAAAGGTCATTGGCAGTGGTGAGAAGGCAGGGTTGCAGGATTTCTTATAGAAACTCCCTTTTGGACCCATCCTGGAATCAGAAAGGGCGCCCCCAGAGGCCCCGTGGGGATGCCCCTCAGCTGCTGGCTTTAGGCCTCTCCGGCACCGGGGGACCCGCTCCCCAGAACTGGCCGCGGCTCCCCAGAGGGACAGCGAGCGTCCGGGCCCCCCGCCCAGGGAGCCTCGGCTTGGGACGGACTCTAGGCCGCTCATGAGGCGGGCCCAGAGGGGAGCGCAGAGGAAGCTGGCGGGCAGAGCTTGGCAGCGGGAGCCCGTCACCGTTGGGGCGCCAGCTGCTCCTCAGGACAGAATCCCACTGGCCGGACCCCGACGTTGGGCGTCTGCGAGGGGCCGTGGGTTGCCCCCAGCCCCAAAGCTCGCTTGCTGTGGCCCGGGCTCCAGAAGGCGTTTTAGAGAAACGTTGGTTCCCCCACAGAAACGAGATCTCCCCCGCAGAGGTGTGCATTCAGCGAGCCGTGGGGAACGAAAAGCATTTGTGGGGGCTGACTGTGTGCTACGGGCCGGACGTCAGAAACTGCCCGGGTCCTCCGGGGACTCAGTCTGGAGAGGGCAGCCCCCTCCGTCACACTGTGTCCCGAGGCGGCAGCAGCAGGTCCCGGAGGCCTCAGGTTGTCTGAGGGGTCTCAGGTGGTGCAGCCGCCGCCACAGGGAAGGGAACCAGGATTTGGGCCTGGGGGGAGGGAAGTTCTAGGGGGGAAAAAAGGGTGGGTGGGATTTGGAAACCAGTGTCCCTGGGCCAGGGGGGAGGAAAGAAAAAATTTGGAGGCTTTGGAAGGGAAGGGGATTACTGGACCTCCTTTCCTTTTACCGCCAAAAGATCCTTGTCTTTATCCCTTCTTTAAAGTTAAAAGATGGCCGCTCTTGAAACCCTTTTCCCAAAATGCTTTTGTTTCCAATCATTTCCTTAAATTCTTTGTCCACCCAGTGACAGCCCAAAGGGTTTAGCCCTTTACAGGGATGGGTTTTAATTGGGAGGGATGAGAGGGGTTGGGGGTGGTAGGTCAGGGCGTCAGGACAAGGGAAAGGACCTTTTTTGGTGGGGGAAGGGACCAGGAAAAAGGGGCGAAGAAGGAGGGGACTGTTTGGGAGGCCCTGGGCAAGAAGAAACCGAGCCAGGTAAAGGAGAGAGGTTGTTGACCTTGGCAAGAAGGAATCTTATCCCGGGACTAGAACAAAGGAGGGGCATGGGGGAATCTTGGGAAGGTTCAAGATATTGGGTAATGGCGGGCTCTGGCTTATCCACCCCATTCATAGTCTGAGTCGTCAGCATTCTTTTTAAATGTTTTATTGATTTTTCACCTAACACCCATAAGACCCTTCTCTTGTGACAGAGCAGTTCAGTAAAGCAAAACAAACTGACTCATTGATCGTGTCCAATAACTTGCGCCTTCTTCTGCATCCGTGGCTGAGCCTGTTTTACTGAGAGGAGGGAGGTGGCCCCCTCCCCCCGAGGTCAGACTGGTCACTGGTTTGAGATGAGTTCAGTTGGCTGCCATCTTGTTTTGCTGTGATTTGAAGTGATTTCCATTGGCCGCCATTTTGTCTTGACGTTTCTGCCTGTTCCATTGTTTGTTAGCTCATGAAGATATTCCCAAGTTCCTCTGCCTTCTTTCTCCTTGTTCTTGCTCAGGACAAAACAGCGATTCTTCCCTCTACTTGGTTCTTCCTGGGTGGAGAGTAAGGCTGAATCCTTGACTCTTAGTGGGGATTATGCTTCTCATTAAAGGCTTTTCAAGGTTCCAGGGGTGAGGCATCCGGCATAATGGCTTCCACAGATTGGTACCTGTGGGTCTCTTCCAGCTTTTGAAGTCTCTCCTCTGATTGCACACGTTTAACCTATATTGGATTGCTTACTGTCTAGGGGAGGAGAGAGATGGGAAGGGGGGGGGGAATTTTGGAGCACAGGGCTTTTGAGAGTAAATGTTGAAAACTATCTTTGCACATATTTTGAAAAATAAAAAAATGTATCACTTTTTAAATATTTTAATAATGGTCTTTGCTTTAGATATCCTCCATGATAGTGGCAAGTGCCTTTGGGGAACATTTGGCTCTCAGTTTAGACTTCTCTTGAGGTAGATAGTCAAAGGGTTCTAGAATCCAATCCAACAACAGTCATTCCTGTTGTTTTATCTTTCTCGGACGTTTAGGTAGTTATATGTGACATATGCAAAAAGGCTACTTATTGATAGAATGCGTAGCACGTGCTTGAGTGTATCATTTCCCTGCTCAAGAACCTTCCATGGCTCCCTGTTTTCCATAGGATAGAATGCAGACCTTCTGAAAGGAGTTCAGAGGCTCCAGCTCCCTTTTGCAGCCAATGATGCCTTCCTTCTCCTCACACATCACAAGTGTTCCCCTCCAGCCGCCTGTCCCTTCGGGTAGGCTGCCCTCCGTGCTTGCCTCTCCCAGTTAGCATTTGTCCAACCCTCCACAATTTGTGGAGTGCTTTTCATGATGTAAGTCTCCCAGAAGTCCTGGGGATCTGGGGGAGGCCCATCTGGCCCGGGGCTCTGCTGCTAGCAAGTCTCAAAGGCAGGTTTTGAACTCACTTTCTTTTGACTCTTTCTGGTGGCTCTACCATCCAGCTGCCTGTCACCCAGCCCATGACTCCCTTTGTGGTTCAACTCAGCTGTCACCTCATCTTTCTTGTTCTCCTTATTGTCTGTCCAGGCTGGTCCCTCCAGGACTCAGGTATGATCCTGCCTAAGTCACTTCATCCCATGTGCCTCAATTTCCTCATCTGTAAAATGAATTGGAGAAAGAAACGACAAATCCCTGTGGCATCTCTGCCAAGAAAACCTCAAATAAATACAGGAAGAGTTAGACAGGATTGAAACAACAATAGTGAATAACAAAAAAGAAATAATGGGTAGGAAGAATAAAGAGATACACAGGGAGACTTGGATGAACTTTTGCAAGGTTTTCTCTCTGTTCTCCCTGCCTCCACTTTAGTCCTGCCTCATTTGCCTCCTCCCTGGCCCTCATAGCCTATGCCTCCCCTTGGACTCCTTGCCCCAAAGCCTCTCCTCTCTCCAGTCCACCTGGATAAAGTGCAGCTCTCGCCCTCTCCCCTGCTCCCGGAGCTCACTGTGACCTGCAGGTTCTCTTCTCCCAGCCCTATCTCAAGATCTCCCTTCTCCCTCCAGCTGTCCCAGATTTCCCAGCAAAACTTTTCTCCCTCCCTGGCTTGTCCTTGAGTGCTCTGTCTGCCTTATCCCTTGATTTAGAGGTGCAAGGGACCCCAAAATCCATCTAGATCAGCCCTCTCACTTTACTGATGAGGAGACAGACCTGGCCAGGGGCACGGCCTGCCAGTGATTCCAGAGACGGGCCTTGTCTTTCCTAGCAGCTCCTTGAGAGCAGGGCTGGAGTTTTTTATCTTTTGCCCCCACAGCCTAGACTAAGGTGCTTAGTAGGTGTTTGTTGAATCGGATTCTTCCAGGAATTTAATCTTGGGTCAGGTTGTTCTCGGAGCCGTCCGTTTGGCTGGGACGAGCTTGTGTTGTTCCACGCCTTCCTGCATGAGGAGCTTACTCAGAAAGGTTCAGGAATTGTCTCCGAGCTGTGTAAAAGTCCTGAACCTTAGGGAGGTGGGCGGCCGTGTGGCCCTTAGCCGCCAGCAAAAGCCTGCCTGTGCTCCGGACGAGAGGCGCGGGGCCGCCGAGGTTCCCATCCATTTTCCCAATGCCCAGTGATTTTGACGTCTCTTGATTGATTTCAAATGGCGCGGCGGGGGCTGCTCCGCGGCCTCCCCTGCAGCGGGGCCGTGTGAAATACGCTGCGGGTAGGGTGACTTTTAATCAATACAATGACAATATTATCTTGTTTAATTTGTACGATGGGAGCATTAAACATCAAATCGAGTCGTTTATTATGTCAGCAAAGATGGAGGAGAGGCTGACTCCGAGGCGCCTGACGTGTGTATTTCATTGCTGTGACAGACCCTCATGATTGGAGATGACATTGTGGGCGACGTCGGAGGGGCCCGGTGCTGCGGGATGCGGGCGCTGCAGGTGCGCACGGGAAAGTTCAGGTCAGTCTCTTTCATTGGATTTGTCCTCTCTCCTGTCTCAGTCACCACTGCGGATTACGCGGCGTTCCACAGAATTGTCTTTGGGGGGCCCGGCAGCTCGCTTACATCACCCAGACCCAAGGCAGGCTCGGCACCTTGGACTTCGCAGCTTGGACAGTGGCAGGAGGGATGGGGACAGACAAGGGTCTCTTGTCACCCAGAGGGAGGCTGGGAGGGAGGGAGGGAGCGTGTGGGCTCTGGGTGCAATGGTCTGATGTGTTTGATGTTAGGAGATGGAAGGATGGTGGTCAGGGCGATCCAGAGCTCCGGTTTGCGCCCTTGAAGCAGGGGGCAGTGGCTTGGCGGGGTGGGAGTGTGCCATATTACCTGGAGTTCAAAGGTACTGATGCTGTGGGGTCAGTCACTGGAGGCTGTAATGAGGGAATGTGCTGGACATGCCTCCTGGGCCCTGGGCCCAGGGCTTATACAAGGGCCCGGCTTGGGCCTGCAGGGGCTCAGCCAGACGTTTGATTCTCCACTTGCCAACTCTGGGATCTTGGGTTCCCCTCTTAGGGCCTCACTTTGCTCGGCCCTCACAGGGAGAGCCGGAGCTCAATGGCCTGAGAGTCCTTTTAGTTCTGAAGACCATGTGCAGCTGGGAACATGAGGGAGCTACATTCCCCTGAGACGTGTGCAGTCTCCCTTTCTGGGGGAGTTCATTTGGGACAACCACGGGGAGCACTGGGGCCCAAACAGCCCACACCCTCTTACACATACTTATTCCCAACACTCGGAAGGGTTCTGAGATGATGGAGGCCCTGCCCCTGCTGGGAGAGCCCAGGCAAGCTTCCTGAAGGTTTGCTTAAAGACTGTTTCTCCCATCGACCTTGGGAGCCTTCCTCCTCCTCCGGTGCAGACGCAGGTCCTTGTTCCGAGAGGACTGATGGCCAAAGATGGGATTCCCTAACTCCCAGAGGCCGGGGGCTGTTTGGACAAAAGAGGTCCAGAGGGAAGGAAGTGATGGCTGGCTGTGAAGCAGGAAGAGTAAAGGGTGGGAAGGTCTGGGAGCTGTCCGTGGTGCTAGAGTGACTTTGCTGGATATCCCTCAGAAATGACCCCCCCCCCCCTTTTCCAAACCTGACTTTTCTTGAAGGTTTTTCTTCTCTTTTTGTAGGGGGATTTTCTTTTACAGCATGACTTTTATGGAAATGTTTTGCGTAGCTTCACATGTACCTTCTCAGTAGGGTGGGATAAGGAAGGGAGAGAATCGGGAACTCAAAGTTTTAAAAACAAGTGCAAATTATTTTATATGTAACTGGAAGAGATAATATTTTAATTAAGTACACAAAAACCCATTATGTCTCAACAAATAAACATTTTATGAAAAAAGTATATTTTCCCAAACAATAGAAAAATGAGAAGAGTAAATGACATATTTTTTGCAAATCTCTTTAATATCTGACTTAATAGAAGGCAGCTGAAGTCCCATATCTGCGTCTGCATTTAATATGCTGTTTTGGTTGGAGATTATTAAAAAATCTAGAAAAGGGAAGGCTATTTTAATGACAGATGGTGAATGGCCGGCCTTTGCCGGCCTTCAGCCTTTCCCTGAGCTCACGTGGTGACCCCAATCCAATAGTGCTCCCCCAGCTTTTGTGTTGATGTGCCCCCATCCCGTGCTGCCTCATCTGGCTTCCTCTGCCCCACCTCCTCCTTCAGTGACGACTGGTCATTTTTAAGGAGGTGATAAATGCTGCCCCAGTCTGATGGGGTAGAGGACGAAAGGATTTTCTTGATGGATGAAGGAAGAAAGGTAAGTGAAGCTGTTTAAATGTTAGCAATACGCCGTATGCCGTCTCACGTTGTTGTGGCCAAGCCTTGGCCACAATTCCTATGAAAGGAGTAGGGCACATGTTTGTGTGTGCACATGCCCACATGTGGGTGAATGTAGCCACATGGACGCACACTCACCGACAGGCTCCAGTTACTTGCGGTCTTTCCTGGCTCTGATACTTCCTCAAGGTCCTCCCAGGATCAGTCGTTGCTCGCCTATCTCCCTCCATTTATGTAGAAAGTCCTGTGATGAGGAAGCTTGGGCCCTGGTGGCATAAGAGGGCCTTCCTTCTATCTGAGGGGGGGAACACATATGGCCACCATCCTGGCTCCTTGGACCACCCCCATTGCTCATCCGCTTTCTTGTAGATGGGCAAAGCATGACTGCCTGCTTTGGGCAGAGGGCAGATGAGAGATGGAGGAGCTCTCAGAATGCTCCAATGCTCTTGGAATCTCAGAATGCCCCAAACGCTTCTGAATGCCCCCAACTGTGAGCTCGGGCTCCCACCATGCCACTGCCCGCATTCTGAGGAGCATTTTATGAGGTGGAAGAGGTAGAACTCAGGGAGTCTGCAGAGGGCTGACAGTCTGATCCGCACGTGAGAACATCAATGTAGCAGCTTGTGGGGGGAGAGACGAGGCAGCGGCAGGAACCCATTTGTACCAAGTCTTCAAGGGGTCGAGCCCCAATAGGGAGGAGAGATGGGAGATGAGAGCCATTAGGGATGATCCTTCCCAGTGAGGGAGAGACGGTGGCAGGTTTTTTGGCAAAGACAAATGATGAGTGGGGATGACAGGGGGAGGTCTCTTGGAAAGTGGGGTGGAATGGGACGGCTTGTGCAGGGAGAGGGGTTAGCTTTGGCATGAAGGGCCACCTCGCTATGGGATGGGATGAAGGAGGAGAGAGTGGGAGAAGTCATGGGAAGGATGAGGAGACGAGGAGAGCGGGGAGAGCGGGGGACAAGTGGCCTCAGACTTGGGGTGGAGGGCAGGGCAGTCCTTTGCTGAGGTGAGGCCGTTGTGGGAGGCCTGTGGATGGATCACATGCGTTTGTCAGGAGGGACTTTTTTCTCCTTTTCTGCTTTTATTTCTCCTCCCCGGATTCTATGTGGGAAAGGGGAGAAATTGGGGCTGCAAGAAAATCAATTTTAAAAACCAGCACAGCAGAGAAGCGAGAGGCTGGGAAGCTTTCCTGACTGTGCAGGCTGAAGCTGAGGACACACAGGCAAGTGAGAAACAGCCCTGCCCTCCAGGAGCTTCCCCTCAATTGGATGAGCTCCAAGGGGATGACTTTTAGACTGGGTCTGGTGGTGTGTGTCACTCTGATCCTCTGCCTGCCTCAGTTTCCTCAGCTGTACAGTGTGGATAGTGGTTAAAGCATCTCCTCCTGAGGCTGACATGAGGATCAGATGAGTTAAAATTTACAGTTCTTTGCGCAGTGCTTGGCACACAGTCGGCACTTAATAAATGCTTCCCTTCCCCCTTTGTAGCAGATGTGATCTGAGTCCTTCCACCAGTGCTGATTGCAGTCCCTGCATCCTCTGTGCATCTTTTCCGTGCACACCCATCAATCAGATGCTTTAACTTCAGGTCCGTGAATTTGTTTTAAATCACTTGATAACTATTTCAGTAGAAGTGTTTTCCTTTAGAAGCCTCTGTGTCATTTTGTGAAGTTAAAGTGTTCTGGGAGGGGTCCTTTGGGCTCCCCAGAGGGGACCAGGTCCCAGAAGAGGGTCTCCCCTTGGGGGCACAGAGAGGTTCCCCAGTCCGGCAGGATGTGGGACAAAGCTCGCCTGTCCTGGGCCTGTCCCACAGGGCCTGGCCCAGCCCACAGGGCCTGTCCCACAGTACCCAGCCTGGGGAGCCGAGTCTCGGCCCAGAAGCCGTTCTCCCAGACAATTTTGTGGGGCCCCGGAAACAGGTCTTGTCATGGAAACTCTGACACGGCCGAGCCACAGCGGGCCCTTCTTCCGACTCGTTCTCTTCTCGAACAGAAGCGTGTCTGGAGGAGGCTTTTCACCCCCAAATCATCGGGGAGCTACTCGGATTAGGATGTGAACAAGGCTTCCTGGGCACAGGGTGCGATGCCAGCCCTGCACAGAGCAGGCCCCTGGCACAGGGGAAGCGGGACCCCCGGAGGGGGCTCTCACCCAGCACGGGGCCCTTCTTAGTGAGGTAACTCAGTTACCATTGTTATCCTGTACCAGATTAAGAATAATTATTTACATGATGGCCGGTCCTGGGGTTGCTCATCTCCATCATTAATGAGGGATAGAGGGCGCCACCTCCCAGGAGGGTCTGATCCTGGGTCTGGTTTCCTCATCTGTGAAATGGGGAGAGGGAACGCACCTGCCCCCCAGGCTTGTGGTGGGGATCCAGCAAGGTCCCCTGCTGGGGGGCACACCTGAGGCACCGAGAAAGGTTCGCTGGCGTGATTGTTGTTATCATTTTAATTTTTTTCTGAGGCAGTTGGGGTTAAGTGACTTGCCCAGGGTCACTCAGGTGGGAAGGGTTAAGTGCCTGAGATCAGATTAGAACTCAGGTCCTCCTGACCTCAGGGCCAGCGCTCTCTCCACTGCGCTCCCTGGCTGCCTGTTATCATTATTATTGTTGAAGCACCAGATGTGCCTTAGGCACCTGGGACACTGAGCAAGGGTGGCACAAAGCGGTCCCTGCCTGGAGGAAAGGAGGGTCTGTTGGAGGGGAGCGTTCACAAGCTAAAATGTGAACAATTTAGGAGGGAAAGCGCTAGCATCGGTGGGGAGGGGCTTCCCCTAGAAGGCGGCACTCGGTGGAGGCTGGGGAGAGTCAAGGGATTCTGGGAACATCTGGGAATGGCTCTAGGTATGGTGGGCACTGCCTGGGCAAATGGGCGGAGGTGGGAGGTGGAGCCTGGTGGGAGAGGGAGAGTGCAGCTGGTACAAGGCCGGGTCAGGGTGGGAGCCACATCTTCAGAGCATGCGAGTGCTGGCCTTTGGGCCTCCAGATCTCGCCCGGCCGACGGCCTGAGACCCGGATCACTGAGAGGATCTGTCCTGACCTTCCAGAAAAGCAGCCGCCTCGGGGGCATTCACTCCCTGATCAACTGTGATCCCCTCTGTTGGTGGTGTTCACCTCAGGGTTAATCCTGTGATCCCACCTTGTAACTTCCTATGATCCTGTGCCCCTAATGATCTCCTGTGATCTCACCTAGTGATCTCCTATGATCCTGTCCCCTGACAATCTCTTGTGATCCCACCTGGTGATCTCCTGTGATCCTGTCCCCCTGACAGTCTCCTGTGATCCCACCTCGCGATCTCCTGTGCTCCTGCACTTGGTTCCAATCTCTTTTAAAAAACACCATGAAAACAGCCATCTCGTTACTTTGGCTTCCTGTCCAAACTGAGCCATTTTGAAGCGGAGTTTGTGGGGCTCGGGAGCATTGTTGGGGACTTGATTTAGAACAATTTAGCAGAACACTGGACTGGTTCTCACCCGGTGTCTTGGACATCCATATATTTCTAAATCTTCATCGGCACTTAGTACAGAGTCTGGTACCCAGCAGGTGTTTATTTGATGCATGTATAAATGAAGCCATGACTCAAGAATAGGTGTTCTGGGCTTGAAAGGCTCCTTTTCAGGAGCTGCTGAGGTTTTTTTTTTTTTTTTTTTAAGATAATTTGATGGTTTTGATCAACTGATGGGGCTGGCACTATCAGAAAGGTCTGTATTGACCATTTAATTAAGCATTTATTAGGCACCATGGTATGCCAGACTGTATGTGAGGCTGTAGTGGCATCTATCCAGACCCGGAACATTCTCCCAGGGAGACAGTATTTTTGTGTAGACAGTAGGTCCCTACGCAGTACAGTTGGACTGTACATATGCTTTCATTGACCTGGGAGACACTGACCCTCTCCCCAAGTTTAGGATTTTCCCAGGAGTCCTTGGGTCACAGAGCGAGGGACTTCCTCAGCGCTCATTGAGTCCCTTCCTCCCATTTTATCGGGAGGAAGCTGAGGCCTAAAGAAGGTGGGAGAGTTGCTTGAGGTTGCCTGTGCCCCCAGACACTGTTCCTTCACTGACCTGTTCTTACCCATAGATGGGAAACAGCCCGGAACCTCTCTGGGGGCCCTTCTCCCCACGATCCTGGCTCCAAACGGGGCCTCTATACCTGCTGCCGCCATTCTCCTTTCCAGTTTCTTGACTCATTCTCATTCATTTTTTTCCCTTCTCCATCTCTCGGTTCCTCTCCTCCTTTTCCTTCTTGTGTCCTTTCCAAGCAGCCCCCTCCCAATTCCTGCAAGTTGCGGCCAAGGTCGGAAGCCCCTCCCGGGAGCTCCCCTGCCCAGATGCCCAACAAAAGGGGGGCTGGACCCCAGCTCCCCATCCCTGGAGCCCCTGAGCCTCACTGACTGTGGAAGTTGCTTCTCTTGTTGCTACCACTGGAGGGAGACTTCTCCCCAGCCAGCCTTCCTGGCCAGCGACTCCATGTTTATACAGAATTACTGCTCGACTGGTGGAAGGGACCCGAGAGGCCATCTTATCCCTACTCCCCCCCACAGTGAGCTACCTGGCCCTGCAGGTAACGCCTGCGCCTTCTGCAAGGACAGACTCCCCTCGTCCCAACCAGTTATTCGGGGCTGGGGGCCGTGGCCGGAGACTGAGGTGGGCTTGGGGGAACTCGCCCACCATTTGAGGTGTTGCTACTAACACAGTTATTGGCAGGTCAGGTCCGGAAGGTCCCCACCCTGTTGCATCTTGGGGGAATAAAAAAACTAGAATAAATTGATTTCTGAGAATTTCAAACGGCTAATTTGAAGCTTCTCTGGGAGTCGGGACGCATTGAGACTTAATTCCACAACGTAGCAGATGGTGGGACTGGAGGAGATGGGGGTCCCAGAGCGGGAATCCCTTTGTCCCGGGACTCTTTCCTGGGGGGCAGGAACTTGCTTTTTAAATATTTTGCTAACGGTAATTCCAGGCGGCGTTCTCCGTGGTCATCTTCTGGGCTTTATTTTATGCTTATGATTCTGGGGAGGGGCCCCTTCCAACCCCGGGGGTCCGGGACACAAACCCGGTGAAGTCCCTCCCTGGGCAAAGGCCCAGGATGGATAGCTGGGGAGCGGCGGCAGGGCTCTCTTTCCGTAATTGGCCACATTTTCGGTGAAAGGAGAAGTCTGGGAGATGAGTGGGCGGCTGTTCTTGGGAAAAAACAACACTCCCTTCCTCCTCCAATCTCCCGTCAGAAGCCAATTAGAGGTGCAGGCTACTTTGTCGTTTCCAAGCCCTGTGCCATCTATTCACTCACGAGCATCACGTAAGGGATTGTTCCCATTTTAAGGATAAGGAAAGCGGCACTTTGCCTGAAGTCACACAGTCTGTCATGCAGCCCTTAAGGGCCTACTATGTGCACGATTCAAGGAAAGGTCAGGCGCATTCTCTGTCTGTTGGGGAGAGCACCCATCACACAACTAGGTGCAGACACACTGTGTGCATTGGGCCATGCTTCCCCCCCTCCCCCTCCTCTTCCTCCTCCTCTTCCCCTGATGTACAAAAACATGTGCTTGGAGGACGTTTCCAAAGTGTCTGCTTTGTTTATAAGAGATTTAGGAAGTGCATGGCAGCCAGGCCATCCATCTGCTGAAGGATCCGGTTGAGCAGGAAAGACTCTTGTCTAAATAGAAAATAATTTAGGATTTCTTTTCTTTTCACTTCTATTAATAGAGTCTTGCCAGGTAACGTAGTCTCGGCAGACCGAGATACGCTAGAACGCTGGGCTCTGCTAGACACGTGGGATGTTTGGGGGAGAAGTTTTAGGTTTTGGTTCTGTGATAACGTGATTTGGAATATCCGTGGGAATTTGGGGGCTGGGGAATTGATAAATGTTATCTTCTTCCATCTGGAAATCATTGCTCCATTATTACCGGGAAAAGCATTGGGGAAATCGAGTGCTTGCTGAGAAGGCCACGAAGCAGGGGTTTATGGGTATTAGGTAATTGTGAAGATTACAATCCACCGTAGGAAAAGGCCATCGCTGCCCAAAACAAACCCAGGGCGCCGACGCCGTTCACCTCGGGCTTTCCTCGGAGTGGTGGCTGATTATTGTTACGTATTTGGTGACAAACAGGACATTCCGCTTTCTCCCCGGAACCGTCACCTGTTCTGGGAAGGGTCGCGGATATGGCCAAGGGGCTCTTGGGCCATCCCCAGCAGTGCAGGGACTTGATGAGGCAGCCGGAGGGGAGAAGGACAGATGACATGTAAATACAGATACAGGCCTGGCTGGAGCAAAATGCCTGTGGGTCTTTCATAGCTGGAGAGCCTGGCTTAGACCCCAAAGTCAGATGTGACTGCAGACACTTACTGGCCGTGTGACTCTGGGCCAGTCCCTTACCTCTGTCTGCTTCAGTTTCCTCATCTTTAAAAAGGGCATTATAACAGGACCGATGATATTTGTAGTATTTATAAAGCACTTGACCCCCGTCCCTGGCACATAGCAGGCGCTCTGTAAATGCCTTCTCCCTTTTCTGCCTCCCAGGCTTGTGGTGAGGATCCTGTTTTTTAAGCATTTTGTAAACCCGAAAGCTGATTGTTATTGTGACTATAAATGCTAGCAGTTCTTCTGTCCCAACCATAGCTGCTCTCGTTGCCCCTCAGTTCCACGGCCTGAGTTGGCAGAAGCTGCTTTCTGGGGGCTCACAATGGCCCCTCCAGGTAAAGCCCAGAGTCTGAGCCCCTGAAGCACTTGCTGCTCCCCACCCCCCATGCAGGGCACAGCGCCCTTGACGTCCCCACGTGGCCCTTCCAAGATCTCAGGCCCCGAGAATGAGGAGGGACACTGGGGGAGGCCGCGGGATCAGCCTGGCAGCGCCTTCTGAGCCAGCGTTAAGGCCGGGAACGAATGATTTGTGCACATAATTCTAAATAAAAGCTTTCGGAGAATTCGAGTGTTGTCTCAGCTGAAACGGGATTCGGAGCTGGATGAGCACACGTGTCTGTGGCATATAGTGTACTTTGTGTAGTGTGAGGAACTGGAGACTGAGCGGACGCCCATCAGCTGGAGACTGGCTGAATAAGTTGTGGTCTATGAATGTTCTGGAATATTATTGTTCTGTAAGAAATGACCAGCAGGAGGATTTCAGAAAGGCCTGAAGAGACCTACATGAACTGATGCTGAAGGAAATGAGCAGGGCCAGGAGATCAGTGTACACGGCAACAGCAAGATTACACAGTGATCCATTCTGACGGACGTGGCTCTTCTCAACAATGAGATGACCGAAGACAATTCCGATAGACTTAGAATGAAAAATGCCATCCTCATCCAGAGAGAAAGCCATGGAGACTGAAGGTAGCTCAAAGCCTAGACTTTCCCCCTTTTTTCCCCTTTGTTCTTTCTTTCTCATGTTTTTTTCCCTTTCGTTCAGATTTTTCCAACGTGATTCCTATGAGAATATGTAACACTGAGTGTAGAGATCACCTAAAAATGAAAGAAACGAAAAGAACTAAGCTCACCCAAGTAGTAAGTCAAAGATTGGGGTCTGAGATCTGACATCGGGCCCAGAAAGCTCCCCGCTTCCCCTGGAGGACGAGCATGCGAGGAGCGCCTGGAGCATTCTGGGCCGGGGAGGGCCGGGGGCGAGTCAGCGGGACAGCAGCAGGAGAGAAAAAGCAGGTTTCCCTCTGCAACATTTTAAAACAAACTCGGGTCAGCGCCTCTGAGTCTAGTTTAATCCAGATGGACGTAGCCCGGATGAATCTGAGCAGGGCCCGTGATGGAAACACACTTAAATGGCCGTGCTATTCCTGGCCTCTGCAGTTTACACAAATGTCTTGTTTGTTGGCTCTTCCTGTTGGCTTTGAGACCATTCATCCTCCATGGGACACGTGTGGGAGCCACCGGGAGCCTCAGACAACTCTTTTCATCAGTGGCAGAGACCGGAGGAAAAAGAGATGGAGAGAGACACACACATACACACAGAGACCCAGAGAAAAGGAGAGACAAAATGGGACAGAGTCAGAGAGACAGAAACAAAGAGAGACAGAGACAGAGGGAGACAGAAAATCATACACACACAGAAAGGGAGAGTGAGACAGAGGGAAAGAAAGACAGAGTGAGACAGAGAAAGTCACACACACACAGAGGAAGAGAGAAAGAGACAGAGTCAGAGAGAGATAAAGAGAAAGAAAGAAACAGAGTGACAGTGAGACAGAGTTAGAGAGAAACAGAGAGAGAAAGAGACAGTCAGAGAGACAGAATGAGACAGAATCGGAGAGATAAAGAGAAAGAGAGAAACAGAGACAGAGTCAGAGAGATAAAGACAGGGTGAAAGACAGAATGAGACAGAGAAATAGAGTAAGACAGAGACAGAGTGAAACAGAGAAAGAGACAGAATCAGACAGAGATAGAGAGAGACAAAGGGAGAGAGATACAGAGAGACACAGAGAGAGAATAGAATAGTGGCCAGAGGAAGGAGAAAATGAAAGGATGTTCTCTGAGGCCAGAGTCTCAGAGGTCAAATTTAAAAGGGAAGAGGGGAGGAAGTCTTGGTAAATAAATCATGGAGACAAAGAAACAGCTGCTGTACAACATGACAGAAGAGAAAATTTAAGTAGGAAAAAAAAGACCAATCATCCTCTCCCATTTAGTAAATCCAGACGGGGGTTATTTAGCAGAATGTTGACCTGGTGGTTCATTGGGAAGAGAACAAGACTAAACATGAATGAACGAAAGTGAAAGAAAGAAAGAAAGAAAGAAAGAAAGAAAGAAAGAAAGAAAGAAAGAAAGAAAAAAGGAAGGAAGGAAGAGAAAGAAAGAAGGAAAGCAAGAAAGACAAAGAGGAAGAAAGAAGGAAAGAAGAAAGGAAAAAGGAAAGAAAGAAAGAAAGAAAGAAAGAAAGAAAGAAAGAAAGAAAGAAAGAAAGAAAGAAAGAGAGAGAGAGAGAAAGAAAGAGAGAAAAGAAAGGAGGGAGGGGGTGAACTGGGATGATTGTTCTCAGGAGACCCCACCTCCCACCTCCTCGCCTTTGCCCTGGGCTGGGCCCTTGCACTCTCTGGTTGCTCCGGGGTCCCCATTCCCCGCCTGGTCTCTGCCTCCAGGTGTCCCCGATAGGGGGCACTCTCCCAGCTGCCAGAG
Source organism: Sarcophilus harrisii (assembly GCF_902635505.1). Classification (NCBI taxonomy): domain Eukaryota; kingdom Metazoa; phylum Chordata; class Mammalia; order Dasyuromorphia; family Dasyuridae; genus Sarcophilus; species Sarcophilus harrisii. The sequence goes on from NC_045427.1 coordinate 652,629,413, forward strand.
GCTCCTCTGACACAAGCTCTCGAAGCTTTTCTCAGTCCCTGTAAGTCTCCCAAGCACTTTGCAGCCGTCATCGCTCCCGATCCTTGCTTGCAGTAACCCACTCATGCCCATTTTACAGATGAGAACACTTAGGGTGAGATGGCTAAAGTGACTTTCCCACCAACCCCCGCTAATAAGTGTCTGAGGCAGGATTTGAACTCAGGCCATTGTAATGGCGCTTGGTCCAGCGGAGGCTTAAGAAATGTTGTGATTGAACGGAGGGGTCAGCCACAGGGAGGAGAGAAAGGTGGCGCTCGTTCCCCTGATGGGTCACACAAGTGGGGTGTGGGGGTGAAGGAGGACGGGTCCCTCTGGGGTGAGGTCTGCCAGTTCATCTCCGGTGCCATCTTCCCCCAGCCCTCGTCAGTGGCTCCAAGAAGCTGGAGCGGGCCCGGGGGCCTCACCCTGGTAACCCCGGGGGTCTCGCCTCATCGGTGGCCTAGGGGGTGTCTGTCTGAGACACTGCTAGGTGAAGATGAATAGTGGATGAGAAGTCTGTTCCAACGACCATGAAGGGGGCAGAAGCGCTTGCAGCTCGGTCAGACGTGGAACCGCCACGGTCACCCATGGCGTCCCGGGCCACGGCCGGTCAGCCTTAAATCCCATTCTCCCACGGGTCCGGACACCCCTGGTGATGTCGCTGGTCCCCTTGGAGGGAGCAGCCACGGCTCCTAGAGGGTCCGGCCCGGACGCCGCTCCCAGGACGATGTTCAGCCCATTTTGCCAGTGTGATGTTGGACGCTTGGCTGGGGACGCAACCTTATCTATAAGAAAGAGTGAATCATCCCGTTGCCTGGTAAACAGAGCTGCGGCCTTTCAGCTCCATTAGAAATGTGCTGGGCGTGGGCACACCCAGGCTGCAGGAGGCTCCCTGTTCTCACACAGGTTTATTGCAGGGGGAGGGAAGAGGAAGGAATGGGCTCAAGACCACCTGCCGCCCACACGAACTTGGGCAGCTCCCTGTGCCTCCGAGGGTCCCGAGTGAGGAGGAAGAGGTTTCTTTTGCTTTCCTCATCGAGTTTCTATAAGAATCAAATGAGATTAAGTGAAATGGATTTCAACACTTATTTTAAACTATTAAGGATAAACACTGGGCCTGGTTTTTTGGTTTTAGTTTTTTGGGGCTTTTTTTGTTTTTGTTTTTGTTTTTCTTCTTTTTAAAGCCTTTTATTTCCAAAATACACATATAGTTTTCAACATTCACTCTTGCAAAACCTTGTTCCAGAATTTTTTCTCCCTCCCTTCCCCCCATCCCCTCCCCAATATATGTTAGACCTGGGCATTTCTTCTCTACCTATCTCCACAATTATCCTGCTGCGCAGGAAAAATCAGATCAAAAAGGGAAAAAATGAGAAAACAAACTGCCAGCAAATGACAACAAAAAAGTAAAATACTGTGTGGTGATCCTGCTATTTCTTTGTAGGGATTCACCAGATGAGGAAATTCCCACCCCAGTCAGTGTCAGTCGGCACCTTCTCTGCCAATTAGAGACTTTGAGAGTCACTTTAAGTCACTCCAGGCCCTCTTGGAACGGGGGGAGCTTCAGATTTGGGACCCCCAACATGGATTCACATTTCACTCCAGTATCTGTGGAAGCGCTGAGACATTAACTGACATCCCCAGTGTCTCCCATCATTTCTCACAGCATAATAATATTCCGTGACATCCAAGTATCCCAACCACTGAGCCACCCCCTTTGGCGGGCAGCCCCTCCAGCTCCAGGTCCTTGCCACGGGGAGGAACTGCTACAAACACAGACTTCTTTTCCTCTAAAAATAGGAAGTAGCCATCTCCTTTCCCTCCACTGACCTTGAAGTAATTTCATTCCCCAGCCCCTTCTGCCCTTCTATTTCCTCCTTAATGGCAGCTAAGGAAATGTGGACAGAGCATGAGAAGAAGCCCAGTCTCCCTGAAAATCCAGGGCCGGCCCTGTCCTAGGTGCTGGGGATAAGGGAGTGAACAGTTTCTGCCCCTCAGGGGCTTCTGTTGCAGTGAGGAAGACCACGGGCAAAGCCAAGGCTGTTTATAAAAGATGATGTGGGGAGGGTGTTCCTGAGGGCCCAGAAGGGAGGATAGGGAGGAAAGTGGAGGCGGGGGGTGACCCCCAGGCCTAGTAGCCCCTGCTCTCGGCCCTTGGGACCCGCTTTGCTTCTCTGGTCCAGTCACGTGCAGACTTTCACAAGAGCCTTTTCATGGTTTCTTGTCGTATCTCCCGGCCTTCCTTACTTCCCGTCTCCATCAGATGCTCGGCCATCACCTATGTAGCTCCTGCTGCATGTGGGGGGGGGGGGGGGTGGGGGGGAGATGCAGAGAGAAGTGATCCCGGTGCGGTTAGCTGCTCAGAGGAAGTTGCCAGGAAGCCACGTGGGTGACGTAGCCACAATCACAGCATCAGCCTTGAGCCGAGGGACGGGAGGAGCAGTTCTGCAGGCGCATCATCATTTATGTAGCTCCTGCTGCATGCAGAGCCAAGCCGGGGGGAGGGGGGGGGGGCTCTGGGGAAGGGAGAGAACTTAGGTATGACCCAGTCCCAAGCTCTGGTAGGAAGATAAATGTGGCTCGGAGGACTTTCCCCCTTGGGACCTCCAGGCCCTATGTGGAGAGCAGCCTGGAACGGGGATGGGGGGGAGCCTCAGATTTGGGATTCCCCACGTGGATTCCCATTTTAACTCCAGGGAACACTGTCTGTGGAAGCTCGGGTGACCTCTTCTCTCAAGATGCCTCGGTTTCTTCCTCTGTAAAATGTGGGGGTGGACGAGGTGACCCCTGAGCTGCCTCTGACCTCGAAATCTATGATCCTGTGACCTCCAATCCCTTTCTAGCCATAAACGTTGGGACTGGGGAAGGGAATGGCTGGGCCTGAGCCCTGCGGAATATTGGAGTTCCTTAAATGACAAATATGAAGAGACACAGACAGACTGAAGTGATAGTAAGTGAAGAAGTGAAGTCCATGCAAAAACCTGCCCACAGCACGATGCTTTCTGCACAGGAAAATGATCCAGAAGCGACTGGAGCCAAATAAAACGTTACCGCTGTTATTTTGGGGCAGGAGATACTTTTCCCAGCTTTCCTCATACCTGGTTAATGGTAGGGGTGGAATTTTGCTTATCTGAATGTTTATGTTAATAGTTAGCAGATTAACTTCAGGGATGCCTCCGACTTCAGGCTGTCTCTCTGAGCCCATTTCATCATTGTGTCCCCCGCTTTCCTGACTTGGAGGTGGCAGCCGGTGCCAGGGAGAGGCCTAGAGGGGCTCCTGGGGTGGCTAATCAGCTGGAAGATATAAATCGAGGCCCGAGAGGCTCTTGAGAGGCAGGAGAACCTCTTGTGTATAAGTCATGTAAAACTCATATTTTTTTTTTTTTTTTTTTTTTTTTTGGGGGGGGGGGCACCATCTTTTTCTAGGGTATTTTTTGTTTTGTTTATTTTGTTGTTCTTCTTTTCCTGTTCCTTTTTGCCTCCCTTTTTTGTCTCTGTTTCACCTCTATCTTTTTTCTTTCCCTGCTCCTCTTTCTCTTTTCTCTGTTTCTATTTTTTCCTTCTGTTTCTCTTCTTTTCTCTCCCTTTTCTTTTCCTCATCTTCTCTTCTTTCTCTGCCTTCTTCTCTTCTCTCTCTGTCTGTTCTGTCTATTTCTTTTCTTTCTCTTTTTCTTCTCTTCCTCTGTCTTTCTTTGTCTTTCACTGTCCTTTCCCTTTGGGCGCCGTTTCTGCATTTTCGAGAGCCCGGGGGCGCCAAGAGCTTTCCCTTGGGGGCCCGACTGGGTTGGCCCATGTGCACCCGGCTCTCTCGGGACCCCCCCAGGGGCGGGCCCCGCCGGCCCGGGCTCCGGCCTGAGATCCGGCCGCAAATTAGCGGGAGCTAGAGAAGGAAAGGCACCCGGAGGGAGGCGGGCCTGTTAACAATGGCCTGGAAAGTCTGGTTCAGGGGCTCCCTCCCTCGGTCCGCGAGCGGTTCCGAGGTGATTTACTGGCCCAGGCCAGCAAGACTTGAAGGGCCATCCCGGCCCGGGCCGGCCACCCGAGCTGCTCCGGGCCCGCCCCAGGCAGCCAGCACTCTGTCCTCTCGGTTCCTGCCCCGGGTCCGGCTCGGTTCCTGTTCTGGGACCCGCGGGGCCCATTTGGGTTTTCCAGTCGGAGGAGACATTTTCTAGCAACTTCGAGCGATGTCCTTCCTCCTCCTCCCCCCTTCTGTGAATCTGCTGTGTAAACAGTGGCTAAGCCCTTCCACCCTTGTTTCTCCTTGAAACCTCACCCCAAGGTCAAGTGGAAACTCGGTCGCTAGGCTGGAAATAATAGCACTTAACAAACAGGCCCGTCACCTTTGGGGCAGGTTTTGTGGGCAGCAGGGAGGCGCTTTCACCTGGGTTATCTGAAGAATTTCGGTCACGTGGCCCGGGTTTGTTTTGGTAGGGATAAGGTTCAGTTCTGCTGAATTCTTCCTCTCATGCCTCATCGGGGCATGAAGGTGACCCCGGGCTGGGCCGGCCCAGGACACACTCGGGCGGGGCAGCCCAGGATACACTCGGGCGGCCCGGCAAGGGGAAAACCCTCCCGCTCGGCTCCGGAATGAACTGGGTGTCTGCCCTCCGTGGACCAGTTTGGTCGGGGTCCCTAGTGGAAAGCTCGTCACAAGGGACTCGATTTGTTTTGTGAGCCAAGTTGATGGCACCGCCCGGCACCTGCACTTCCTCAAGCTCTTGTTGTGTGGCATCCGGGGGTACGGTGGGTAGAATGCTGGGCCTGGGATTGGTAGGACCCTTATTCAAATGCAGCCTCAACATTTTTGTTAAGTGCCTACTATGTGCCAGGCTCCATGATAAGCACTGGGGCCTATGTTCCTGCCCTCAAGGAACTTATTTTATTTTAGTTTATTTCATTTTATTCATTCATTCATTCATTTATCTATTTACTTTAATGGGGGAGACAACATGCAAACTGACTTAGACAAAACAAGCTATATATGGGATAAACAGGAAATAGCTAAAAGAAGGAAAGTATTTTTTAAGCTGGGTGATTCTACAAGTCATTAAACATCTGTGTATCTCAGTTTCCCTATCTGTAAAATGGGGATAATAACAGCCCCTCATCCCAGGGTCATCTAAAGGTTCAAATGAGATAACGATTGGGAAATGCCTAGCACATGCTTGGCTGCCTGAATGTTAGCTCTTAGGCTGCCATTTTGGACCATGGTGATTCATGAATTACCTAAGGCTAAGGTGGAGAGGGACCTGGGTCTGTGGAGGTCTTTTGGACACTGAATGGGGTTAGATGGGTGGCTGACAACGCCCCCCCCCCCCCGGCCCCTCTGCTCGCCCAGCTTTCTCTTTGAGCTCCTCAGTTTCCAGTTGTAGATTTTGGTTTATTCTACCCGAGGTGACCCGGACCCAGCTGTTGAACTTTTGCACCTAATGCCGGAATGCCCAAGGATCCGAAGGCGCCAGGATCTTCCACACTAACACTATTATTGGTGCCATTCTTGGTGGAACATTGGGCGGGAAGGAGTCCAGCCGTCCTTGGGCTCACGGCTCGTGTACAGTGCGTCCTGGAAGGGGTCTTGTAAAAGAAATCCAACTGTCTTTTGACCCTAGCCTCCCCCCAGTGTCCTTTTTTGGTACAGATGTATTATTTCATGGAATATGCTGTGTGCCAGTCTATGGCCTCCATGGTGTTTCCCATTGGACGGATCCTTCCTCAGAACTGTTTAGTCCAGACCCCCCTTCTTTTCTTGGGCATCAGTGGGGGTCAAAGGAGAAGGGGCGGGGTCCGAGGAACTCGCTCTGAATCCTCCTTGCTACTTCCTTGTGTGACCTTGAGCCCACAACTCAGTTCCCCTCTCTGACCCTTGACCTCCTCATCCCTAAAATGAGTGGTTGGATCCTGGGCGAGCTTGTGATCTTATGTGGCCTGTCTGAGCCTTATCTGTGATGCACTAGCCGACCTAAGCCAGGGGGAGTGCTGGGAGGATCCCTGGAGATGATGTAGGGAGACCCCCCCCCAAGGCTTTAGCAGTGCCATCATCATCAACGCCTTCTTGGGGGGGGGCAGGAAGAGCAGAGCTGCCCCAGGCCAGTGCCCCGGCTGCCATCCTGGGGTGCTGAGACCCCCCCCCACTGCCACACCCATTAGGGCTGATTTCAGGCCCCCATTAGTCTAGACTGCGGATTACTGCGCATGTGCAGGATGCGGGGCTGTCGGCTCCATTAAGGGCCCATTTGTAGCTGCCACAGGGAGTCGAGCTGCCTCTCAGTCTGGAGATCTCGCAGGGCCGCCATCTTGCGAGCGGGCCGCCACCCGGGCCCCTGAGATGGAGAGTGAGAATTCAGGCTCCAACCCACCATCACCAAACAGACATTTGTGGGTGCCAAGGCCCGCTTGAAGGAACCCCTGCTTCTGGGAGGAGCGGGCTGGGGCAGATGGGGGAGTTTCCCCCTGGAGGGGACAGCGGGAGGCTGGCATGGAATTGGGTTTCTGAACCACAAACGTGCTCCCTCTCCAGCAGTGTCCCAGCCGGCAGCCCCGGCTCCGGCTCCTCCTGGTTTTATTTTTTTAGAGGGAGGTTCTGTGACCCCAGAAGTCAAACCCAGTGGCTGGAATGTTGTCTTATTAAAATGCTCGTGATAGTGCGGCCCCCGAGTCCTCCAGGGGAAAGGGCTGCGCGTTCGAGGCCAAACGGGGGCTCCTTGGCTACTTCTCTTAGGGCAGGAGGGGCCCTGGCAAGCCGTGGCCCGGCCAGACGTGGCTGTCCATGACGGTTCCCTCCGTCAGCGCGGGCAGCCCAGATGAAAGGTGTCTTAGAAAAGCTCTGGGAGCTCAAGCCGGCGTCTCATTTTGTTTGTACAAATGTGTAATCGGGTAGCTCAGAAGCAGACCTCAGAGGAGGAACGTGGGCTCAGTCTGTGGGGAAAGGGAGCTCGCGGCCGGCTCCAGGAGTCGGTGGGGGACGCTCCCCTCGGCCTTTGCCATCGGGCCCAGAGACCCTCTCCCGGAAAGGCGGGGTGCCCGAATAAATGTCAGCTGCCAAGAGAGACTGAGCAGCCGGACACCGTGTCTGACCCTGGCACATGAGGAAAACCGGTAAGATCGAGGAAGGCGTCGGTTTGCATTTTCTCTTTGGGAGACGCTTGAGATGAATTCTTCCTGATGCTCTGGAGGCAGCTGCGGATCAATCCCTTAGTCAGCCAGCCAGCCAGAGAGCACTTTTGAAGACCCTACTGTGTGTCAAGAGCTGTGCTAGGCCCCGGGAAAACAAAACAACAGCAAATCAAAGAACTTACAGCCCCCCATGTATTATGTGTACACAAATGCAAGGGAGTCCAGTGGATTATCAACCAGGACTTGTTATGTGGCGGCTACGTGCCCGGCACAGTGGTAAGTGCTGGGGATGGATACCAAGTCCTGGCCCCAGGAAGGAGAGAACGCAGTCTTGTATTCTACCTGATAGCCAGCCTATGGCATTTACATATTATATATGTGTGATATTTTGTGATATATGTGTGTATATTATCTATGTAGATGGACATATAGGTCTCTGAGTTTATATATGCAGAATAATAATAAATACATATCACATAGAAATATATACATTGAATCTATATAATAAACATTAATGTAATAAATGCATAATAGTTTGTATAATGTATGTGTAATATATACATTGTAGATATTATAATATATAATATTACATAATGTATAATAGTTTGTATACTATTTGTACATTTTTGTATATTTGTACACTAAATACAAAGAGAATGGGTAAATCAAAGGTCGTTTGGACGGAGAGAATCAGGAAACAAGAAAGGCTTCTTATAGAAAGTATTGCTTGAAACTTGTCTGGAAGGAAAATGGGGATTCCATGAGATGGAGGTAAGGATAGGAAGGGGGAATCTAAGGGAGGAGATGAAGCTTTTGAGGATTAGGAAGAACATGGGTTTGGCAGGAGGAACAATATCCAAGGAACCTGGGAAGATGGCTTGGGGCAAGATTGTGAAGCTCCTCAATGGAGTTTGTATTTCCACCCAGAATCAGTGGAGACAAGGAGTTGGAAGCAAAAGATATTGTAGAGGGAGAAATGGCGGATGCTTTGCAAATGATTGGATCCGGAGGGTGAGAGTGTGGGGAGGTGAAAATAAGAGCAGGGTCACCAGCCCGGGAAACTAGACTATGAAGATGCCTTCAAGAGGAGCAGACAAATCTGGAAGACGACAGCAGGTGATGAGTGGTTTTGGACACGGCCTCCAGTTTGACATAGCAATAGGCAATGGGTAATAAAAGGCAAAAGCTGAGGAGGAGGTAGAGCAATAGATCTGGGAGTCATCGGCAGAGAAGATGATTATGTCCATGGAATCCGATAGGATCACCAAGTGAGTATGAAGAGAGATGAGGAGAGGGCCCAGGACCAAAGCTCAGGGAACACCTACAGCTCGGGGAAGGGGATATGATGGACTGGCAAAAGAGACCGAGGAACAATCAGGAGGAGGAAGAGGAGGAGGAGAAAAGCCAGGAAGAGGGAGTGGAGTCATGAAATTTAGAGAAGTGAGATGTTCTTGAAGAGGAAAGAGGTCAGGGTGGGGAAAGGAAAAGAATAATTATTGATAGCTCGGAATAACCAGTGGGAAAGGCAGCAGGAGGCTCACGTTGGAGCAAGTCCCGTGGTCCCATAGGACCATGGGAAGGTGTCAGTCCTCCTCTAGGTATCTACAGCCCATTATTCTCAGGGTTTGAAATTCCATTTATGACCCTCTTTTATTTGGGGAAGGGGGATATAATCTTTTCAAGTTTTATAGTAAACTTCCTTTTTTCCATTGCGATCTTAGCAAATGATAATAAACATGGACCCTTCCGTGGACAAAGAACAGAGAGTGATGCCTGTTCACTGTGCTTGTCTGTCACACATACCTTGGTTTTCCAGAATCTGCCCTAGGTTTAGTGTGGAAGGACTGAGCCGTGAGCTCTGTGACCCACGTGTAGCAGGACACTGAGCCCGATAGCGGCAGCACTGTCCTGATTCTCCGGCCCGTCTCTCCTCTGCGGGTCCTTTTTGGGCCTTTTTCTTCCTTATCTAATTTCACCCCTCCCTCCCATCTCCCCTTGCTCTGGATCCTGGGCCATCCCCCGCTCCAGCCCCCTGGTGCATCTAATGCCCCGAGTTTTCATTATGGGAAGAAAAAAATGAATGTGTGGATTTCTGCTGCGTGGTTGGCGAAGGCTGTTAGCCGGCCCGCAAAGGATCCGTCCAGATCCTCCCAAATGGGCCATCTTCTGGGCCGTGGAAGGGACAGCAAAGTGCAGGGAGGCTGGCCAGTCCTTGCACATCATTCCCGTTCCCCAGTCCGGAAGCCATTGGTCTTAAGGAATTCATCATCTTTGCAGTCAGTCGATCAGCATTTATTAAGCACTTACTGTTTGTCAGGCTTTGTGCTAAGGATGGGAACACAAATGCACACACACATACACATACACGTGCACACTCTCTCTCTCTTACACACACACACACACACACACACACACACACACAGTCTTAGCTTCTAACAGAGAACTCTCAGCATGTGCATAAACAGGCGGGTCTGAGCCAAGGAAAGAAGGAGAGGGGACAGAGAGCGGATTTTCCAGAGAATAATTTGATCAGCATCATGGGACATTTCCAAACAGGAACGCTAAAGTCTCTGAGTGCAGGTCTTTTGGCTGCGATGTCCGGGGGCTCTGTGACCTCAGAGAAGGAGATATTCCCTTGCACACAGATATTTCCCAGAATCTCAGGTTGGAAGGGACCCCAGGGGAACATCTGGAATAACCTGGGGCTAAACAAGAGCTAAAGAATTCCCAATGAGGAGTCATCTGCCCATTGCCCAATGACTTACAATGGCTTAGGAAGTTCTTCCTGCCCTTAGTTAATAATAAGCCTTAGGTCTGGTCTTCCTGGGATGAATGGAATGGCGGTGGTATCCAGAGCCCTTCACAGCCTGGGCTCAATCTGTCCTCACTGGCCACTTCTCCTCCTGCTGCCTTTCTCTCCGCACCTCCATCTCCAGCTCCTGTTGCTCAGGCCTTTGCCCCAGCTGTCCCCCCCACCTGGAAGACCTTCCCCTTTGCCTCTGCTCAGAGTCCCCTCTTCGTTTAAGATTCAACTTTGTTGTCTTGTGCCAGAAGCCTTAACTGGCCTCCTCACATGCTTCCGTCTTCCCTCCCACTGTGCCTTGCGTTAACTATTTTGCCCCTTTTATGCTTGTTACTTTTGTTTATATTGTGTGTTTTGTGTATACTTGTTATCTGCCCCATTTCTGTGTCAGCTCCTCGAGGGCAGGAATCCTTTCATCCTCTCACCTGTTGGGCTGTGACACAGAAACATGGCTTTGTTTTTTGGTTTTTTTTTTAAGATTGAGTATTTTTTTTTAAATTTAATAGCCTTTTATTTACAGGTTATATGCATGGGTAACTTTACAGCATTAACAATCGCCAAACCTCTTGTTCCAATTTTTCACCTCTTACCCCCCCATCCCCTCCCCTAGATGGCAGGATGACTAGTAGATGTTAAATACATTAAAATATAAATTAGATACACAATAAGTACACATGACCAAAACGAGAAACATGGCTTTGGAGCTGTGAAGGCTTTGCAGAGCCAGAGCTCTCTCCTCAGGCCAGTCCCGGGAGGTGGGGGTGTAAGCACCACGAGATCTCCTCCTTTACAAGCAAGGCTTCTGAGGCTCCCGGAATTTATCCCGACTGTTGTCGGCAGGACGGCTGCGTCCTCCTTGAACTTATGCCTCAGCTTCCTCATCTGGAACTGGAATGATGGGTGCGGGGTGATATCTGATGCTTCTGCGCTCTCTGGGGTTTACAAAGCGCCTTTTAGCCCGACTTCTGATGTGTTAGCATGTTAACAGTGAGCGCTGTAGGGACTCAGTAGGGGGATAGTGACAACACCTACCGGGGGGGGGTGGAGAGCACAGGGCCAGGGCCAGCCGGAGGGGGTGAGCCTCACACAGGCCCAGAAGGGCCAAGGGCTGCAGAGCCCGAGCTGCTTATTCTCCAGGGGGAGACAGCCCAGAGAAAGGGGGCTCTGCCTCAGGGCACTCAGATAGTGATGGCCAGGGGCCCAGCCACACTCTGAATCCGGGTTGTTGACTCCACAACTACGGCCACTTCGCCTGCTTCTTGCGGACTCCTGAAAGCCAGAGGCGGTTTGGCTGGGCCCACACAGCCAGCCTGCTTGGGTCTCTTCCCATCTCTTCCATTTGGATGCCGTGACCCTCGCCGAGCTATAAAGTGATCCCTGTCAGTAACTTGGATGCAGCTCATCTGGCAAAGAAGTGGGGGGGGGGGCGGGCTGGGAGTGGGGCTGGGGTGAAGGGAGGAGCCTGTCACTGTCTGCTCTTGCCTTGGCCACCCCCCTCCCTCAACCAGTTCGTTCTTCCATTTGTTCTTCATCCATCAAAGTGTCCAGTGTCCACTGTATGTAGACTAGGGGAGATGCAGAATTTAGGTAAGAGAGAGTTTAGGTAAGAGAACTTCATGAAGCTCCCAGTCCACTAACGGATAACAACACAGACAACTCTTTTGGAGGAGTAGGAGGTGAGGAGTGGGAAGTGACTTGTCCAGGATCACACAGCTGGGTCCAGTGTCTGGGCCCAGATTTAAACTCAAATCCTTCTGGCTCCAGGGGCAGTGCTGTATCTACTGCTCTGTATCTACTGCGCGCCACTATTTTTAATTTAATTTTTTAAATAACAAAAATCTATTTCCTCCTTTCCTTTCCCCCTATTTCACCAGAAAAGAAAAAAAAAAAAAAAGGCATGAAACTCTTGTAACAAATATAACGCATAGCTGCATTGGACTCGGTCCAAAAATATGTCTCATTTCCTACCCCCTGTCACTTCTCTGGGAGGAGGAGGGGAGTGTGCGGTCTCGTCAAGCCTCTATTTGAGCAGAATTCTTACAAAAGGTCACTTTTATATTAAAAAAAATCCATTTGTTTTGACATCACCCCCATCTTCAAATACTCTATTCCCAAGTACATCTAACAAATCTCTTGTAACAATGATTTCAAAAAGGAGAAAGGGGAAAAAAAGTTCAGCACAACTAACCTAATGATCGGCCGATTCTAACAGCATATTCAGCCTTCCACAGCCATCGCCCCCCACTTCTGTAAGGAAGAACAGGAGGCACACGTTGTCCCTCTCCTCCAAGGCTCAGGTTGGTTGTCATAATAACGCAGTATTGAATTCTGTGCGCTTTTTTTCACCTTCTTTCTCTTTGTAGTCATTGCAAATACAAATAATTCTTACACCTAATATTGCATAAGTGGATGAGAGAGGTAGCGGCAAAGGGCCGGGCGAATTCTGGACGTCAGGGAGGATTTTGTAAGGGAAGCTGACCTCGGAGCTGGACTTCAAAGGGAGAACCCAGATTCAAAGTATTAATTAGATATTTTTCAAATGTTCCCTCGAATTCGCTTCTAAATCGACAAGGGCTTGCCCAGAGCCGGGGAGCTGGTGCTCGGTGGAGACTCTGGGACTCCAGCTTAGAATCATGGGTGCTTCCCACTGCGTCTCTGAGAGAAAGCCCCAAGGAGACTGGGCACAGACCAGGCCCCGTTTCTGCTGCCAAGAGCAATTAGGCTTAATGGGCGAGTCAGTTCCTGGAAACTTCTCTTTGTCCCCAATTTCTTGGTCTATAAATGATCAACCAAATGCTGAATTTTTCCAGAAGCTCTTTGAGGTGTGAGACTGGACTTGGCAACTTTGGTGTTATTTATTAAATGGAAAAGGAGGCTTAACGTGGGCCTGGTTGTCACAGACAGCCCCCCCTCAGCATGGGCTGGAAGAAAAGACCCGGAATAATCCTTGGCATTTCACACAGTGAAAACTTTTAATTAAAAAGTTGTTATTGATCTCAGTTTTTTTTTTTTTTTTAACAACACCTTCATTTCTAAACACACTCCCCCACCTTCCCAACTTAGCGATGGAACAGATCATTTTTAAAAAATCAAAGCAGCAGGAGAGTGGAAGCAAGTCATCGGCCAGCACCGACCCTCTCCAGAACCTCTGGCTTTCCGTCTCTTTGGTGCAGGAAGACCGGTAAAAGCTGGGCCTGAGCTTCTTCCTTTGCTTGGCACAGAGTTCGGTTTGGGTTTGTTACTGCTCCCTTTATGTTGTTTCAGTCAGATGGTCGGGGTTTTCCCAACTCTCCCCCCACACGACGTCGCCTGCTTCTGTGATTGTCTCAGGGCACCATGACATGCCATCACCCTCATGGGCCACCTGCGGCTCGGCCCTTCCCTGATCCACAAGCAGCTGCTTTGTTTCTGCTTCTTTGCTCCCCCAAGAGCCTCTGCTCAGAGCATCCTGGTGCACCGGGCCCCTCCTTTCTAGCTCTGGTTTCCTGGGGCCAGAGCCCTGCCCTGGCAGATCTGGTTCAGAAGTTTGAACCTTTTGGTCACTCTCGTCAAAGCACAGTTACACAGGGTTTTCTAAAACGATTGAGCCGACTCACAATTCCACCCACAATTTACTAGTGTGCAGGGAAACCTTTTTTTTAGAAAATTAAACCCAGGGTCCTGAAGCAGGGCAGAGCGCCTCTGTGTGTCCGTGTGTAAAATAAACAGTTTGAATTAGATGTTTATCTCGGCCCTTCCAATTTCCACCCTAGAGTGTTAAGGATCTAGAGCTGGAGGGATCCTGGAGATCACCTCCCCAACCCGTCTCCTTCCAGATGAGGAGCTGGGACACTTGAGAGGTTAAGTGACTTGGCCAGCGTCACACAGCTGCTAAGGGTCCAGCCTCAGTCTTTCTGACTCCTGGACTTGCATTCTTTCCATTAGCTCATTAGAGCCAAGCCTAATGGAGCCAGCCAGAGATCTGGAGATGGCTGCCGTGAACGGAAAGCGCCCTGCGCCCTTCTGGATGCGGCTCCTAAGGGCACAGGAGCTGCCCACCGTCCCAAGTTTACACTTCTGCCAGTAACAACTGGCTCCTCCTCATTCAGACAGTGAGACCCAACACCTGGTCCCACTTTTGGAGATGTTTCAGGCCCATGCAGTCTTTTGTTTTTAAAATAAGATTTCTTGGGATAAGGCAAAGAGAACTACAGAATAGCTCTGGGAAAATTGTAACTAAAATCCCCACAAAAAGACTGCAGTGATATTTCCAAAAATTATTTTTGGATATTGTGACTAAGTTGGATTCATACCAAGGATGCCTAGCTCAGCATTAGGAAAAACAATTAGTGTGACTGATTATATCAAAAACAAAACTCTGCTGAACCTTTGGAATATATCAGTTGGTACTAAGAAAGTCTCTGCTAAGAAAAAAAAAAAGAGAAGGCCATTATTTAAAATTATAAAAAGTTTATATATAAACCAAAAACTAGCTTCGCCTGCAATAGGGAAGCATTAGAAGCTTTCCTAATAAATTCAGGAGTAAAGCAAGGACACTACTTTTCTCCACTGTGGGTATTTTGCATAATTCTAGAAATGCTGGTGATAGGAATAAGACGAGGGAAAAAGGAAAAAGAAAACTCTCCAAGAAGAGATGAAAGCTGCTTTATTTAACCCACAAGGGTTAAAATTCTACCTCAGACATTGTGTGATCCTAGAAAGTCATTGAACCAATCTTTGGGTCAGTTTCCTCACCTGTAGACTGAGAAGGCTGCATTCAATTGTCTTTCAAATGGCCCTTTCATATGTATATCCCTATAAAATGTCTATGTCCTTTGATCCTAGTTCCGAGCAATAAAAGAAAGGATTAAAGGTTCTATGTATGGCAAATTATCACCCATAGACTCACTTTTTATGGTAGCAAAGAACTAGAAAAAAAGTAATGCTAAATAAATTGTGGTAGTGAACTTGATGGAGTAATGGTGCACTGTAAGAAATGGTAACTATGAAGAATTTCAAGAAGCACAGGGAGACTTGTGGCAACTGATACTGATGCACCTACTTTGCATATATTTTGGTTTTGATTATGTTCCCCCCAATAAGAGTAAGCTTCTTGAGCGAAGATGCTCTATCACTTTTAATTTGTATCCTCAATGCTTAGTACACTTCGTAGGACAGAGCTTGTTGAATCTAATTGAATTGATGGTGCTCTGTGTGGTAGAGAGAAGAACAAGACCTCTCTTGGGGGTGATTTTGAAGCACTATTGTAAAAGTAGGGGAGTCTAGAGTTTTTTTTAGAGGGGGAAGTTGTTAGGACCTGGGAGAGTCAGCACACTCGGTATCAAAGAAATAACAAGAGGGAGAGGAAAATAGATTGGTAAAGTTACAGAACTTTTTCCAGATTTCTTAGAATCAAAAAACTATCAATTCTTGGAGGAAACCTCAAAATAAGTATTCCCAGGAATATTTTTGCACATGTGAGTCCCTTTCCTTCCTTTATGATCTTTTTGGGATATAGACCCAGAAGAGACACTTGCTCTCCAGAATGCTTGGATTAGTTCACACTCCACCAACAATGTATTAGTGTCCCAGTTTTCCCACATCCCCTCCAATATTCATTTTCTTTTCCTGTCATTTTAGCTAATCTGAGAGGTTGTCTTAATTTATATTTCTCTGATCAGTAGTGATTTAGAGTATTTTTCCATATGATTAGAAATGGTTTTAATTTCTTCATCTGAAAATTGTCTGTTCATATTCTTTGGCCTTTTATCAATTGGAGAATGGCTTGAATTCTTATATATTTGAGAAAATTTGCTATATATTTTAAAAATGAGGCCTTTATCGGAACCCTTGGATGTCAAAAAAAAATTCTCAGTCTACTGCTTCCTTTCTAATTTTGTCTGCATTGGTTTTGTTTGTACAAAAACTTTTTAACTTAATATAATCAAATTTATCCATATTGCATTCCATAATGTACTCTAGTTCTTCTTTGGCCACAAATTCCTTCCTTCCTCACAAATCTGAGAAGCAGACTGTCCTCTGATCTTCTGATTTGCTAATATTATCACTCTATGATACTCTATGTCTAAATCATGAACCCATTTCAACCTTATCTTGGTGAAGGGTATGAGATGTGAGTCAAAGCCTAGTTTCTGCCATGCTAATTTCCATTTTTCCCAGCAATTTTTGTCAAATAGTGAGTTCTTATCCCAGAAACTGGGGGTCTTTGGGTTGGTCAAACTCTAGATTACTATAGTCATTGCCTTGTGAACTTACCCTATTCCATCGATCCACTGCTCTGTTTCTTAGCTCATAGCAGACACTTTTGATAATTGCTCTTGCCTCAATTTTTTCCTGTTAAATGAAAGAGTTGGACCAGTTGGCCTCTGAGGTACCTCCCCAATAATTTATGGCAGAAGGGGAGGGAGCAGTGGCCCTGAGCTGTTGCAGGACCCTTCCTGCCATTGGATCCTCTCTTTTTTTTTTTTTCTCCCAGTTGCTGGAAATACGATCCCAAAGCTCACTTGAGGAGCTATGGGAGGCTGGTGATTTGGGAGCAGGACTGTTTTAGGAGAAGGACCTGACTGAGCCCCTGGTCTCTTCTCAGAGCAGGTTGGTTTCCTGGTTGTTCCCATAGAGCTTCCAGGAGCATCCTGGGCTTGCTGGATGCCCCTGCTGGGGACAGCCCTGCTTGCTGGGGGGGCCACCCAGAGTCCTCGGGACCCACACAGAGTTTGCCACCTGCTGTCTCCGGCCACTGGTTCCTTGGGAAGCCAGAACGGGCCTTCCTCCTCTCTAGCCCAAACAACTTCTCTCACAATCTTCTAAGCTGCCACCTTGTCCCAGTCCCCATCACAGTTGCTGGTGGGCAGGGGCTTCTCTTCAGCACCCTCCCCAAGTGGAAGCAGTGGTTGGGAGTGGGGGGAGCGTGGCGCGCTCCGTGGGATGGAGGGGGGGGACTGGGGGCCGGGTCCTGGTCTCCCCACAGACCAGCTGGGCGACCCTGGACAGGCGCCTGGAGAGCTGTAAACTGGGCACTACCTGCCACCCGGACATTACAGGGAAAGGCTTTGTAAGCCCCAGTGTTTCCTAGAAAGGGCATCACTGCTGCTGGGGAGGAAACATTCATGTCATTGGGTGCCCTCCCGCTCCTCCAGCTTTTTTTTTCCTTTCTCTTCCTTCCTTTTCCTCTATTTTCCCTTTGTCCCTTTCATCTTCCTTCCCCCCTCCATCCCTCCCTTCCATGGTTCAGCCTCTTCAGCCAGAAAAGAGGGATCTAATCATGTTCCCCGCCGCTCTTGATCGATAGGAATGGAATAATAATTTGTGCCTTGCAGGGATGGGCATTGTAATTAACCGAGCGGCGAATGCCCGGATACCCTTGACGGGCGCCTCGGAGGGCCCCGGGTGGGTTGTTGTCAGCAGGAGCCCCATAAGCCCCTGCCCACATCTCCAGAGAGGCCTTCTTGGAGGCAGCTTGGGCCGGCTTGACGGCCACGGGGCCGCTGGTCTCCCTGCCCGGGGCCTCCCAGCCTGGCGCTGCCCCCGCGAGCTGGCTCAGAGCACAAAGGCCTCTGACATCTTCTTTGAGACGCGGGCCCATTCTTTGCCTGCTGAATGGGAGCTCGCAGCTGAAAGGTCCTCTCGAGCAAAGATTTTCATGGCGTGACCCTGCAGAATTAGCGGGTCTCCTCTCGGCTAATTTATATTCTGTGTGTTTGGGTCTAATTGGAAGGTAATTGTAATCCATATGCCTGTTAAGGTAATTACACTTATAAACCTAATAGAATCCATAGATCAGTGGGTTCTTAGCTAATTAAGTCCACCATCATTAGCATTTTAAAAAACTCATAATTACTGGAATATCCTTTCAACTGGCCTTCAGAGCTAATAATGAGAGGTCGGCAGAGTCTGCGGGAGCCCGGCCCCTCCGCAATCTGCTTCTATGTTTAGGATCCCAGAGTGGGCCGAGTCTCACCTGGTAAAGGGGAAACCGGTGCCCTCGAACCCCCAATATCCGCCGGAGAGTTTGGAGCTCTTCCTGGTTTGGGGGAGGAGCAGAGAGCAATCTCCTCTGAGAGGGACCTGGCCTCGGAGCTGGCTGTTCCCTGGCCAACCTTCCCTTCTTGGGCCTCCGGGAAGCCAGGGCTGAGTTCAGGGGAGAGCTGGTGACCCTCCGCTCCCCCCCTCCCAGACCCTTCCTCTCACCGTGATCCCCAGGAAACAAAGCCCTGGAGGATGTCGTCGGGCTGCTCTCCATTAGCCGGTGGGTGCCTTGAAAACTCTTGGTGTTTAGTGCTTTGGGAAGTGCTGGGCACATAGTAAGTGCTCAAATTCTATATGTAATATACAGCAAAGTTCCTGGCACATAGTAGGTGTTCAGTCTCACTAATACACAGAGTGGTGGTGGGGTAGTAGGTATTCAAACTCTGTATATCGTATGCAGCAAAGTTCCTGGCACATAGTAGGTGCTCAGCCTCTCTAGTACATAGAGTGGTGGCAGGCACATAATAGGTCTCAAACTCTTGAACGCACAGGGGCAGTGCTGACCACAGAGTAGGTGCTCACACTATTTAGTACAGCCTGCAGTACCACGCACATAGTAAGTGTTCAAACTCTATCTAAAATGCAGGGCAGTGTTGGTCACATAGTAGGTGCATCTTTGAGGTCTGTGTAAAGCTAAGTCAGTTGGCATGCGGGATTTGGAGACAATTGGAAGTTGGTAGCCTGGGCAGGATGCTTTTCCCTCCCACTTGAAGAGCCCCCTCTGATTCTGGTTGGTGTCTGGCCCCAGGTGGGGTCCTGCTGCTCCCAACCAAACCCTAACTCTCTGGTCACCTCGGGGTGCCCCGTACCCTTCCTCCAAAATGCCCAGTGGGGTTACGCTCACATCCCATGACCCTTGTGTTGGCTGCATGATTTAATGCGATTGTATTATCTTCCCGGACCAGGGAGGGACGCAGTTTGCCCAGACGGAGTTCTCTCCGATTGCTGCAGGAGGGGAGGGGGCCTTTCCTGCTGTCTCTGGCCCAGGGGAGCCGTTGTTAGGGTGTCTCTTTGAGAGGAAGGCGCAGGCCCACACCCAGTTGTGGATTGGACCACGAAGGATCTTGCCCAGTCCCTACTAACCCCTGACTCGATGGGCTTTCAGTTCATTTATATAGGTTTTGCCATAGGCCACAGAGTGCTCGACTTGGAGTCAAGAAGTCGGGTCTCAGACACTTCCTAGCTGTGTGATCCTGGGCAAGTCACTTATCCTGTTTGCCTCAGTTACCTTGTCCATGAAATGTTCTAGAGAAGTAAATGGCCAACCCTTCATCACTTTGCCAAGAAGACCCCTCCCCAAAATGGAGTCACAAAGACTCAGATGCAAACATAACAATGATGAAGGGAGCTCTCAAATGAGGAAACTCTACCAATTCAGACTATAACTTTCTCTGTGACCCAGTCACATACAGAATGATCACACAGATTGAGAGCTGAAAGAATCTTAGAGACACCCCCATTTTACAGGCATGTAAACTGAGGCCCACTGGGTGAAGTCATTGTCCCGGTGTCGTAGTCGAGATTCAAACCCTGGTCCTCTGACCACAAATGCCATTTTTTTCTCTCTTATACAATTCTGCTTGTTCTCTGGGTATTTATGGAGCTGAACAGGGGTGTGGACAAACAGGCTCATGTAGAAGTACATGGGTACACACAGAGTGGAAACATGGCAGCCCTGGGGGGCCTGGAGGGGCCACCCCCAGGAGGCAGCAGGCGAGTTCTGAAGGGAGGCAAGGATTCCCGGCAGGGAGTATGGCCAAGGCAAAGGCCTGGGGGAGGGGTAGTGGGAGTGCCATGTGAGAGGAGCTTCAGGAGGCCACTGGGTGGGTCCTAGCAAGCCCAGAGGAGGCTTGGCTTGGGGAACAGTGCTCTGGCTGAGCCCAGGGAGACCCAGGATGAGGGTGCCAGCTTGGCCTGGCCACCGGGGAGCTAAATGGGCCCAGCTCAGGGGTCACCTCTCACTTAGACTCCTTGTTGGGGGCTTCCTGGCCAAGATCATGTTCTCAAGACATGGCCCGATCCAGTCACTCTGATGCTCAAAAACATTCTATGACTCCCCATTGCCTCTGGAGCAAAGCTCCTGACCCCCACGGTCTTCCTGCTGATCGCCCTTCACACGGTCCCCTGTATTTTCTATCCCAACTGGATCACCAGCTCTCTCCTAACTGGATGGTCAGCTTCCTGCCTCTAGGCATGTGCACATCACACTCCCTTGTCTTCTTCCTCTTTTGGAAATCTTCTGTTTCTTGAAGGTCCAGGCTCTTGAAGGAGCCACCTTTTTCACCTGCAAAGAACACGTATGCCTGTTTCTCCTTTTTAATTCTTTCTTTGTTCTTTCTATATTAATTTCTGTTAATTCTATGTTCTATCTACATTAATTTCTGTTATTTCTATATAATTTCTCAGTTATTTCCATATTTTGACATTAATTTCTGTTAGTTCTATGTTATTTTCATATTATTTCTATATTATTTCTGTTATGCCTATATTTCTGTTATTTGTTCTGTTCTTTCTAAATTAATTTCTATTATTCTACATTAAATTCTACATTAATTTCTAAGTTATTTCTATATTAATTTCTGTTATTTCTATGTAATTTCTCAATTATTTCCATATCTCAATGTTAATTTGTTAGTTCTGTTATTTCCATATTATTTCTATATTAATTTCTGTTATGTCTATATTTCTGTTATTTTTAGGTTCTATGTTCTTTCTAAATTAATTTCTATTACTTCTACATTTCTGTTATTTTAATATTATTTCTACATTAATTTCCAAGTTATTTCCATATTATTTCTATATTAATTTCTGTTATTTCTGTGTTCTGTGTTTTAGTTCTACATTAATTTCTGTTTTTCAATATTATTTCTACATTAATTTCTGTTATTTCTGTGTTCTATGTTTTAGTTCTACATTAATTTCTGTTGTTTATATATTATTTCTACATTAATTTCTGTTATTTCCATATTATTTCTATATTAATTTCTGTTATTTCTGTGTTCTGTGTTTTAGTTCTACATTAATTTCTGTTTTTCAATATTATTTCTACATTAATTTCTGTTATTTCCAATTTCTGTTATATTATTTCTACATTAATTTCTGTTATTTCTGTGTTCTATGTTTTAGTTCTACATTAATTTCTGTTGTTTATATATTATTTCTACATTAATTTCTGTTATTTCCATATTATTTCTATATTAATTTCTGTTATTTCTGTGTTCTGTGTTTTAGTTCTACATTAATTTCTGTTGTTTATATATTATTTCTACATTAATTTCTAAGTTATTTCCATATTATTTCTGTATTAATTTCTGTTATTTCTACATTAATTTCTTCTTATTTCCAGATTAATTTATATGGGATTTCCAGATTAATTTTTATGTAGTTGATGTATTATTTAATAAGCAGATCACGTCTCTATAATTTCTTTACCCTTCATCTTATTTCTAGATTTGTCCCATTCTGACAGTGGCGTATTGACAGCTTTCTCCATGTGCTGTGTATTTCTTCTTGCTTTCTGTTAGCCTTTTCTGTCCAATTGTTGGGTGCACATAGTTTAAAAATATTGTTTGTTATTCACTGTTCCCTTCCGTCTCACAGGGCAGCCTCAGGCCCCCTTCTCTCTCTGTGTCCTCTCTTGTTGATCTCAGCTACTCTCAAGTCCAAATGTTCCTTCTACGCACGTGACTCCCCACTTTGTCTCTCTCTTTTGACTTGAGTCCCCCTGGATGACCTGTAGGGACTCCGGCTTCTGTATGTCCTAAGGAGAACTGACCATCTGTTCCTCCGAAGCCCCCTTTCCTCCTCTTCTTTCTCATGTCCCTTTATGTCATCCTCTGGCCCCCGGGTTGGCAATTTCAGTCATCCTCGGTTTCTGGCTCCCTCACTCTTTACGTGTCCGATCCGTTCCCAAGTCTTGCTGATTCTGTGTGTCTCCCGTCTCCAGACTCATGACCCTCCCATCCCAGTAGTCTTTCCTCAGGCCCTCATTCTCTGTCCCCCAGGCTAGCCTGGAAGCCCTTCACTTGGCCTTTAGACTAGTCTGTCCTCCCCCTCGATGTCTGTCTCTAATGACCAAGGCCAAGTGCTCCAGAGACTCTCCTGGCTCCTTATGGTCTCTGACTGACTCCTCAGTTTACCCTGTAATGCTTTTCATAATCTAGCTCCAACCAAGCTTTCCAGGATGACTTTACCTCCCCCCCCCCCCGCCCCCCATCCCCTTGTGCTTTCAGCACATGCTGGTTCCTCATCTTTGCCATTCCCTTTCCTCTTCTCTACCCCGGAATAGGCCACCCCTCCATTCCAGAAAGGCTTTCTCACTTACCTGTGCTCATGAAATCCCGAAACCCCTTCAGGGGCTTACCCAAAGGGATCCCTCCTCCTGGAGGCCTTCTCTGATTTTCCCAGTGGTTAGCATCCCTTCCTCAAATTTGGTGTAAGTTATGTTTTTGCTGAATCGCAGAAGCGACATCAAGTTCAGAGGTCATCTAGTCTCCCCCTTTCATTTTAAAGGTGTATTTAACTTTTATTTTGTAGCTCCAGCACTTTGGTTGGACACATAGTCTGACACATAGTAGGCACTTTAACTGGACTGGTGATTTCACTAGGATAGAGGAGAAATTTCCCTCAGTTGCCCCACGCCCTGAGAGGTTAAATCTGTTTGCGCTCACTTAGCCAGGTGGGGGCCGATTTGAAGCTTCTCGGGCCTTCTTGGCACAGAGGCCGGCTTCCGATCATCAAAGCCTCCGGGATTGCACTGATATTAAATCATCGCTGATCTCAAGATCCCCAGGAAGGGCCTAGAGCTGTGGATGATTAAAAACTTACAATGTGTCTAATTCGGATTTCTCCAGCTAGGACGTAGTATGTGCCTTTAATTTAATCTGCTGAAATTTGGTCTTTGATTTCCCCCCTTTTAAGTAAAAGATTTTCTTTTCAAGGAAGTCTGCATTTCATCAAAGATGGCGGCTAATTGAGGGGTGGAAGTGGGAGGGTTTTTTTGTTAATTTTCACAAGAAGTTTCTGGTTTTGAGCTCTGACTTCATCCGAGACCGGAGACGAAGGGCTGAGATTTCAGCCTTGTTAATAGATCAGAATGGGAGATAGACGGGAGCTTGTGGATCAAGGCCCAGGAAAGATCCCTTACTCAGTGGCAGAGAGAAAACAATCCCAGAAATGACCTCACCGGCCTCCGGTTCCCCGCCTGACCCTGTGAGATGTTAGAACAAGTCAAAAAAAAAAGCCAGGGGGGCTTTCAGGGTGAGCGATGGAGGACATTCGTTTATGTGGCGCTACAAGCTGGGGTGCGGAGAGGAAGGCGGCGGCGGCTTCCGCAGTGAGACCCTCCTGGGGGGCTCGCGGCCTCTGGGCGAGGGGAGAAGGGATCACGCCTGGAATCGGGCCGTGATTATGAAAGCAAATGAGAGGCGGGGAAGCTGGGGGAGAGACAGGCTGGCCCGCCTCCCTTCTAAAACAGCTGCGGCGTCTTTCATGGGCATCATCAGCACCCAATTAAGAAGTTGGTAATGATAAGGAAGTCAGCAGTTTTCCAGAGAAGCCAGAACTGCAGAGGGCGTGTGACCTGTTGGGGCCTGGCCCCAGAATCCC
The DNA here is from genome assembly GCF_902635505.1 of Sarcophilus harrisii. Lineage (NCBI taxonomy): Eukaryota > Metazoa > Chordata > Mammalia > Dasyuromorphia > Dasyuridae > Sarcophilus > Sarcophilus harrisii. The sequence continues at coordinate 652,652,979 of NC_045427.1, forward strand.
GGAGAATTCCTCCATTCCTCGGAGGTGAAAGGGATCTTAAGTCTTTTCTAGTCCGGGCCCAGCTTTATTCTCCAGTCCGGGCCAGTCCATATCCAGCCTTATTCTCCAGTCCAGGCCAGTCCGGGCCTGGCATTTTTCTCCATTTCAGGGTTCTCCTCAAAGACCCAAAAAGACCTTTCCTGGTTCCCCTGCTCTTACAGTCATGGAGGGAGGTGAGGAGAACAGTCAGGAAGGGTCATATAGCTAAGCAGTATCTGAGGCTGAATTTGAACTCGGGTCCTGTAAACACTACCCAATGCACTTGGCACTCTTGCACTGGCCTCCGTAAGGGAGCGGCGCAGGGCCCGACAGGCTGAGCAGAGGAGTTTGTGTTTGATGCTAGCGGCACCAGTGGAGGCTGAGAAGGGGAGGGCCACCGTCAGGTTTGTGCTCTAGGGAAGTTACTTTGGCAGCCATTTGTCAGGGAGCCTGGAGCTGGGGAGAGGAGGCCGCTGGGGAGGCTGAGCATAGGAGGTCAATGCAGGGAAGGCTGTGAAAGGAGAAACAGGAAAATCTGGCACCTGCAGTCCTCCTACACATACACACACTCACACACACACACACACACTCACACCCCACCCCTGTGTGCAAATGTGGATTTAGAGCACACACGACTTGCAGAACTGGCAGGTGTGTACCAAGAGGTGGCCACAAAGGCTCCATCCCGGGCTGGTTTCCAGGGCTGTTGGGTGTTAGCTTTTGGTGAGAAGACTTAGAACTAGAGGCGAGCCTGTCCGTGGCCCAGGAGCGTCTGTGAGCTCTAGGCCGAGTGCTCAGGTGCGGGGGAGCTTTCTGTGTCCAGAGCGCCCAGAACCGGGCCGAGTGCTCGGAAGGCTCTTCCCCAGCGGGTGCGGAGCCAGTGCATGATTTTAATGGAGCTGCACCCGATAAACAGACACCCCACCCTGCCTTCTGTTCGGGGCTCCCCTCCCCCATCCAAGGTGCCCCTGTCTCTCAGCCCCGCCTGGACGTGTGCTACAGATGTCTCGAAGCCAGCTTTTATTTTGGCAAAAAGCTTTTATTCCACATTTACAAGGGCGTTTTTTTTTCTTTATAGCTCGAGCTTTGAGCCAAAACAGGACACAGATGTCTTAAAAAACAAAAATAGATTCGATCTGAAAATGTCTCTGTGGCTGCGGCCATTCCCATGCTCCCTCAGCAAAGGGAGACCCGCTGCCAGACTCTCCCTCCGAGGCTGTTTGGGAGAAACGTCCAGGCCCATCATTTTTCTCCCGACCTTTGCCGCAGCCATCGGGCGCCTCCTCGGAGGAAGTTTAAGCAAATTATAAATAGGAGGCTGCTGGCTTCCGGAACCATGGCGCCAGGACTCGGGCTCTGGGCCGGAGATTTCCCGCTCCCTCGTCAGGGCTTTGCCTCCACATGTTTTCTTGTTCAGGACACGTTTGGGGAACGTTTGGGGAGGTGTGAGGACTGTCTGGGGGGTCACTGGGCACCCCAGTGGTGTGAGGGGGCGATGGAGAGAAGCAGGGAGGGCTAGATCTGCTTAGATCTGCCTCCCTGGTGAGATTGGGGAGGCGAGATCGGGGAGATGGGATGGGGAGACCCCGGCCCTTAGCCAATGTCCGCGGCACATCCTTGCTGCCGAGCTCAGGGCATCAGCTTCTGGGGGACAGAGGCGGCCTTTTGTTTGTATCTGGAAACAGTTCCCTTAGGTGACCCGGACTAAGAAAGTGTGAAGGGGGAGGGTCTTCAGAGAGTGTTAGCCAAGGTCGGGAAGAGCCCGGGTGAGGGAGCTTATGGTCCGGGAGGGGAGGGGCAGTGTTAGGGAGGCTTCCTAGGGGCCGGCACGAGGGTTTGAATGGGCCAAGATCCGGCAAAGAGATGATGGCGGAGTATCCTGGCCCTGGGGAGCTGTAGGGAGCCGTGGGCCAGAGAGCTGCTGGTTTGGCCGGGATACACAGGGCAGGGAGCCCTGGGTCTGGGGAGGAAGGAAAGGAAGAAGCCCTGTGTTTGGGGAGGGGGAAGGAACCATCGGTGCAGAGACCCGGAGAGATCACCGGTGCAAGGAAAGGCCCCAGCTCCTTTGGGACCCAAACTGCTTCTGATGGCAGGTGCAGAGTCTTTGGGAAATGGTCACACAAAATGGCCGCGAGGGAGAAAGCACCACCCAGAGTGAAGTGAACAGAACCAGCGTTGCTAAGAACAGCTTGGGCAGCCCGCGGGCCCTCAGTGACCAGCTGAGACTGCCCTTCCTCCGGCAGTGGCGGGGGTGGGGGGGGAGGACAAGGGGGAGACGTTCTTGGCCAGGGCAGGGGAGTGAGGGGGGAACGTTCTCGGCCAGGGCCGGGGCAGGGATTTACTCTTTTTGACTCTGCTCCTTCATTACAAGGATTTTTTTCTTTCTTTGTTACTGGGTAGAGGACTTTTTTTTTAAACCACCCAAAAAAGAACCAAAGGAAGCACAGAGAAGCGGGACACCTCTGAAAGTTCGCTCGATCACATGCTCTTTAAAAGGAAGCTGGACCTTGTCTGGTCCCTTTGCCTCTGCTTGTCTTTTGTACAGCGGGCTGACAAAGGGCTGCTTTATTAGTTAACAACACAGTAATTTATAATCAACATAGCAATTGTTTGCACTTGGTTAAAAATACTCCTTACCATTTCATAGTCACCAAGCAAATCCCCTGTCCTGTAGCAGCTGGTGTGAAGGCCAAGGTCAGGCTGGGCTCAGGGATCAGGAATTCTGATTGGAGAGAGCCCGGAGCTGGCCAAGTTCGGTCCCCAGGAGCCTAAAACATTGCCCAGTTTTTCTTAGCCAGGCCGGAGGCTCCCAAAGCTCCCCTTAGGTCTCCACTGTATTGGCTGGAGTCCTCCCTCAGGGTCTCTCCCCAGCACACAGTCACCTCCAGAAAAGGCCAAGGAATCCTGGGGACTCATTGGGCCAGAGACCCCAGAGAAAGGGATGAAGGGGTGGAGTGTCCGCAGCTAAACCTTCTCTCTCAACATTGGACCCAACATTGGCCCAACCCAACACATCATATACTCGAGACAAAATGAAAACAAAATGAGAGAAACAAAATGGGGGAAAAAAAAAAGAGCCTATCCTCAAAACGTTCATGTTCTCCTGGACTCGGATACCACCATAAACCACTGTCCGCAGAGGCTGTTTGCCAGAACACGGTTCTAGGCGCGCCTGGGATCACGGGCCGTGTGAGGTGGAACAGTATTTGTGAATGCTTTGCTTAAAGCATGGCGTGATTTTTGTCACGCTAATTATTGTGGGCATCAGGTTAATGTTATTTTTATTAGAGGAGCTCTCAGTCTAGAGGACCAATAACAATGAAGGGAAGGGATCAGGAAAGACTTCTAGAACACACACGAGCCGGGCCATGGTTACATCATGTTGCCTGTCTAGGTCTCAGTTTCCCCATCAGTCACATAGAGAATAAAACTAAATAATTCATAGATTTGGATCGGGAAGGAATGACAAAGACCATTAGCCCCAGGCCGACCCTGAAAAACCTCTGACCCCTCAGAGAGCTGGGTGAGATAACAACATTCCCAGAATTATCAGCATTCTACAGGCCGATGCTACAGACTGAGGGCCAGAGAGTTCAGTGGTAGCTGGATACAGCGCCTTGTTTTGCAGAGACCAGAGGGGTAGCCTCCTAGCTACTAAGTGTCTGAGACAGGATCCGAATCCAGCTCTTCCGGATAGACTTATAGACTGCCCCTCTCGTGAGTGCTCTTTATGCGGCAGAGGTCCCAGATTTCAGCTTGGGTTACTCCCACGGCCCATACTGCTCACAGTCCCTCCGGCCCCATGCTGCACAGAATTTCCAAAGGGGAGCTACAAGACCAAGGCAGGTGCCGCTGGTGAAAATTCGCCCGCCCCTCTCCTGTCTGGGCAGTGGCGACTGTCAGCACATCCAGGCCCAAAGGTGGAACTGAATTCTGGGCCCAAACATCCCAAGTAAGGAATCAGCAGCCGTGAAGCCGGAGATGCTCGAGGTAGCTCAGTCCTGTGTGATGAATTTGAGGGGCCAAGCATCCTACATCTACCCACAAGCACGCCCGGGGCAGCGTCCCCACGTTCATCAGTGCTCAGCTTGCCGTTTCTGCCCTCCGGAAGCCCCCAGTCTAGCCAGGGAGCCGAGTCACACACGTAGACTGGATGAGCGGAAGGAACTTTCACGATGGCAACCGGCCCCCGTCCTTCCTCGGTGATCCAGAGCTTGGCAATATTGTGGCTGCTAAAGGCGCGCTGCCACAGAAAGAACTCGGCTGGGCTCCAGACTCAGAGGAGCTGGGTTCAAGTCCCAGCTGTGCCTGGGTAAACCTTTAACCAATCTGGGCCTCAGTTTCTCCAACTTTGAAATGGGATGTGGGGTTAGACTAGAAGATTTGTCAAGTTTCTGTGATGGGGATCTTACATTTTATCCTGATTCTATAATCCTCTGTCAATCTGGCAGAGCCTTTGGACCTGTTTTCAGAACGACATAAAACAAAATGCATAGGATTACAAAAGGAAATAATTACTACAAATATCAGAAAATAGAATTAGAAAACACCAGTTCACAAAGCGCGATCTATGACCTATTATCTCATAGTTCTTAGCATACTGGAAAGTCATGAAACCATATGTCTCCCAAATCCCTTCCGTGATGAGACTTTTCTCTAATGTATTCAGGCCTTCCCCCAAGTTTGTCAGAGCTGTGAGATCTTGCCGTGTTCCAGAAAGGCAGTTAATTTAAGAATTTGTTTTTGAAAACCAAATCCTAAGCATCCTGTCCTGGCACAGGGCACCTGGATTCGGGGCCCCCGGGGAGGTGCTTGGAGGACTTTGCTTGGCCAGTCCTTTTTAGGGAGCCAAAGGATGAGTAACCCCACTCCTTGGGCAGCTGGGGCTGAGGCTGTCGGCGGGGGTTGGGGCCGTGGCACGGAGGCCTGCCCCACAGCGCTTCCTAGAAAAGCCTTCTGAGTACTTTTCCAGACTGGAGCTTCACGGCGATAAAGGCATTTCGCTCCTCATTTGTGCCACCTTCCCAGGGCAGCATCCCGCCAAGACGTGGTGGAAATCTGCCGTTCCGTCTGTGCTCGTGCCCTTGTCCCATTTCCATGGCAATGGAAACCTCAGGTGACGCATGTGCTCCTGCCGGCTCCTGCCGTGAGCTTGTGGCCGAGCACAGATGGCGTGGCCGCAGCGGCTGCTGCCAAGGGACCCACGGTGAAAAACCCAGAGCGGGGGGTGGGGGCGGGAAGGGACCGGGGAGCAGCATACTCAGGGCCAGGCTCCCCGTTTCAGGGAGGTCGTCGATAACCTGCACCGAGAGGGGCCTGGCCCCGAGCCCAGACGGTAGGAGCATCAGCTCAGGGCAGTCGATGGGAAAGCCCCGGCTGCCCCAGAGCATTAGTGAGCCCCGGCGAGTGCCAGGCGTCAGTCTCAGGGCTGGCTGGCTGCAGAGACGGAACCGAGAGTCCGGGCTCTCAGAGAGGCCATGTTTTACTGGGGGAGACGGCATCTGTGGGTGTACAGACATACATATGTATATATATACACCCACATATGCATATTCACACAGAATACGTATGTCATAATATACACCATATAATATATTACAAATATACAATAATGTCTACATGATAATTGGCTGGAGAGCTTTGTCTTCTTGTTCTCCCAATAAAGGCCGTCTCTCAGCTCTGGAGCCACACGTGGACTCGACTCCATCCCGGGCATCCTGGGCCCTCCAGATCCTGCGAGGTGAATTTTTTGGTGAATTTTCTGGCTCTTTATACCCCAGTCCTGTAACCACGGAGAGAATTACTTAAAATGCAAATGGGTTGGATTGTCTCCAGGCTCTCCTCAAAAGAAAGAAGTAGAAAGATGTTCCTCATACAGGGAAAAACAGGTAGGGGACAGCTAGTTATTCCTCCGCAAAAATAAAGGCTTCTCACACACAAACTTTTCAAAAGAGCGTTCCGTACCCAAATGTGGAGTCTGGAGCAGAACTGCTGAATTAGCGTTTCCCCCTCACTTGGGGCTGTGCTCTTTGACCGGCTCCCATAGGCCTCTGCCTCCTGACAAGCCAGGTCAGGGCCTAGATCTCCTTCTCCTAAGCTTGGTTCCTTCTGCTAGAAGGTTTCTCCTCCTCCTCCAGCTCTGCCTCAGAAATCCAAGAGGACCGAACCTCTCCAACTCTGAAGCTGCCCCCAGAGCGAGGGGTCTCCGGCTCAACTTCCCTTTTCAGGGGAGAAACAAACCCCTAAAGGCAGTGGCAGGAGGTGGGCTGGCTGCCCCGGGGAAGCAGGTTGCCGTTTTGGGGGGGGGGGGGGCAGAAGGTGCCCTTCCCCCACCCTTACAGGAAATTCCAGAATGACAACACCACGTGTCGCCGAGAGAGGAAGGAAGGAAAGCCAGAGCCTGACGCAGCACCCTGCCCCCCACGGCTGACCCGGGACCCCCGGCACCCTGCCTCCCACGGCTGACCCGGGACCCCCGGCACCCTGCCCCCCACGGCTGACCCGGGACCCCCGGCACCACAGAGAATCGGGCCATCTCCCTGGTCGTGGCCGGGGGCAGCCTCAGGCCGTGTGCTGCAGCCAGAATGGACCCCGGGAGTGGCCCCTCGCCGATACCCGACGGACAAAACCTCTCTGGGGGCAGGGAGTGGGTCGGGAAAGGCTCATGGCCACATTTATGCCGAGTTTCAAGGAAGTGAGGGGCTCCAAGAAGCAGAACTGAGGAGAGAGTCCCAGACACTGACCAGGAGGAGGTGCAGACGTGCAGCATCTGGGAGCCCCAAGTGGGCCTGTGACCCAGAGAAGGGTCAGGGGAAGGCGGTACAGAGCGTTCAGCCACAGGGGCCTTTAAGGAAGGTAATAGGAGGAGTTTATGGGAGACAAGACTGACCCGGGGGCTCTCCTTTGGAGCCCTCCTGCCAAGCTGGCGGCTCAGATGATTCAGGAATAGTCCGCACAGCGGCCGGTTCCCCATTCCTGGAGCTGGGCTCTTGCCCTGCCCTCTATCTCTTCTCCAAGCACAAGACCACAGAGTCTGCTTTGCTAAAATCTAGCTAAGCCCTCTCCAGGGCCTTCCCCTTTCATAGCCACTTAGTCACTGCTCGAAAAAGGAAATGGAACAAGTCTGGGATGACCCGCTTTGGCAAGGCCGGGCTGCCGCTCTGTGGTCGCCACTTCCGCTTCTTTGCGTACAACAATGATCGCGTTAATAATAGAGTCTAGAATTTCCACCGCGGTCCAAGTCCAGCTCACTGGCCGCTCGTTGCAGACCCTGTCTCAGCCCCACTGCCCCACCCCTCCTCAACCCTTCCTGTACTAAGACACTGAACCATCTCTTGCTCTTTCTGGCATCCTGATGGTGGACCCATAATCACTGCTGCCAGTTCCTTCGATCGCCACGCATTCATTAAGCACCTACTATGTACCAGGCATTGGATTAAGTTTGATTTAATACCCATACATGTAGTCAAAGGCAGCTAAGTGTTTCTGGCTATTTCCTTATTTATCTTGGGTGTAAATGTCCTTTTAGCACTTTTTCCTCTCTCCTTTTCAGTCTAGAGGCCCTTCTCTTCGACAGAGAAAATAGGATCGAACAAAACTTGGACTAGACCTTCTCCTTATTGTCACTCCTCCTCCGTGCCCAGCAGTGTTTCTGTCCCTCCTTTGATTCTCTCTTTTCCTTGATTTAGCTTTAAATAATAACAATATTTATTGGCTGCTCTTAGTTTTCTGCACAATACAAGGCAGTGACCGTCCATGATTCCCAAGGACTGATGATGAAGATGGCCGCCTATCTCCCGACTGAGAGGGGATGGGCTCAGGATGGGCAAAGAGTGTGGCCGGTGTGCGGGTTGGATTGTGTAATTATATAGGTGTGGGAAGTGGGAGGGAGAAAAAAAGATACATGCTCGATAATGGAAAGACTAAAGAAAAATAACGTGGGTTGATTGTTAAGCTCTTTGCACATCTACACTGGTCTCTCACCCAGTCTTCCTTTTCCTCCTCCACAAAAATGCTCCCTTGTGATTTCAGGATTTCATTTTTCCCCGTTTCTTCTGAGCTCCCTTTTCCTGAAGAATTGGCTCAATTCTTCCTTTGAAATCTCTCCTCCCGAGTCCAGCGGTACTTCTCCATCCTTCTCCCTCACAGACTCTGAGGAAGAGGCAGTGGTCCTCTTCATCATTTCCATCACAGGAAGCAGACTTCTTGTTTAGGAGAGACAGGCCTAGAGCAGAATAGCCCCTGCTTCTCCCCCCACCTATTGAAAGATGAATTACCATAAGCCAAGGCACCGAGTTATTTTTGTTCAATTGTTTTCAGGCACGGCTGACTTTTGGTGACCCCGTTTGTGGGCTTCTTGGAAAAGACCCTAGAATGACTTGACATTTCCTTCTCCAGCTGATTTTACAGGAAAACGGCGGAAAATGAAGCAAATAGGTCTTGTGTCCTGCCCAAGGTCACACAGCTAGTAGATGTCTCAGGAATACGATGAGTCTTCCAATTCCAAGCCAACATTCTATCCGCCGCTCCCCCAGCTGCCCCCATTAAGTTATTAGTTGCTCTGATTTTGACAGAGGGAATCCCATCAGATGCCTGGATAGATACAGTCTTCTGTTCTGTTCTTGATCTGTTTCCTGAACTCATCATCTATTGCTTCCTTCAGTCCAGGTGGTCCATGGACACTCCTAAGCCAGTGTTACTAAAAAACAACAATAACAACAACAACAACAACAGTATGAATGGGGAAGAGAAAGAGGGGACGGGCTGCAGAGATGATGCTCCTAATTCCCTCAAGGCTTAGCCCAAGTGCAATCTCCCATAGAATGCTTTTTTTCGACTGTCCAGTAGATTCTCTCCCCCTCCCCCCAGAAATGTTCTTGGGGTTATCTTGAGCAAACTTTGCAGCTACCTCTCCATGTACAAATTGTGTTCCTCAGCAAAAGGCCAGGACCTGTTTCTTCCTTCTTTTTAACCAAACACCACGTCTGGCACATGCGACGTGCTTCATACAAATTGTAAAATTGCTGATTGGAAATGGAATCGTCTGGTTTTGATGATTGATCATGAGGGTAGATTATGGAGGTGGGAGGCAGGGAGACTGACCTCCCTCTCCCTACTGATATGGAAGTCAGGAGGAGGATCCTGTTGGGAAGGCCCAGTTAGGAAGGCAGAGTCTGAGGTCCCAGTGGGGCCTCCACACAGAGATGGCCAGCGTTCAAATTTGGGGCCGAGGTTGGGACCCACCTTCATCAAGGCTGTGGACTGAGCTGATTGAGCAACTCAAAATGTTTCTGCTCTGTGGAAGATGGGTTAGAGAAGGAAAATAATGGAAGCAAGGAGACCAGTCGGATTGCTATAGCAATAGTCTGAGGTGAGGGAAAAAGAGACGGAAACAGGGATATAGTGAGACAGAGATGGAGAGAGTGAGACACAGAGATTCAGAGAGAGAGAGAGAGAGAGATGAAGGGATGGCTGGCTGGAAGGATGATGAATAAAAAGAACAAACGAATGGCTGAACAGACAGGAAGTGGGAAGTCAGACAAAAAGTAGATAAGAAGAGCAGCTCTGGGGGTGGCAGAATCTCCCCGGCCACGGTCCTACTTCCAGCCAAGCCATTACAGACATCTTCCAAGGAAGGGACTCCTGTGGAGAAGAGGCCAGCCCTCCCCACCATCTGCCCGCTACATCAGGTCGGGCAAGCTGGCCCAGCTGCAGCCACGAGACCCTGAGAGAGACGCAGGCCAGCCCTATCACCCAGCTCTTGTCTCGGACCCTGATGGGGTCAGCCCAGGACCCTGAGCCCGAGGGCCACAGGATCAGTGTTTGTCAGCTGATTGGATGGGGAGGGGACAGTGGGCTCTCAGAAGCCCAGCGATAGGGGAGGCACTTTAGGGAGGCCCAATAGACCAAGGCAGGAAGAGGACCTTTGGTGATCCCAGATCCCAGCTTAGAAAGACAGGCAAGGCCCAAGACCAGATTCCAAGGGCTTGACAAATGATTGGCTTAGAAGAAACCAGAGGGAGTAGATGGGAGTGATTTTGAGAAGCATGGTAGTGGGGATGTAGAGGAGGGGCCAGCTGGAAGCTGGAGAGGGCTCGGGAATGGGAATTCAGGATCCAGAGCCACCTCTGGGAGAAGGCTAGAGCCAACCCTGAGGGCACCTAAAGCCACAAAGTTCTAGATGATCCAGACTGGCCTAGATCATTGGCTCAGCCACTGTGTGAGGTGTGGAGAGAAGGGGGTGGGAACTTAGACTTCCCTCTCTTTCTTCCTTCCAGACAATTCTCGGACCCTTTATTAAGCATTTCCACCCAGCTATTGTGTCAGGTCTGGGTTGCTGGACCCGGCCCTCCCATGGTAGCTGAGGTAGAAGGGTCCTTCTCACACCCCCGCCTCCATACGTTGTCCTGGTGCCAGCAGACACCTCCCCTGCAATAACAGCAGATCCTAGCAAGCACCTACTGTGTGCAGAGGAGTATTACTGCTGAGCCCAGGGGAGATACAAACCATTGCCCCTGCCTTCCTCTCCTGGTAACCGCATTCTCCCTGCCCCCAGAGGGTCCGTGCAGTTATTACCTGGGGGGCCTGGATTTTAGGGGCTGAGGAGCTCAGTGGGACAGCAAGCCCTTCCCACAAAAATGCTGCTTATTGGGGGGCAACCCCCCCCCCGGTAGTCTTTGTGGTCTGAGACCCAGAACTAGGCCCGTTATTTTCTTCCCAGCCAGGTGTCAGCGTGTCTGCTCCGGGGCAGCCGTCACCTCTGCCCTCAAGGAGCTTATGTCCAGCGGAGACAACGTGTTTATGTGCACGTACGTGTGTGCGAGGTAACAGGAGGGGGAGATAGCGTCCCAAGGGGCTGGAGCCGGCGTGCAGCTGAGCCCACAGGCCCAGGAGGCCGAGGGAAGGAGGAAATGCTCCCAGCCCAGGCCTGGGTGGCAGAGGAGGCGCCTTCTTCCCCGGCCCTGAGAGCCGGTGCTGGAGCGTCTCTCATCCGGGGCTTTGTTGACCGGAACCATCTGTCTGTCCCAGGAGCGGAGTTTTCTGCTCAGCGCGGAGCATTAGGCAGCCCGGGACAGACAGCTGGCCGGCCTCTGCTCCCTCCAACCACTTCTGGTTTTCTTTCTCCCCACTTGTCAGATTGTTTTGATAGATTGTGTGAATGTGTTTCTGGGAACCTTTTACCCCTGAAGCTTCTCCCTGGCTGGCTGGGTCCTGCTTCCAGGGCCTAAGATGCTGCCTCCACAGCAACAGATGGCGGGCATTCTCTGGCCGGCTGCTATCCCACCAGAATCTCAGAGCGAGACCCCTTCCCAGGCCGCATAGTCCAGTCCCCGAGGTTTGCACGTGGGGAAACTGAGGCCCGGCTCACACAGGGAGCCAATCACTGTCCTGCAGTGCACAGAGCCATCAAGGTCTAGATTGTGTGCGACCCTGGGCAAGTCTTTGTTAGCCTGAGTTTCTTCATCTGTCTATTGGAGATGGTGATGAGCTGCTGTGAGGGTCAAATCATCGTAAAGTGTTTAGCCCAGAGCCTGCGCCATAAAAACATTTATTGTTCAGTTGTGTTCCAACCTCTGTGACCCCATTTTGAGTTTTTTTTGGTGAAAATCCTGGACTGGTTTGCATTTCCTTCATTACAGATGAGGAAACCGAGGCTACATGGGGTGAAGTGACTTGCCCAGAATCACACAATCATGACGTGTCTGAGGCCACATGTGAATAAAAGTCTTCCAAGCCCAGCACTCTATCTGCTGTGCCATCTGGCAGCTCACATCAGTGTTAGCTCTGATTGTTAGGAGAGATAAAGTAATTGTGACACGCTTAGCCCAAGGCCGTTAGATAATCTGGGAATATTAGCTGTTATTATATAATAACTGTAAAGTGTTTAGCCCAGGGCCATTAGACACCCTGTGGAGGTTAACTCTTATTAGGAGATGATTTAATAACTGTAAAACGCTTAGCCCAGGGCTGTTAGATACTCTGTGAATGTTACATCTTATTATTAGGAGATGATATAATAACTGTAAAACACTTAGCCTAGGGCTGTTGGATACTCTGTGAATGTTAGATCTTATTACTAGGAGATGATATAATAACTGTAAAGCACTTAGCCCAGGGTGGTTAGACACCCCGTGGATGTTAGCCGGTTGTGTGATTGGCCGTCCCCAGCAGGTTGGAGTGAAAGTGCCCCGTCCGAGTCAGGCTCCTGACCGACCCCATGCTGTGATCTCGGGTGGGCCCCCTGCATCCCAGCTCCTCTCATAGGAGTCTCCTTAGGGGGAAGTCGGTGTCTGACTAGTCTGCAGGACTCTTGGTTTTGTTTATTGAGGGCACTTTTGGGAAGTTCTAATTCTTAGGACATATTCCCTTCTATCAGACCCTCCGCCCTGAGCCTCCCACCCCAATTCCCAGTTTCTTTTGACCCCTTCGGCCTCCCTCTCCTCCCTGCCTACCCTTCCCAGAGCTGCAGCCAGCCCTCTTGCTCCAAAAGCACAGGAGGCCCATCCTCGAGGGCTTCCCCTGTAATGGGGGAGGACAGTAAGAAGACACAGAATGTTTGGGGCAGCCTGGCACAGGGCACCGCCCAGTGGGTTCTAGCTGGATTATCCAAAGATGCCAGATTACGCTAGAAAAAAACCCCACAGTTCTTTGAGAGAGGCTCCATTCTGCCCAGGGGGATGTGGTGGGTTGAAAGTAAATTGGTGGTTGGGGCAGCTGGGTGTCACAGTGGTTAAAGCACCAGTGCTGAAGTCTGGAGGATCTGAGTTCAAATCTAGCCAAAGACACTTAACACTTCCTGGCTGTGTGACCCTGGACAAATCACTTAACCCCAATTGCCTCAGGGGGAAAAAAGTGAATTGGTATATGAATAAATAAAAGAATGAATGAGTGGATCTCTTTTTGCCAGTCCACCATGATCTCTTCTTGGATAACTCTCGGGCAGCTGTATTTCTTTAAAAAAGTGTATTCTCCCATTAAGATCCCAAGCTTCCCCTTGGTGGGTCTGAGCTTTGCTTAGAGGTCTTGTTGTGGATGAAATCCAAGCCTCTGGAGGAGCAAGTTTTAAACTGGAAGTGATAATGACTCAGAACAGATGAAATAATGTTCACTTCCTTTTTAGAAGTTCCCTAAAACGAACCTGCAAATAAGCAAGATCTCCACAGCCGGAAAGCTGGCACAAGCATTCTTGCCCTCAGAATCTGTGGGCACCTTCCCTAGGAGGGTCGTGGGCCATGCAGAAATGGGGGAGGGTCATTCTCTCAAAGTCCAGGAAAGCACCTCCCGGAACTTCCCTGCTCCACAACTCCAGTTGTGGAGCTCCCCATTGCCTCTAGGATGAGTTACAGTTACTTCATTGACATGTAAATCCCTTCACAATTTTGCTGCAGAATTCGGGGGCTGGTAGGGCGACAAAGTACAGGGACCTCGGGGTTCAATCATTCGACCCACCCATTTCACAGATGAGGAAAATGAGTTGTAAATCAGCCTCTCTGGTCCCTTCCAGCTTCAGATCTATGAGCCTAGGAAGTTGATCAACGATGCAGCCGAGGATCCCAGACTCATAGAATGTTATTGCAGGACAGGTTTCTGCAGCTTGGGGGGGTTTTACCCACTCCTGGGTTTTCCCCTCTCTGGTCCCGGATCCTTCTCCCCCTCCGATGGCCGGCTGGGGACACCTATGGACTGTAGTCGCCCACTGAGGGTGAGCCTGAAACCTACTCCCCTAAACTTAAGTACCGCTCGAGGGCTTCTCACGGGATCCAGAGACTTGCAGGTGTGGATCTGGAGAGTGAGCCGAGGGCCGAACCTTGTGTTTATGGCGCCTCCAAATCCATCTGAGCTTTTTCCACTGAGAGAGACTTTCTTTGCTATTTTTATTTGTATCCTGTGTCAGGATTAGGGCTTTTTCCATTACTTCCATGGCTTTTAAACAAGAAATGGAAGAGGGCAAAGGTTGTCATGAAATCTCATCATCAGAATCATTTTCAATCCCAGCTCCAGTTAAGAAGCTCCAATCTAATTGGGCACCCCATTTATGGGTGAGGAACGGGGAGCCCAGAGAAGCCCCGGCCGGGCCAGGCCTCTGATGTCATCCAGCGGCTTTGGCCAGCCTGCCATGCTCCTAATCTGCCGCTGTCCACACTGAAGCCCATGTCAGGCTACCATTGTTTATTCCGTGAACTAGGAAATCACCCCTGCATCCCAGCAGCCGAGCTGACATCATCCAGCCGTGGGAGCCGGATGAGGCCGTCCGCATCGTTCCCCTGCTGCTGCACCCAGAGGGCCCAGGGCCGAGGGCCGGCCTGCCCGACGCCCCGATTCTGGGGCCTCTGGCAGCATTCAAACCCAGGCCTGCTTCCTTCAAGCACATCTGTCAGTGGGATTTTCCACTGTGTCATCGTAGAAGGTGTGTGTGTGTGTGTGTATCTGTGTGTGTCTATGTATGTGTGTGTGTGTCTGTGTGTGTGTGAGAGAAAGAAACAGAAGGAAGGAGGGAGGGAGTGACAGACAGAGAGAAGGAAGGAGGAGAAAGAGAGGGAGGGAGGGAGAGAGGGGAAGAAAGGAGGAAGGAGAGGGAGGAAGGGAGAAAGAGAAATGGAGAGAGAAAGACAGAGACGGGGGAGGAGGAAAGGAAAGGAAGGAGAGGGGGAGAGACAGAGATGGGGGGAGGGTAGAATGACAAGCAGATGACACTCGCCGCCAAAATATTTGCTGCCGCACAGAACAGTCCATGTGTCGGGGCATATGGCTGCAGACGCGTACATAAACCAAGCGAGAGCAGCAGCCCCGACCGCGCGTCTGCATGTACCTTGGGAGCCGACGTGTGGGTGTCTGTGGGGCCACCTCCCGGCTGCTTGCGATTTCCGCCCGGGCTGGGCCTCCCAGGAGTGAGCGGCCTCGGTGCCCCGGGCCTGCCCGTCTGCCCTGCTCAGGGCCTGGTCTCGCACGGGAGCAGAGGGGATGTGGTGGAGGAGGCCCCGGGGCCTTCTGGTGGTCCCCGTGCCTGCGCCTCTACAACAGAACTCATCCCTCAGTCCTGTCACTCGCTGGGCGCCCCATGTGCTTGTTTTCCCTCGCTTTTTGCCTCGGCTTCAGCAGGCACGTAACAGAGTTGCTTAAGGGAGAGCCCAGATGGAGCTTTGGCCACGAGGCCACGTGTAGACTTGGCCCAGGATGGCAGGAGTGAAGGAGGCCGCCTGCCCCGCCCTCCCTTCGGACTCCGCTTGGGATTTGGGGCATAGGATGAGGGGCCGGCCCCCAGACCAATGAGATTGCGGAATACAACAGCTTACTCTGACTATCCCACAGCATTCTGGGATCTCTTGTGCTCTTAATGATTTCTTCTGCCCCATTTCTAAGGGTCCTCACTGGGAACTGGACGCAGCCCTCTGACAAGCCCACCCTGTGTCTCTCTCGCTCCTTGGGTCCCCTGCGGGCTGATTGTCCCGAGGTCGCGGCGTCCAGCTGCTCGTGGCCTTGCTCCAGCATCTGGACACTGGGCCCGTTTTCCTGCCCGATTCCTCATAATTGGGGAGCCCGGCCTGATCCCCTCTTGGGCCCTGGGGAGTCCCGGGCCCGCCCCTTCTGCCTCTAGGCCACCATGGTTGGTCCCAATGTATGTCACTCAGGAAACGCTGACTGGGTTGACTCTGTTGAAGGCCCCGGTACGAGTCCTTGTATATAGTAGGTGTTTAATAAGTGTTCATTGGCTCCATGGGATTGAATGATGGTGCTTCTAGATCAGTCCTTTTCCCTTTGTGATCGCTGGGCCAGCTGATGATCCCGTGTCAGGGGGTTAGAGCCCTTTGGTGCACGAATGGAAGGAAGGAAGGGAAGGGCATTTATTAAGCACCCGCTTTGCCCTGGGCCCGTGTGAGGGGCTTCATAAATGTGTTCTGATGGGATTCAGAAGGACGCAGACGATCAGAGCCCAGGATTCTCTGAGAGATCCCACGCAGGGGCACGGGGCGGGAAGAGCCATTCTCCCGAGCTGACGTCAGAGAGGGGGTGGGGGGCTCGGTGCCGAGCTTTGTGGCTCCTGTTTTATCTGCCAAGGAGCGTGACCCTCATGCCGAAAAGGGTGGGCCAGGAACGACCAGCAGCTGGGGGTGCCCAGGGTGAGCCAGGAGAAAGGCAGGGAGCCCCCAGCCGCCCCAGGGGTACCCAGGCCCCGGCTGGACAACTTAGCTTCCCGAGTCCTGGGGGACAGCCGGGTCCTGTCGGCACCACTTGAAAGATTGTTTAAAGACGGGGCGCCACAGGCCTGGAGAAGGGCAAACACCGGCCTGTATTTTCCAAAAGGGAAAGAGAAGGGTCTACAAGCGCTGGGCCAGTGAGCTTGACTTCAGGGCTGGGGAATTTCTGGAACGGTTGTGATTAGTGGGTAACAGGGCCCCTTCCTACATAAAGCCTTCCCTGATTTTCCAGCCCCCCCCCCACAGCCAGTACCCTCTCTCCTTCCCAAACTAACTTTTATTTAATTGCTCTGAGTCGGCTCACCCCAGATTTATGAGCTCTACATTTGTACAGGGTGTCCCCAAAGTCCTGGTGCATCTCTGGGCCTTAATAATTTTACAACCGCCCTAAGTCTTTTGGGACACCATGTCCATATACACACATGTATGTCTGTACACACATGGATACACACATGGATACTTGTGCACTGTGCATGTAAACTTGAGAGTGACAGTTGTCTCGCTCATTTTGCTTGTGTCTCAGCACCAACTTATCCTAAGTCCTTGAGAAAGGTTTGTTGATGAATTAGTTTGGTTACTATTTAGTAAAGGAAGCAGAGGTTCTAAAGAGCCGGCTGCCCTCCTCCCGCTACGCTAACCATCCGGCTACTTCCCATGGGCTTCTTCTACGAGCAAAGGAGGCAAAGGCTGGGGCCCGCCACGGGCTTGAAATCAGCTCACACTTTGGCAAGACAGAGAGAGACAGACGGACGGCTGAGGAGACAGAGATTGGGAAGGACAGATCAGATAGATGAGGTAAAAAAATACAGAGATGGGAGAGATTAATAGGGGAGAGTGAAATTGATAACAGATGAGGGATCAGTACAGATAGATTAGATATGATGGGTGGATGGATGGATGGATGGATGGATGATAGATGGATAGATAGATACATAGATACATAGATGGATGGATGGATGGATGGATAGATGGGTAAATGGGTGGATGGATGGATGGAAAATTGAGACATTTACTTAGCAGGAGAGAGGGAGACGGGGGGGGGGGGGGGAGAGAGAGGTATCCCAGCCATCTTGGCTTGCCCTTGTCACCGTCACCCATACAGACGTGCAGTCACAGATCCAGGTCAGTCACCGGCAATGTCATCTCCCTCCTTGCTGTGGAGAACATCGCTCTCAGGCAGCTTCTCCTGTTGATGTTGTTAAATACTTTGTCATAAATCAGACTGCCACCCACACGCTCCCATGTCAGCTTGGAGGCAAAGTGGTCTTTCCTCCCTCCCTGCGTGTCCCCCCTCCCTCGTCAATCACACGCACAATGTGCGCTCTGTGCAAGGGGCTAGAGATCAGTTGAGAAAACATTACCCAAGCGTCCAAGTATTTGTGGGAGATTAGGTCACCCGCGAGCCCCCGTGCCAGGCTGCCCACAGCCAGTCGCTCGCTCTGCGCTCAGCTCATGGCCAGGTTCCCTCAACCTCACAAAAGGGAGGCAGTAAATCTCCCTCAGGTGGACCTGAGATGTGCCTTCATTGGCTGCCCCTCACAGTGAAGTTCTCTCTGAGGAGACAGACACACACAGAGACAGACACAGACAGAGGCACAGAGAGACATACACAAGACAGAGACACACACATACAAATAACAATGAAACATAGAGAGAGAGAGAGAGAGAGAGAGATGGAGGCAGAGGGAGAAAGTGCAGAAAACTCTCGCCCTCTGTGGCGTTCCCTGGCCCTAAGTGCCGTGGGGGATTCTGGGTTGTCCGCTGCCACCCTGCTGCCCCTCTGCGGTAGCTGGAGGGGTCGTTCTAGAGAAGGGCTTGCTCTCCCCCCTCCCCGCGCTGCCTGCAGGAGCACCAGCCCTCCTCTATCTCAGCAGCCCAAGCAGACCCGCCCCCCCAGCCCCTGCAGTCAGTTTTGCCTTCGTGGGCCAAGGAGGAGGAACACAAAGGTTGTGTTCAACAAAACACGATTTCCTGACCAGCTGTGTTACCAGCACAGGGTGGCCTATTTATAACCATGGCCCAGCTTCCATAAATCAGGCCCTTTCTCCGGCAGTGCGTTTAATGAGGCCCTGGAAGTGGTTTCACGGTGCACCCATCATTACCACTGGGTGGGAGCAGCGGGCGCGGCCTTCAAGGGCCTGTGCTCCCCCTGGCGCCTTTTCATCCTCCGCGGGAAGCCCGACCTCTGCGCATTGTTCCGGGCTTGGACATCTGGGCCGGGCCGGCCTCTGCGTCCGAGCGTCACGGGCAGTTTGATGAGCGTCCGGTGTCTACCCGGCCACCGGCACAGTGTGTGTTCCTGGAGCACCTTTTCATGGGGAAGGTGCACAAAGCGCCCAGGCCGACAATAGGATGTTTGTGCTGCTGGGCCGGGAACTGTGACTGTGTCTGCCCTCTGCACAAAAGCAGGGCCCTTGTGGAGGGCGGCCTGGGCTTTCAGAAGCCTGCTCCCCTTGGGAAGAAAGGCCACCCTGAGAAGGGAGCCTGGCTTTTATGAGCTTCCCAGCTTCATTAGTGAGAGAGCGTTAGCCCTGAGCCCCAGGCCCTTAGACAAGAGCTCCAGACTCGGCGCCCCCCCTCTCCCCCCTTCCCCGTCAAGAGCACGGCAAACGGGGAGCTGCGGGCCGCTAATTTATGTGAGAACGTTTTATAAGAATCAGCCGTGGAGCCCCAGTGCCTGAGCGTCCCCCCTCTCAGGCTGGGATCGCTAATTGGAGATCAGATCCCAGACTCCCCCCGCTCTGATTCTTTCCATCTTGGTCACTAAATCAGAACAGTCTCCCCCGTTCGCCTCCTGCCCAACACGTTTCATTGACCCGCGTTGCCGGGAACGCTGGTGTCTGTAATTCCTCATTACCCAGGCCGGTGCGAATCGTGACTTCTTGTTCCCGCATACTTTGGAACGCCGGGCCCAATTCCCACGTCAGGGCTCTGCTGGCGCCCCCCCCCCCCTTCCCCCAGTCGTGGCCCCTCGCAGGTACTTCTGGGCTCCTTTGTTTTCATGAGCTCATAATTCCCAACCCTCAAAGCCCATATGTTGCCAGCAGGAACTTTCAGGAATTGGCTTCGGAAGCTGCCCACGGCCCGTGCGAGTTGTTTGACTTAGCGCTTCAAGGCCAGATGCTTGCAGGGAAAGGGTCGCTCCCCCCTGGCCCCGTCCCATATTCTGGGGGGGGGGTGTAAGTGCAAGTGTGACACATTGCTCTTGACTGGCTTTGGGGACTCTAATCCACCTCAGGAGCCAGGACAGGAGTTCACTGGCTTTTCACAGAAGCTTCATTCATTTAACGTTCTCCCTGACTTCTCCACATCCCCCTGACCAAAGGAAAAGTTTGAGTCTCCTTGGGGAAAAAATAGAAATAAGGGAGCATTGGAGGCCCTTGTGGAAGGCAGCCCCAGCTCTCAGCCCATCCAGTGGCTCTCGGGAGGCAGTGAGCCGGGAGGGGGCAAGAAAGGAGAGGTTTTCACTTCTCGGGACCAAGAAAGCATCTTCTCCGGAGCCCAGAGATCGAAAGGTGTCATCCATGTCAACGCATGGCTGAGGCCCCGATGTCTAGAGACAGAGATAAAGACAGGCAGAGAGGAACACGGGAACAGAGGGACAGGATGAGAGGAGGGAGCAGAAAGAAGAAGAAGGCGAGAAAGAATGAAAAAGGGAAGGCAGGTGGGAGGGAGAAAGAAAGAGCAAGAGATGGAGGAGAGACAGAACAGAATGAGAAAGAGAGAGATGCACACAGAGAATAAGGTAAGAGAGAGGGAGAAGAGAAAGAAAAGAAGAGAAAGGGAGAGAGAATGAAAGAGGAAAAGAAAAAGAGAGAAGAGAGACAAAGAGCAGAATGAGAGAGAAACAGATACAAAGACAGAAGAGAGAGGGAGAGGGAAAAAAAGAAAAGAGGGGAAAGGGGAGAAAGAGTGCAAGAGGAAAAGAAGGGGAAAGGGAGAAAGAGAGAAGAGAAAGAAAAAGTGAAGGGGAGAAAGGGAAGAAAGAATGAAAGAGAGAAAGAATGTGGAGAGAGAGGCAGAGGAAGAGAGAGAGAAGGGGGAGGGAGGGAGGGAAGGAAGGGAAAAGAGGGAAAGCCCCCCACCACTTGCTTCTCTGCCCAAGGGAGGGAGGGAGGGAGGAGAGACAAAGAGCAGAATGAAAGAGAGAAACAGACAAAAACAGAAGCAGAATGAAGAGGGAGAAGAGAAAGAAAAAGAGAAGGAAGAAGGGAGAGAGAATGAAAGAGGGGAAAAGGGTGGGGGAGAGAGAGAGAGAGAAAGAAGAGAATGAGAGACAGAGACAAACGGATTTGCGGAGCTAGAGCCGGCCTTATTCAGCACTTGCTCTGAGCCAGACAGTTCTGGCTATGTAAAGTTCAGCAAACAGGAGCCCCTGCTTCTGGCTCTTGCGTTCTAGCTGGGAAAGCCAGCACATTAAGGATGGGAGAAGGAGCAGGGGGGAGGTGTGCAGTTTGCTGGGGGTGCCCAGTAAGATGCTGGGCCCCTCACCGTGATGACTTGAAGGCAGGTTGCCAGTCATGACCTTTCATGAGCCTTTCAGAGCGTCCCAGGAGCATCACTTGATCCTCTGCGGCCACATCCTGGGCTTGGGGACATAGGTTGGGAAAGGGGGCATCTTTGGCTCTTCACTCCCCAGGCTGACCTCCGCATTTTAATGTGGACTTTAAAAAACTCGGCCCCACTCAGAGAGAGTGAAGGCATGTGCCCGCTGTCGATCCACAGATACTAAAATGGGACAGTTCAGTTCCAGTTGAGTAAATGTGCCTTTCTGAAGGACTGGAGCCCCGTGGCCCTTCCCTTCCTCCTGGACACTCCCACGTGAGTTTCGGTGGCTTCCCTGCCCTGGCATCTCCTCAGCATCCTCAGCTGGAGTAGCACCCGCGTCTGCCCGCCATGTGTGGCCGTTTCCACTTTGTCCTGGACGCCGCCTTTTATCGCCGCACTTTCTCAGAGATCTCCCCCTCCCCGGGTCCAGGGGCCGCACTGATCAACATGTCAGGCCCCTCTCTCTCTCCTGAGCACCAGGTGCCCGCTGGACAGTTGTACCCACAGGGCCCTTCCCTGTCTCAAAGACAAGATTTCTTTTTATTTTCATATCAATCCTATTTTATTTTTCCAATCACATGTAAAGGATTTTCGACACTGACGTTTGTAAGATTTTGAGTTCCAAATTTTCTCCCTCCCCCGTTATCTCAGCCCCTCCCCAAGGCAGCCCCAGAACAGTTGTACATGTGCGGTCACTTGGAACCTATTTCCGAATCAGTCACTTCCTTACAACAAAAGAGAATGGCTTTTACTTCCTTATATCCCTTGCCCGTAGCTCCCAGCACAGGGTAAGCCCTTAATCAAACACTGCTGAAATGGCCTGGCTGAAACAGAAAGTTTATTTTTTCATTTCATAATTTAGATTTTAGCTCGAAATACTGAGATTGGACTAGAATGACTAAGAATGACTTTGATAGCGCGCCACTTTGTGTTTAACGTACACTCCCCCGTCTCGTCCTCCACGACTCCAGAAGGGAGAGGGACAAGTAGGTGGAGAAGCTGGGATTTACCCGAGGTGACGCAGATAGTCCAGGCAGAGGACCGCAGATATTGGGGACCCCTGGAGAAGTCTACTTGAAGCAAGGATACTTAGAGCAGGGTGTTTACTCAGGGGGAGTGATGAGATGATGGCTCTCTGGTTCACACATACTCAGTACTTAGTATAATGATGTAATGCTCTACATTTGGCACATGCTCAGTGTGCTCTGGTGATGTAATGTTCTACAGTCAGCACATGCTCGGTGTGCTGTGGTGATGTAATTGTACTAAAGTATTTAAGGGCTGAGAGGGCTTGAAATGAGCAGACTCGAGAGACTCAGAGAGACTCGAGGGAGAGTGGCTGCAGCTCAAGCTCAGACTCCAGAGAAAGTGAGCCCGGACATTACATTTGGGAAGCTCAAGCCCCGATGAAGGCAGATGGCAGAATCCCTGCTTTGTGGGGGAGTCTGTGTTGGGAAAACAGGGCTAGCTCCCCAGCCATCTCTCCCCCCGGCTCCCCCAGTGACTCCTGTGGCTGAGTTGGTGGAAAGTGGGCAAAGGGGATTGTGGGAAGTGCCCCGGCTGATGGACAGAAAGGGTGCTGAGCCCCAAGAATGGGGCGTCCATCGGCACCAGGCCTGCTTACAGAATTAACAAGCAACCTTTAAGTGAACTACTCAACCTTTACAGAAATCAGAGGACAGAGGAGACGCGATGTTGGATTTCGCTGGACGACACGGGGAAGAATTCTGGGCCTGGGATCAGGAGAAACCGGTGTCCTGAGATGGCATGTTCTAGTCTCAGGATACTGCTCCGAGCCTCAATTACCCCACCTGTAAACCGGGAGGCCAGTACTTACCCCTTCTTCTCCATGTTTGTTACTTTTGTGCAGGTGGTATGGACCGAGTCTTTAAGGTCTTTTACCCACCAGACCAGGGCAGGAAAACTCATTTTAAAGATTTTAGAATTTTTGAATGCTGAGCTTCCCGCCTCAGTCTTTCAGGGGAAATCAAATGAACTTAAATTTCACAAGTCTCATAAACTTAGTCCCAGCCAGCAAAAATAGATTTTCCCAAAAAAATAAAGAATAAGGAGTAAACAGTTTTAGAGAATCTCGAGTTTAATTAAATTCAGCAAGCATTTATTGGACACCTACTGTGTACCTGAGAAAGAGCACTCTAGCATGGGGGAGAGATGACCTGTCAGATGCATGAAGGAGAAATGGAGTGTTACAGAACGGAGACCAGCCTGGCTGGAAGGTGCAGTGAGTGAGGGGGGAAAAGGTGAAAGCTGCCTAGAATGACAGGCTGGGGCCATTCGGTAAAGGGCTTCGAATGCCAAACGGAGGAGTTTGCTTTCTCTCCAGGAGGATCAAATCCATTTAACAGGAGCCAGCTGTTAAAATAACAAATAGACAAATCACGTGTTGATTCGCCATCTGTCCCCATCCAGCTGGAGTCAGTGCAGATTCATCTGGGATTACACCACTTTCACGTCACCCAATTCTTTCCATATTTCCTCGTGGGCTTTGTATTTCTCATTCTTTGCAGCATCATAATATTTCGCAGCCCTCCATTCATGCGCCATGATTTATTCAACCGTTCTAGATCTGTCCCTTGTTCCTCTGGCCACCAGGTTTGCTTGTGCTCTGGTACAGAGAAGCCCTTTGTTCTCCCTTTTTATGACATTCTGGGGATAAAGCCCTCACAGAGAAATAGCCAACTTGAAAGGTTTGCTCAAGTTTCTAACTCTTGCTACGTGTCCCCCCCCCCCCTCCCCGAATTGTTGTCTCTGATCCTAGGAGCGTGGGGTAGGTACCCGCTTCCCTGCGGCTCCACCAGCATGGGATTTTCTACATACAAAAATGGATCTCTGGAAGCAATTGGAGAATAATTAAGTATTAAGTTCTCGGCTCGGCGTGGCCGGGTAAGCAGGAATGTGTAGACAAGTGTCATCCAGGAGGAGGTTTCGAAGGAAGCGGCCGTCGGTGTGAGAAGGGGACGTTGACAAGAAAAGGAGGGAGTGCGTCCAGGGAGAGACAGTGAGCATGGGCTGAGCAGGGCCCGTTCGCCTGGGACCCAGTTTACGAGCTGGAAACCACAGGGATGGAGGGGAGGGGATGATCCTGCAGGGGTGAGTTTGAAAGGGCAGGTGGGAGATTTGGGATCCTGTGATCCAGGGCCAGACATCATCCATTGTGTGATCTAGGGCAAGTCATTTTAGGAAGAAAGCATTAATACCTACTGTGTGCCAAGCACTATGCTAGCCAAGGAGTGCCGCGTTTGAGGAACGGCAAAGGTACTGGGGCCAAAGGTCCAGCCTCCGAAGCAAGTACGTAAGAAGCCAGCCAGATGACCCGAGTGCTAATCCTGCCTCCGTCCCTTAGCCCCATGGCGGCTGGTAACTGGGTTCCCCAAGTCTGACGGCGACTCCGTTCTCCTCCAACACAAAGGCCTTCCTCACCCAGCTCTGAGGCTTCTGTGCAAAGGCAGCTGGTGGTATAATGGTTAGAGCACTAGCTCCGGACTCAGTAAGACCTGAGATGTTGAGTGATCCTGAACAAGTCACTTGCGAGTCATAGTCTGTGTGCCCAGGTCCTCATCATTTGCATTGAATTTTGACTAATTCATGACCAGGACTTTGGCAGACAGAAATCCCCATCAAAATGAGGCCGTTAGGGGGACACTAAGAACGTGAGCTCGTCTTTTCTGTCTTTCCATGCTGACGGCCCAAGGCAGACACGAGGGATGGGGAGGACACACAGTGGGTCCATTAAAGTGTTTGTGGCAAATGCTAATGATGCGATAAATGCAGTCAAGGGGGCAAATCCAGAGGCGATAATAGGACCCGAATGTCTGGAAAAATCACCGCCACATTCGGAGTCAAAGGGGCAGAACTGCAGACTCTCAGAGCGGAGCACAAGCTCCCATGGGCCCAAGCCAGTGGCCTCCCCTTCCAGGGCCAGGCTCCATGGCAACCAGACCTGTAGATTGTGGGACAGACACCCTGCCCCCCTCCCCCCCGCTCCCGGCAAGCAGTGCTGATTCCTTCGCAGAACAATGTTTTTGAAGGAATATGATCACATGTAGAAAGGAAATCAATTTTCGACTGCAACAGTGTTATTGAAAAGTTTTTAAAAAGTAAGTCCCCGTGCCCTGAAACATCCACTCGTGGGTCTTTGTGGATCCCCAGCTGCAAGTTAAGACCCCCCCGGCCAGGCCTGGTAGCTGACTGTTCCCATCTGTTGAGTGAGAAGGTCCCTGGGGATCAGAAGATCCCCTTTGAGCTAAAGGTTGCTCTTTGAGCCAATTCTGAGGAGAGTAAGGTTCACTTTCTCCCTCTCTTTCCCTCCACTGTAAAAGCTTCTTTTTCCCTCTTTTTTCAACAAGGCCTTTAAACGAGTCTCCAGTTCGGCAGCAGCTGCAAACACTTAAGCCAGAATGACTTGTATGTGTGGGTGACAAGTTAATTATTCAGTCACCAGAAGTGAGGTCGGCATGTTTCTCAGACGGAATGTCGGCGTGTTCTGCTAGAACTAAGTGAAGGCCCTGGGGACTGTGGATGTGGGTTTTCCAGGTCCCTTGCAGCGATTCTGCCCGTTCCTCTCCCGACCCTGACAACTCCTCCAAGCCCAAGAGGTCACAGCCTCCATGCTGGGAGTAATGGAGGCTCACTGCACCTGGGAGGGATCTCAGGGCCTCATGAGCCACCTCCCTCATTTTAGAGGTAGAGTGTGAGCAACCTGCTCAGACTCTGATGTTACAGATGAGGAAACTGAGGCTAGCCAGGGCTGGGATTGATGTGTCATTTTTCTGGAATATCAAACTTTTTAACGACAAGTTGTTGGATCTCATGGTTCCAAGATCTCCTTACTCAGTTGACTGATCGATTGAACAAGAAACCATATCACGTGCGCCAGGCACTGGGGCTACAAAAACAAAAATGAGATCTTCCTGTTCTCAAGAAGCTTACGTTCTAATGGGGGGAGGGCAACGATTTGGGCATAGACGTTGGCAATTTGGGTCCAGGGAAACCTTCCCGGGGTGGGGAGGAGAATTAAAGGTGGGGGCGCTTTATGGGGACCAAGGGCTTGGAAGATGAAGGGGGGAGGGAGCAGAGGCGTGCTCAGCAGGATGATAGGACAAAAGGTCCTCAGCATCTCTTCCCTCCCATTCCCGGTGTGTGATCTGCCCTTTCCTGCCCTGGGCTTGGGGCTAACTGGGTAAAGCAGTCTGATGGCCTTGTCAGGAGGCTGGGTCAGTAGGAAGGGCTCCAGCTCTGCAGGGAGTCAGAGAACCTGGCTTCAAGCCCTGCCATAAGTAATTTCTAGCTGTGTGACCCTGGGAAGGTCACTTTATCTTTTTGTGTGTGTGTGCTTCTGTAAAATAAAATGATGATAAACATCCCAGCTGGCAGAGGACTTTCTTAGTTGAGGAAATGGGGCAAAAACGGGGTAGGGAGTCCTAGTCAGTGGCTCCACAATCTGGAGGGGGATCATATAGAAGAGGGATCCAGCTTGGTTCGGCTTGGCCCTAGAGGATAGAACCTGGCCCTTTGAGGTCAGAAATGAAGAAAAAACTTACAACTTGAGTCGACCCAAAATGGACTGGACTCCCTCTCCTCCAAGAGCCTTTTTTATGATTCAGTCTGGATTCAGACACAATCAGTTCCTTCCCTGGGTACGATGGGATCCTGAGGAGTAGCCGCGGATCATTGTACTACCGGCCATCCCACAACATTGCTATTGCTCAGGCCACTTCACTTTGCTCATGGAGGACTTTCCAAGTTGTTTTTTTTTCCCCAAGAGCATTCTGCCCATCCCTTCCCACAGAGCATGACAAGCACACAGCGCAATCTATCCTGCCATTCCCAAATGACGGGCACCCCCTCCGGTTCCAATTCTTTGCCCTGAAAACAGAGTCACTACCAATATTTTTGGCATACAAGTCTTTCCCCTCCCCCCTTGAAAAATCTCTTTTGGTATTCATGCCTAATACTGGTATTGGTAGGTCAAAGGGCATGCCTGAATCTATAGTCCTGTGGGCATCGATCGGATCTTTTGACCATTTATCATTTGGGGCACGGCTCTTCTTTTTTATAAATTTGGCTTAGTTCCCTCTCTGGTTGAGAAATGAGAACTTATCAGAGAATTCAAATTCTTTTTACAATTACTATTGCTAACTATATCCCCCCCCCATTTATTCCATTTTCTCTCTCCTTTCACCTTGCCCATTCCCAAAAGTGTTTTGCACTGACCACTCCCTCCCCCGATGTGCCCTCTCTTATCACCCTCCCTCCTTCTGGTATCCCATTCCCCTCTTATTCCTGCAGGGTTAGAGTGATTTCTATGCCCATATTGAATGTGTACGTTATTTCCTCTTTAAGCCAATTCTGAGGAGGGTAAAGTTCACTTTCTCCCTCTCTTCCCTTCCACTGTAAAAGCTTTTTCTTCCCTTTTTTTATGGCAGATAATTAAAACCATTCCACCTCTCCCTTTCCCTTTCTCCCAATACATTCCCTTTTGCCCCTTAATTTCATCATTTTTAAAGATATTATCCCTTCCTGTTCAACTCACACCTGTGCCCTCTGCCCATATATATATATATATATATATATATATATATATTCCTTCAAACTGCTGTAATAATGAGAAAGTTCTAATAAGTTATCCTCCCATGGAGGAATGTAAACAGATAAACCTAATTAAGTCCCTTATGATAACACTTTCCTGATTACCTCCTTATGTGTCTCCTGAGTCCTCTATTTGAAAATCAAATTTTCCATTCAGCTCTGGTCTTTTCACTACAGATGTTTAAAAATCCTCTATTTCACCAAATATCCACCTTTTCTTCTGCTGGATTATTCTCAGTTTTAGTGGGGTCGGTGATTCTTGGTTGCAATCCCAGCTTCATTGTTCTCCATAATATCATATTTCAAGCTGTCTGGTCCTTTAATGTAGAAGTTGCTAGATCTTGTGTTATCCTGACTGTGGCTCCACTATACCTGAATTTTTTCTTTCTGAATGCTTGCAGTATTTTCTCCTTGACCTGGGAATTCCTGAATTTGGTTATAATATTCCTGGGAGTTTTCATTTTGAGATAATTTTGTGATTGGTAAATTCTTTCCATCTCTATTTATCCTCTGGCTCTAGAATATTAGGACAGTTTTCCTTGATAATTTCTTGAAAGATGATGTCCAGGTTCTTTTTTTGATCATGACTTTCAGGTAGAGCAATATTCAAATTATCTCTCCTGGATCTATTTTCCAGGTTAGTGTTTTTCCAATGAGCTATTTCCCATTTTTTCATTTTTTGGTTTTGCTTTTTTTCTATCTTGATTTCTCATAAAGTCATTAGCTTCCATTTTCTCAATCCTAATTTTTAAATAATTCTTTTCCTCAGTGAGCCTTTACACTTCCTTTCCAATTAGCCAACTTTGCTTTTTAAGGTATTCTTCTCCTCATTAGCTTTTTGTATTTCCTTTTGAATCACTCTCATTTTTTCCCTAATTTTTCCTCTCTCTCTCTCTCTCTCTCTCTCTCTCTCTCTCTCTCTCTTTCTCTCTTTTCAAAATTCCTTTTGAGTTCTTCCAGGGCCTGAGCCTAATTATTCTTCCTGGAAACTTTGGATGTAGGAGCTTTGACTTTGTTATCATCTTCTGAGTGTGTTTTGATCTTCCTTGTCATCATAGTGACTTTCTATGGTCAGAAACCTTTTCTGTTGTCTGCTCATTTTCCTAGCTTCCAGGTGCCTGTGTGTGGACATGGCCCCGAGGCCTCCTCCCGGCTGTGACTCCAGCCTCTCGCTGGACAGCTCCTGCTATGCAGGAGGGCCCTCTCTCCCTAGGAAAAAGAGGCCTGGTCCCGCCCCACCGGCCCTCCTTCTCTGTGCTCACCAAGACCCCGGGCAGTGACTGCTGAAGGCTCTCCGCCCTTGGGGAGGCTGCTCAGCAATCCTCTGTCCCAACATACTGGATGACTCCTATTCTGCCTGATTGTTCTGTGCTGGCTCCCTGCCCTCCCAGAGCTGACCCTCTAGTAAGCACGGGCAGGCTCCAAGCTGAGGGAGTGAAGCTGTGGAAACATGACCCAGAGAAAAACAGCAGGCTCTGGATTCAGAGGGAGGAGACCCGGTCTTGCTGGGTCAGGGCTTTGGAAGCTGCAAACTGGTTTTGGAGGCTCCCATAACTGTAGGTCAGAATAATTGGTTTCCTCTGTTATCCTCTGTATTTATTTCATGTTATGTGTTTAAAAACATGATACTAAAGAGGGCTCATCACAGGCTGACCAAAGGGCTCCATGACACTTTGGGGAAGGTGAAGGACCCTCCAATTTCCCCCAGATCCATCCCCTTCCCCCATTCTTCTTTCCCCTTTCCCCTTCCCCCTTTCTCCTGGCCACAAGTCTGTTGAGCTCCTCATCATCTCCCCCCAGACTACTCCCACAGCCCCCTGACTGCTCTGTGCTCCTGGGGTCCAGCCTCTCCTCTCTCAGCCCCATCCCCCTTTCACGTAATTGTGAAGCAATCTTCCCGAAGCCACGTCCCACCGGGACAGCCCCTGCTCAGGCCGGTTCTGGTCCCCTCCCTTCTGCAGAAGGCTCCCAAACTCTTCCTTTTTTCACCTTCCGTCTTCCAGCCAATCTTACCCCTGATTACTTCTTGTCGTGGTCCTCCATACCCTCCCTCTACCCTGCTACCCTGGGAGGCCATCTCTGACTCAAACTCCCACATAAGCTGTTCCCTAGGTGATAAGTGGAGATAACCTGACAGTTTTCAGATGAAGAAATTAAAGCCATTTTTAGTCCTATGGAAAAAATGCTCTAAATTGCTATTGATTCAAGAAACACACATTAAAACCACTCTGAGGCGCCTTTTCTCACCTCTCAGATTAGCTAAAATGACAGAAAAACAGTGATAAATGTTGGAGGGGATGTGGGAAAACTGGGGCACTGATACATTGTTGGTGGAGTTGTGGAGGGATTCTGGCTCTCAAACTGTGTACACCCTTTGACCCAGCAGTGTCTCTACTGGGCCTGTACCACACTTAAAGGAGGGAAAGAGACCCACATGTACAGAAATGTTTGTAGTAACCCTTATAGTT
Source organism: Sarcophilus harrisii (assembly GCF_902635505.1). Classification (NCBI taxonomy): domain Eukaryota; kingdom Metazoa; phylum Chordata; class Mammalia; order Dasyuromorphia; family Dasyuridae; genus Sarcophilus; species Sarcophilus harrisii. Next base: position 652,682,818 of record NC_045427.1, read on the forward strand.
TTCTTTTCTTTCTTTTTTTTCCCCTGAGGCAATTGGAGTTAAGTGACTTGCCCAGGGTCACACAGCCAGGAAGTGCTAAGTGTCTGAGGCTGGGTTTGAACTGATTCCAGAGCTGGTGTTTGTGGCAGCTCTTTTTGTAGTGGCCAGAAACTGGAAACTGAGCAGATGCCCGTTAGTTGAAGAATGATGGAATAAGTGATGGTATATGAATATTATTGCTCTGTAAGAAATGATCAGCAGATACCCAGAAAAAGAACTCTGGGGGATGACTAAAAACCATTACATTGAATTCCCAATCCCTATATTTATGCACACCTGCATTTTTGATTTCCTTCACAAAGCTAATTGTACAATAATTCAGAGTCTGATTCTTTTTGTACAGCAAAATAATGTTTTGGTCATGTATACTTATTATGTATCTAAGTTATATTTTAATATATTTAACATCTACTGGTCATCCTGCCATTTAGGGGAGGGGGTGGGGGGGTAAGAGGTGAAAAATTGGAACAAGAGGTTTGGCAATTGTTAATGCTGTAAAGTTACCCATGTATATATACTGTAAATAAAAGGCTATTAAATTAAAAAAAAAAAAAAAAAAAAAATGATCAGCAGGAGGATTTCAGAGAAGCCTGAGAGACTGATAGGAACTGATGCTGAGGGAGGAGAGCAGGACCAGGAGATCATTGTACACAGCAACAAGATTATGAGATGGACACAGCTCTCTTCAGCAATTGAGTGATTCAGGACAATTTCAGACCCCCTTCTCTGGCCTCTGGCCACCCCTTCTTCAGCCTTTTCTGGGCCCCGAGGCGATGGCTTTCTGGTGGACAGACCCCGCGGGATCTCAGGACTTTGGGTTGCAGGACCCCCTGGTCATCCCTTGGTCCAGTCCCTTTGTTATCCAGATGAGAAAAGAGCCCCAGAGCGGGGAGGGGATCTGAGGGAGCCACGGAGGAACAAGGCAGCCTGGGTGTTTCACTCAGCCATTCTCCCACCGTGGAACTAGGAAGTCCCTGGGTTTCCTCCCCTATAAGATACTGTGGGAGGGGTCCTGGCGGGGGAGGGGTGTCCAAGGGCCCACCTAATTCTAAGATGCTCTAATTCTGCAGAACAAATGGACTGAGCTGAGTAGAAGATATATATATATATATATATATATATACATATATATATATATATATATATATTACAAAAAGGATGCTCTGGGGCCAGTTTTTAGAAAAACAGGAAGGAGCCTGGGCCGCCCAGCGCCTGCCCTTCAGCCCACAATTCCCAGAGGGCCCCATGAGCCTGTGGTGTGTTTGTGTGGCTTCTCTGAAGTGACAGAGCCTTGTCCTGGGGCGGGGGCTTAGTGGGGACCCTCGTGACTCCTCAGTTCAAGTGGGGCAAGCTGCTCCGCCCATCCCCAACTCTGTGCATGTGGGAGAAGGCAGAGAGAACCCCGATTTCGAATCGGCAACTGTGGATTCAAATCTCAACTCCCCCCCCCTTGCCATCTTACTTAATATGTCTTCTGTCCTGCGGGCCTCCGATTCCTCCTCGATGAAAAGAGAGGAACGGGGTTACCCTAGACAGTCTCCCCAATCCTTCCTTTGGAAATGGGCTGCGGGCTCCCTGAGGACCAGGCTTGGGTCTGTTTGTTCCTGACACCGGGGGCTCAGAGGCATTTAAATGAGGTTTGAACCAGGCCAGAAGGGGCCATTGCACAGCCCTTGGCGGCTCCAGATGCGCCACCTTCCTCACAAAGTGGCAGAGATGAAGCATCGTTTGGGAGCAGCCCGGGACCTGCAGGTGCTGGGATTGGTGGCCAATCACTCAGCCAGGTCTCGGTGCATCCCCTGAGACAAGAGGCACGGGGAGGTGAGGAGGCCGACTGGTCAGGAAGATAATAATGGGCGCCCTGTCTGGGCGCTTCGAGCTTTACCCGGCCCCTTCGACTCAGTGGGTCTGGAATTTTTCATTGTACGGGCAAGAAAACTGAGGCCCATAATGAGCCAAGCCAGTGTCTCACCCATGTCACCTCACCGTGCATATACAGCCTCAGAACAAGGGACGGGGGAACCAGAGCAGGCTCCCTTCTGGTCTTCTGAGGCATTAGTCAGCCTGGTACAGGAGCTACTGAGCAGCTGGATGGGGCCATAGTGAATAGAGCCAGATTCATCTTCCCGAGTTCAAATCTGGCCTCAGACACCAATTCCTTCCTTCCTCCTTTCCCTCTTTCCTTCCTTCCTTCCCTCCTTCTTTCCTCCCTCCCTTCCTTCCTTCCTTCCTTCCTCCATTCCTCCCTTCCTTCCCCATGTCACTAGCTCACAAAGTTCAGATCCATATGGAGTCATTGAAAGGAGAAGTTATCCATGGACAGCCTTTTATCTCAATTTCCTTCTACTGTCTGACCTGGATCCATGGTGCCCTTGGGGTGCATTCCCTCCCCAGTGGTGCAGACTGCAGCCCTTCCCAGCTTCTCATCTTGCTGGATCCCCATGGTGGCTCTTCCCTAAATCCTTTCCTGCAGGCCCACACAGCCCAATGCCAACATCTTGCCCTGAGCCTTTAAGGTTTCACAGGCCTCCCTCTGTGCCCAACTCTCCTTGTCTAGATGCAGCCTCGAAGAGTGAGAGCCACGTACCTCGCCCATGAATCCCGCCGGGCACCGTGCTGCTCCCCCTTTCCTCTTGCCATGTTTTCTCCATTGATCTTTGGTCTCTTCAGACTGAGCTTGCTTCTGATATCCTTCGAGTGAGATTTGGACACGGAAAGGCCTTAGAGACCATTAAGTCTAATCCTCTTAATTTACCGGTGAGGAAACTGAGGTTTTTACCAGAGCTTGTGATCAGAGAGCCAGCCGAGACTGGAATCCGGGTCTTCCCAGCAAAGTTAGCTGGCTTGGTGACTGATAGCACGGGCAACAGCATCTTCACCTTGCCAGTGGAGGCCAGAAGGAGAACTCCCCACCCTCCAGGAGCATGCTTAGTCGTCATGACAACAGAGCATACTGCCTGGTTTACATTATGACCGCCGTCATCCAGATGGTTTTCCTGGTTCTCGCTTCACCCAGATCCTTGGGTCAAAAGGAAAGCCTGTTTGACAACGGCCAGATTTCATTTGTGTCACTGTCACCCAAGAGTCCCGCAGAGCCCAGGCTAGCCCTCAATATAAACTTGTCCTTCTCTGGGCCTTCTTGGCTCTTGTTCCAAAGGAAGCTCATGAAGGCCAAAAAAGGTCGAGGGGGTCTGAGTAGACCCAGTGCATCATGGCCTAGTGGGGGATTCTGTGCCCTCCCCTTCAACAAGGACCGTTTTTGGCCGAGCTCTTTGGCTCCATCTGAAAGCGTGTTAGACCTGAAAGAATCGTTTGTGGGAACCAAGGAAGACCGGGAATGCAGGTTTGCAGGAAGGTGTGATTTTTATTTTCAGTTTGGGAAAAGATTACCTCAGAGCAGTCAGTGATTTATTAAGCAGGACTATCCGGCTCTGTTTCAGAGGGGCTGAGGCTGGGGAGGACCGCGCGCCAGGGGACACGCGCCCTTTTTATGTCACGTCTCGGGTGGGCAGGCGACCATTCAATAAACAGCTCCCCATCCTTCTCAGCTTTAGGGCCAGCACTTATAAAATGGGTCCCCACAGACAGCGACAGGAGATGGTCACAACATCAGGGTTTCTGGCCTCCTGGGGCGTTCCTTGTCCTGCGGCGCTTCAGCCGGGCCTGGGGTTTTCGGTCGGGCCTGGGGTTTTCGGCCTAGCCCCGAGTCTGGCCCAGGTGCCTGAGACGGGAGCAGGCTCTGGACCAGAAGGCCTGACCATGGCCCATCCCCTGTCAGAACCTTCTTGAGTGGCAGGCTGCTGCAGGCCGGGTCCGCGCTGTAGCTCAGGCCGGGTCGTCTGGGAGTCCGAGACCAGAGCTCTCGTAGTCCCAGTGACCCTCATTCTGAGGGACCCGGCTGCAGGATTCGGTTTGGTTCTGGGAACCACAAACTGGACAAACTGGAGTCTCCATGAAAGGGACCGTGGTGGGGAGGATCCATGTGCGTGTGCAGGGCCCATGGGTGTGCAGGGCCCACATGTGGGGAGGGCTCGTTGTGGAGGGCCTACATGTGTGCAGGCCCCAGCAGAGCTGCCCACCAGCCCCCCACCTTCAGGGAGCTCCAGGGGCCCAGAGAGCTGAGCGGGGAGGGAAGAAGATGCAGAGAGGACTAGCCTCATTGCCATATAAGGTCCAAGGGGGAGGGAGCTTGATTTCTCCCCCCGGGAGGACGCGGAGCGGCTTTCTGAAGCGGGTGATGGGTGAGCTGGGCTTTAAAAGATGGGGGGCGTTCTGTGGCTGTGGGAGGGAGGTCCGGCTCAGAGGGATGGCAGCCGTGCAGGGCACAGGGAGCGGTCCAGTTTGACTGGCAGCGTGGTGACAAGGGAGAGGGGCTGATGGATCAATGACATTTGTCAGCTAGGTACCAGACGCTGCTGAATGTTAGAAACCCGGTCCCGATAAAACCAGCGTTCCTGCTCTCAGAGAGCTCACGGCACAGAAACGCTGCACAGGGGATGCGATCAGGAGAGAAGTGCCTCAGAGCAGGCACTTAATGGCGGGGAGAGATCCTAGGGGCTCTAAGAGAAGCTGGGAGAAAACTGCCCCTTTATTCCAGCGTAACTGATTCCCTTAGTAAAGCTACACTTTTTTTTTTTTTAAATTTCTGAAGCTTTTTATTTTCAAAACATTTACATAGTTTTCAACACTCACCCTTGCAAAAATCTTGGGTTCCAAATTTTTCCCTCCCTTCCCGCTACCTCCTCCCTCAGACAGCAAGGGATCCAATACAGTTAAACACGTGCAATTCTTCTATCCATAGCTCCCCAGTTATCACGTCCAAGAAAAATCAGATCCAAAAGGGGAAAAACGAGAAAGAAAACAAAAAGCGAGCAAACAACAACAGAAAAAGTGAAATCCCGTGTTGTGATCCGTGCTCAGTCCCCACAGTCTCTCTGTACAGTTTCATTTATGTATTTGGAAACAGAATTTTGAGAGGAGCTCAGAGGTTTGTGAGGCAGCCCAAGGGCTCCATGATCTAAGAGAGAATCCACTAGTGTGGGGTCTGGCAGGTAAGAAGAACAAAGAGAACAGCCTTGAATGCGGGTCAGAGTGGGCGGGATCGGACTGGACTCCTCGGACAAGGGGGGGCCAGCAGATTTTGGAACAAAGGGGCACCTTGCCCAGGGACGGCCGGAGCGTGGGCAGCAGGAGCGTGAGCGGTGGGAGTGTGGATGGCGGGATGCGGGATGCCGGGATGCGGGATGCCGTTTGTCAGTTCCATTTACGGGGAGGCGGCAGCAGGCAACGAGCGGCAGTTTTTACAGGCCCCGCATTAATGTTCAGCGTCATCCTCGTTTCATTTGCCACATTCCGCTTAATGAGCCTGAGCGCATCTTGATGTGCTTTCAAGTCTTCCCCGCCTGGGATTAAGGTCCATCTTCCATTGCCTTCTTCACCGCCTGGTGAAGGCCGAGGGGCCGCTCGGCCCGCCCAGGGATCCCCAGGGCATCTTGGCTCCGCTAGGTAACTGGGGCCGGTGCGTCCCAGGGTGGCCACTTCCAGGTCTCAGTGACCGTTTCACGCCTTCTGGAAGTCACCCTCAGAGAGCAGTTACTTGCATGTTATAGCCAGGCAATAACATGATAAAATGGGGCTCATTACACTGCGCCCCATAATTCCGCCAGTTCCTGGGAAAGGCTGCGTCCTTGCCGGCAGGGCCTGGAGGTAAGAGGCCCGCGGGGAGGAGTCTGGGGGAGGAATCCCAGCTACGGCCCACCTCCGGGTGGGACTCGGCCCCGGGGGAGGCTGCTAACCTCCCTCCCTCGCTGGACATCCCCAGCGGCTGGGCTTGAGCAGACCCGCTCTGCTGAGAATCCCGCCGTTTTTGTCTGTAAACATTAACCTGCTCCTAATGGGAGATCCCGGTTCAGTAACCACACAGGGGCCACAGTGGAAGAGCTCGGTGGCGTCCACCTCTGTATCCGCACTCGGAGTGAAACGAAGGACAGAGAAACGCTCCCTTCCGAGGTGCAGAGAACCAGGGGGCTTGGACTGGGCACCCAGAGGGGCTCTCCCGGGTCTTCCCTTATCATGGCGATTATTTGTAGGAATTGTCGGGAAGAATCCTAGTTAATGCAGCAACAGCAGTAGCAGAGAACAAAGAGAAATGTTCTACGGGGAATTCCCAAAGCCCCGCCAAGGAAAGCAGCGTTTGCTCTGACACTCGGGGACTTCAGAACAAAGGTCAGTACAGGTGAGGGCCGCAAAAACGCGCTGGCAAATGCGGAGTGAGGAGAAGGGCCAAAGGCCTCCCCTCGGGCTCTCTGCCCTGTCCCTCGTGGATCAGAATCAGAGGCCAAGGTGGAGAATGCTAAAATCCTCCGGCCGAGCACGGTCAGGCCCGGGCCTTGTGGGAGCAGTCGCAGCGAAGGCCGAGTCCAAGAAAAAGTACAGTGGGAACAGCTCTGATTCCATGTTAAATGAGTGCCCGGTGCCAAAAAAGAGCGCGTGGGCTGGGGAAGGGGAGAAATAAGAGGGAGGAAGGAGCTGGCACCCCCTGCAACCGTCCCATGCAGAAGGTGCTGCGACCAGCCAGTCGCCTTAACCAGGAGACCCAGTGAGATCAGGAGCCATTGCGACCATTTGGCTCGTGACCTTCGGGCCATGCAGAGACGTGACGGCCGAGGGTGGCGCCGGGTCAGAGGGTGAGTGGGTGGGTAGCGTCGCACAGAATGGTGAAAGGAAAGAGTCTGCAGCCCAAGGACCCGAAATCTAACCGGGACACCCCCGCAGGATCTCGAGCGAGTCACTTCTCTTCATTTCCGTGGGCCTCAGTTTCTCTGTCTGTAGAATGAGGAGGTTTGGACTACATGGTCTCCGAGGCCTCTTCCAGCTCTGGGCTAAGAGGCCACCTGGCATCGGGGATAGAACCTGAAGCCAGAAGGCTTATGTTTAAAGCCTGCTTTGGCTTTGCGACCTTGCTCTGTGCCTTAGTTTCCTTTTCTGTAAAATGGGAGGGTTGCAGGCCAACCCAGGGTCCCTTCTGGCTCTAAATCCATGGTCCTTTGAACATGACAAGTAACACTGGCTCAGAAAACAGCTGAAACTCAGTGCAGGCAAGACCAAGCAGGCCAGTTGGTTAGGGACCAAAATAATTCAAATCACATCAAGGACATTTAAGGCCGACACTGGAAGGAGGGCACAGAGGACAATGGAAAAGGCCTGCAAAGGTTTTCCCATCCAACGCTTTGTACTGTCCAATGAGATGATAGATAATTGGGACTTTTTTTTAAGAGCATGATGCACATAGTAGGTGCTCTAAAACCGCTTCTCCCCTGCCCCCTTCTCTAGCACGGACGGGAGAATGGCTAAATTCGGGCTCTGAGGTCACTGTCCCAGATGAGCTTCTGGAGGATGTGAAAAAGAGCCTGACTAAAAACGAAAACAGGAAAAGCCGCCGCGCCAAGCCAAGTGTGCGCAGAGGAAGTCCGTCCTGCAGCTACTCGCTTTGTGGACATTGAGGCGAGAGAGTAATCTTCAGGCTTTTTAAAAGAGAGGAAGGAGATATGGAGGGCAGGGAGGAAGCCGGGGGGATCTCGCACTTAACATCCCATGAGGCGGCCAGGGCGTTGCAGCAGGGCCATGTGCCCCGTCCTATTTGTGTAACACTGTGTGACCGTGTGCACTGTGCGTATATTATGGAGACGCGGTGTACGTTACCTGCCCACGGTATAAAGCACATCGCATGTTACAGTTACACGGGCAGAGATGAATGTGCATCAGAGTCCGGAGGAGGAGTCAGCAGGATCGGGCCGGGCGTTGCCATGGATATTCCACCGGCGATTGCACGAGTGACTGGAAACGTAGGGGACACAGGAGCTCCTGGGCTCATATTTACTGACCCACAGAAGAGCATTTGGTGCTTTTAGACAAGACGGCAGCTCCCGGATTCTCCCCTTGTGCCCGTGGGATCCCTCCGATCCCCATCATGGGTCACTCCATCAGACGGCCCTTATCCGGAGCTCGCCCCGGGTCTGAAGCCGCGGTGGGTGCGGGGGCCGGGGACTTTGGGTGGCGCTGCCACCATCAGAGTCAAACAGGAAGCAACCCTTCCATGACAAGCAGTGACCGGGCCCCCTTCCCCCTGTGTCTGAGGCAGTGAGGAGCATGGCGGGGTCGGTCTTTTGCCCCCCACTGGGACTGCGGCTAAAACCTGGACTGGGATCTGCTGGTTGTGAATCCTGGTCTGACCCGGCTGCTGGTCATCTCAGGCCCTACCCTGGATTTCTCCAGGCCTCAGTCTCCCCGTCTGTGAAATGGAGGGATGGGCTGCCACGGCCCCTCGGAGCCTTTCGGACCCAGGGTCCTTCTCTGACACTGCAGAGCCGCTGCCCTGGCGCGTGACCTTGTTTTCCCGGGAACAGGGACGGGTCTGCCCTGACGCACCCATGCTTTCGGGCCCCTTCCCCCCTTCAGGGAGTATTTTTGTAAGACTGGGGTTAGCCGGGGCCAAGGAACAGAGCCTGTGGTCCTGGAAAAAAGGCAAATTAACTGACCTACTTACGGCACTAAAAATAACTCCCGCTTCCGGAGCTCCGAAGCCCTGTACGTTCTCTCCTCCCGGGAAGGGAAGAGCATGAGCTTCCTTGCCCCCATTTCCCAGATGAGGAGACTGAGCCCCAGAGAGTTTGCAGCGCGCCCTCTGGTGGAACCACCGCTCCTGACCCCACATCCAGCCCTTTCCGCCAGGCCCCCCGGCCCCCACACCCCAGAACCAAACTCCGGACCTGGATCCCACCGGTATCGCTGATAATCATGAGCCGGATTTCGAGGCTCTTTCCTTAGCACCACGGCCAAGGCAGGGAGCGTGATGACGATCATCCCCATACTACAGATGAGGAGACTGAGCCCAGGGTGAGCCGGTGTAAGCGTCGGAGATGAGATTCGACGCAGCTCTGAGTCTCTCGAGGCCCGAACCTTCCTCCAGGCCCCGGGGCCTACCAGGCCTGGGCTCCTCAGCAGGAAGGAGCTTGGGGGCTGGAGCCTCTGCCAGGCCAGGGCTCAGGGACCCTCCTGGCCGGGCCTGGGGCCGGGGCCGGCTCCCCTTCATGACCAGCCCGGCAGGAAGGCCCGGAGCTTCGGCTCAGAGCCAAGGAGAGGGGCCCGAGCCTCGGGTGCCGGGAGCCGGACGTTGCTGTTCCCAAGCCCCCGGGACCCCCGGGGCGGCTCGGCTTCTTCCCGGGGCCTCCCTGACGGCTTCTGGCCGGCTCCTCTCCCGAGGGGCCGAGACCGGGCGGATCTGCCCTGAGCGGGGCCGTCGGGAGCTTCCCCCAGAACCGGGTCCCCCAGACCGTGCTCAAGTGGGGCAGGGGCTCGGTGCCGAGAGGCCGGGGCCCGACCCTTTGTGTTAGCCCGGCCCCGATGCCGGAGATCCCCCCCCATCGGTGCCGTGGATCCCCAGCCCCTTCCTCGGGGCCTGTTTGTAATTAGGGGCCTGACCCCGGAGGCCGAGAGGGAACGTGTCCCAAAGAACGGCCTCCATTGTTGGGACGACATGTGGGAACGATCGGACCGTGTGGACGGCTGGGCCAGGAAATAGTAACTGTCATCTGTGAGCTGCTGGCCCCGGGACCGGGGAGGGGGCACCCCCGGAGCTCCCCGGCACCCCTGACCTCTCCCTCCTCCTCCAGCTGTGGGGGGCAGGGGGCGGGGGGTAAGGGGCAGGGGGCAGGGGCGGGGGGCGGGAGAGAAAAACACATTCCGAGCCCACGGGCTCTGAGGGAGTCCAGATGGATTTTCCTGAAGGCTCAGTCCCTGTTGTTGGCCAGCTGGGGGAGCCCAGGCCGGGAGGGCCAGGCCGGGGGCTCGGCCTGCATTTCTGGGGTCAGCGACAACAGTGTCGTGAGCCCAACACAGGCTGTCCCCCAGCCCCGCTGGCTCAGAGCTGCTGCTGGGGGCAGGTGAAGCCCCCAAAACCACCCACCAGCTCAGAACTAATGGGAAAGATTCCCCCCCAGCAGATAAAGCCCCCCCAGCCTCCCTGGCTTGGAGCCGACAGATAAAGGCCCCCAAACCACCCAGCGCTTCCAGCCCGAGGAGCGAGAAGACCAGGAGACCCCTCGTCAGAGCCCCCGCTGCTTTGTGAGCCCCGCCCCTCCTGCCACCCCCGCCTTGTTCTCTCTTGGCCCATGTTCGGGGGCCCCGGTGACCTCCAAGTTTCCTCCCCAGAGCCTTTGATCAGGACGAGATTGCTTCCAGAACCAGGAGGGAGAGAGCTGAAGGCGGCCCCCCCGCCCCCCGCCACCGGGCAGGGAGGGGCCGTGTCCCCAGGGGCCGAGGCCTTGCCAGGCGCCCCCCAAGGGCCTGGGATGGTGGCAGGCAGGACGGCAGCGCCGGGACTGCTCGTGGGCCCTCGCCCGCCCCCACCTGCCCCTCCCCCCGAGATCTCCCCATCTTTGCTCCTGCACACACGTGGCCGCGGCGGGCTGCCCCCCCTCAGGTTGGGGCTCCTTGTGGGCAGGGGCATATTTCTGCGTATCCCCCGTGGGGGTGAAGGTTCTCCTGCGGAGTACCCCTCCCCTGACCCCTCCAGGGGGCTCCCGGCTGCCCCTGGGTCCTGTCGGGGTCACGGCTGAGCCAGCCTGCGGTTCCCCCACGGATCCCCATTGCTACCCAGCATCGCCATCCAGACCTAGGGTCTCCCAGAGGCTCATTCGTGAGACCCCCAAACAGCCAAATTTGGTCTCCCCCCCCCCCCAGCGTGGCAGGGACGAGGTGGGTTCCAAACTGGCCTTGGAGCCCAGGAATGGGCAGATTTCCCCACACAGGGGCTGCCCGGGTCCCCGGGGGGTTAGCTTGGAGCGGCGGTTAGTGAGCCACGGGGGAGAGGGCGCTCCCCGGGGGTGCATCAGTGGCCGTCCCCGTAGCGCTCCGGGAGCGTGAGTGGGAGAGAGACCCCGGCCCTCTGGAGGGCGGCAGGTGCGGGGTGAGGGGGGGTGGCATCCGGAAGAACCGGGAAGAGCGTAGAGGGGGACGCTCAGGCTGCGTCTTTAAGGAGGCCGGGGGTGGAATAGAATTTTACCTCATGAGATCCGAGCCCATCTCATCTCCAGGGTCTCAGCCGTCCCTCCCAGCCGCGGGTCGTGGGCTCAGCCCGTCGCCAACATCCTCGTCCTAGTCACTGGTGAAAAATGAAGCGCGGCCCCCAGGCCCACGGGCCCAGGTAACACCGAGCGCGGCCCCCAGGCCCACGGGCCCAGGTAACACCGAGCGCGGCCCCCAGGCCCACGGGCCCAGGTAACACCGAGCGCGGCCCCCAGGCCCACGGGCCCAGGTAACACCGAGCGCGGCCTCCAGGCCCACGGGCCCAGGTAACACCGAGCGCGGCCTCAGGTAACACCGAGCGCGGCCTCCAGGCCCACGGGCCCAGGTAACACCGAGCGCGGCCTCCAGGCCCACGGGCCCAGGTAACACCGGCGAGGCCCCAGGCCCACGGGCCCAGGAACACCGAGCGCGGCCTCCAGGCCCACGGGCCCAGGTAACACCGACGGGCCCGGTAACACCGAAGGTGCCCCCAGGCCCACGGGCCCAGGTAACACCGAGCGCGGCCCCCAGGCCCACGGGCCCAGGTAACACCGAGCGCGGCCCCCAGGCCCACGGGCCCAGGTAACACCGAGCGCGGCCCCCAGGCCCACGGGCCCAGGTAACACCGAGCGCGGCCCCCAGGCCCACGGGCCCAGGTAACACCGAGCGTGGCCCCCAGGCCCACGGGCCCAGGTAACACCGAGCGCGGCCTCAGGTAACACCGAGCGCGGCCTCCAGGCCCACGGGCCTCAGGTAACACCAAGCGTGGCCTCCAGGCCCACGGGCCCAGGTAACACTGAGCCTCTGAAAAGCTGCCGGGGATCCTGAGCTGAGAGGCCGGCGTTCGGCACCAAGGGGGCACAGGGATGTGCCAGCATTAGCCCGTGGGGAGCGCAGACGTCCCGGCCGTTGCCGCAGGGACCAAGAAGGAGCCGCTGCCTTTGGGACGGGAGCATCCTGATATCTGTCCTCCTGGAATCGTCTGGATGAGTCGGGCCCCTCCCGGGGCCTCTCTGTGTTCTCGGTCCCTTCTCTTCCACAGGAGCCAGGGTGTGCCCCGGTGCTTCCTCAGCCAGAGCCGGGGGCGGGGGCTGCTGGGACGCAGACAGGCCGCTGTGGGGCCGGGGGAGAACGTCCCAAACAAGAGCCCGATCCACTGTACATTGAACCTGCAGCTTGGAAGGGGCCTCTCCCGGCGAGTTCCCCCTGACTCACTCCCGGGGCCTGCTTTCGGCGGCAGGGACTGAGGCAGCAGCACAAAGGCGGGCAAAGGGACACGCCGGCTTCCAAGAGCGAGTGCCTCCGGCACCGCGGCCCTCAGGTCCTATCAGTGAGTTTACTGGGAATCCCCCCAAGCGGCGGGGCTCGCACCATGCTCTTATCCCTGAATACCCGGCCCTGGCAAAGGGGCTAATAGTCCCCGCCCTGGGAGTGAGCCTACAAGTGGCAGCCCCCGATGGCCGCGTTTTGGCTGAGAGCGGGAGTGCCTCTGACAGCTCTTCAGGGGATTCCCCACATGTAAAGGGCCGCCTCAGGAGCTGGGGAAGCTCCCCTCCCGGGAGGCCTTTAAGCAGAGACTGACCGGCCGCTTGTTGGGGGTGGGATGTGGGGGAGTCTCCCTGTGGATGAGTCCCCAAGGCCTCCTCCTCTGCCCAAGTCTCTGATTCTTGTCTTGAGAGGAAGGGGAGTCTCGTGGAGACTCCTGGAATGGGGCCAGCTTGGGTTCCAGCCCTTTCCCTACTGAAGAGGCGGCTCTGGGCCTGTCACAGCTGCTTTTCGGGCCCGTCTCCTCCACTTAGTTCTATGTGGGTCACAGAGAAAGGCAAAGGGCCCAGGGCAAGAGGGAGCCTGTGGATGGCTGCATGCCGGACCCACAGTCGTCCCTCCCCATCGTGGGGGCCGGTGACCCCCGAGCTGGGATGTTGTTGGCCCTGCCTTTCACCAGAGAAGTCCGGGCTTCGTCTTTTTCTTCATTGTAAAATGTGGACTGAGATGTACATATATATATATATATATATATATATATATATATATATACTCCCCCCCCATATATATACGTTCATTTCTGAGCTTCTAAACTTTTCCTACATTGTCTCCGGGCTAACCCTTTGCGCATCGACTGTGGCTTCTGCAAAACTCCCCAAGGATTCCCATTGAATTTCTTAGGTGGACATAGGGAAGGTCACAATGTGGAAGGGACAACTGTATGCAGGTTAAATTTGGGGGGTCTCAGAGGGAAGCACCAAGCTGAGGGGTGACGGGGGCAAACCGCTTCCCCCATCTGTGTGCCTCAGTTTCCCTATCTGTAAGATGAATGAATTAGAGGAAGGGACTTCTAAAAGTGCTTCTCTATGCCCTGAGATCCCAGGGCATCCATTTTAGCCTAGTTTAACCCCACATTTATTTATTTCTGCAGAATCTTGTGCAAACGACATAAATGGCCAGTGCCCTCGAGCTTGCCGGGGGATTCGGCCCCACCGGGCGGGTCTGTCCCTGGCACAGTGCCTCCCGCCCGCGGGTTCCCAACCTGCTCCGCCGCCAGGGGGCCTCTGCTGCCCTTCGGGGAGCGCCCGTCGCTTCTCAGGGCGCTCCATGACTCACAAGCGGCTGAATCACAGGACTCGGCCAAGCATCAGAAAGGCAACCTTTGTTCTGCCGGGAAGCTCGGCCCTCGGAGCCGGGGCCTGCGCCGCCCTTTTCCTGCTCCAGCCTCAAGCAAGGATGAGGCGGGTTTGGCACAGGCAAGACTGGGAGCACCTTGTCCGTGGAGACCGGTGCTGCTCAAGTTAAAGGCCAGTCAACAAGCACTGATTAAGCACCTACTGTGTGCACTCACTGGGTCAGGCAGCAGAGACACAAAGACAAAAGGGAGAATTTCCACTGGGGGCAGGGGAAGGGGCCCAGAAGGGGCCCAGGGCTTTCAAGAGGGAGGAAGGAAGGAGGGCATCCCGGGCACAGCTTGGGCACAGAGCGGCACGGAAGCGAGAGAGGGAGGCAACAGCAAGGAAGCCCCTTTTTGTTGGGTGGGAGTTCCTGTCTCTGTGCTCCCGCGGAGCACGGTCCCACACTCCCCTAACTCCTCTGGGCCAGAGGCAGGGAAGGAGCATTCCCACCCTCGGGAAGCAGCCAATGGGCGACCGGAGCCCAGGGAGAGCCGCCCTTAAGGCAAGGGGCCCAAAGCTCCCCCAGAGAGGCAGGGCTTGCTCTGTCCGTGTTGCCGTGATTCATTGGTTGTTTTAGCCCATTGAAAGAGAGGAAGGCCCATGGCTCCTGATACTACATATATATATATAATGTAATTATTATTATAATATAATAAAAGTCCACAGCAGCCTTGAAATATGTGTGAGAAGGGAGGATGCCCTGGCTCAGATGACCCGAGTTCAATCCTGCCTCTGTTTCTTCATCTATAAAATGGGTAAATCTATAAAATCAGTACTGGGAAATAGTGCTCCTCCGGAGGGCTGTTACACAGATCACAGAGGTGGTGTTCTGCAAACCCGACACACGAGAGAAATTTCTCCTGTTCCCATCACCGGTAACAATTACCCCCATTGTCCTCATCATTTTTTATAACAGTGATTGTTGTGTTAAGTGTCTGCCCAGACACTTCCCTGCCCCGTGACTCATGCCCTGGATCTACCTGGGTGTCTCCAGATTCAGGACTCACTTGAGGGCGGCCCCAACCCCACTTACCTGCTGTGCATCGTGGGGTCAGTGCGTGGGCCTTCCCACGAGACACAGCGCAAAGCCACAGCCCTGGAGGGGGCCAGAATTCAAGGATACTGGGAAGGCGTAAACTGCAGTGATTGGTTCAGAGTGTGTGTCAGTGTGTGAGTGTGAGAGAGGGAGTGTGAGTGTGCACATGCGTGTGTGCATGTCTCTGTGTGTCTCTGTGTATGTGTGTGTGTGTTTAATCCAGGAGGCTGGGATAATCGAGGGCATAGAATAAAAATTTTTATTTCAAAGTGAAATTGTAATATCGGCTTATAATCATTTGTATCTAGTGCGTGTTTGCACAGACAGGAAAAATGGGAGTGAGTTATAGTAAAACAAATAAAATAATGGAGCCTTCATTGACACACCCAAAGCCACTGTTTGCAGCCGTCGCTCATCTGGAGTCTGAGGGCATCCGGGCCCTTTGGGAGGCAGGACTTTGTTTGGTTAAAACTTCCATGAAAGTGGAAATTCAAGATTTTTCTTTGACGTTGTGATGTAAGTGTACCATGAACTCTCATTATTCCCGTTAACTTCCCACGGCGCACGTTTCTAGCCATTACAAGAAAAAGGTGAGTAGTAACATCGCTCCTGGCGCAGGGGTGGGAGTCACGCTGCCTCTGCCAGTCAGGATTTTCGCCCCTGGTGAGCGGGGGCGGGGAGCCGTCTCCACCCGTGCCCCCTCTCAGAATCATCTCCTTCCTCTGGTCAAAAATTGGGCAGGACCTGGTGCCCTCTGTGTCCCTTCTGCCAGATCCTGAGGTTAGCTCAGGGGCTTAAACAGCACTTGGCATGTAATAGGTGCCTAATAAATGCTCATCATTCATTCATTCAAGGATATTTTGAGTTCTAGGTTGCAGCAGGGGGGGGGGTCTCCATCTCTCTGTGAATGACAGCATGCCCCTGGCACATCACTGGGGACCCCGAATCATTTCCTGAGCCGTATTTCTAAGGCAAAATACTTAGAGCTTGGGGTCAGCGCTCGCCGGGTGCCCACCGTGAGCCACGTAGGGATGCGTTCTGATGGAGGGAGCGGGGGATGGCACGGTGCATGTTCTGCACGTTCAGCAGACCGGCCCGACGTTGCGCCCGCACGTTTGTGCTCCCGGGTCCGTGTAGATGCTGCCGTGATAAACAAGACAATTCAGTTAAAAGCGCCCAGGAGCCCCAACAGCTCTTTGCCAGGGTAGAGCTTCTCGATCAAGAGCCATGAGAGGGCCCAGGGACATTAAAAGGGATCCATCCTCCTTCTCCAAAAGGCGCCCCTCCCTTCGCCCGCCACGTGCTCTGTTTTCCCTGGCACCCTCCTGAATACGGCCTCCCCCTCTCCCTGCCTGATGAGCTCTTCTTGATAACCAGGGTTTTTAGAAGGGGGGGGGGCTGTCAGACCACCGAGTGCGCTGTATTCAGCCCGTGGTCCCCCAGCTCTGCAAAGGAGGAAGGGGACACGTCCCCCCGAGCTCCTCTGAGCTCACCCAGCGCAGGAGCTCCCGGCTCCGCTTGTTAACCTTGCTGCCCCACTGGGAGGCCGATCTCCTGCTTCTCCCCGTTTCCTGATGCGTCAGTTAAATCCTCTCCGTGCTCCCCCTCATTTCCTCCCACTTGGGTGTGATTCCCTTTGTGCTGCTGAGGGGGCGGATCTGGTCCCGTCCAGGGGCCCACCCGGTGGGCATCCGTGCACGGCCAGGACTGTGGGCCAGGGACTGCCCCACACCATGGCCCAACCCTCCCCCTGCATTTCAAGTCGCTTCTGGGCTGGGAGGTCGGGGTTCCTGGAGCCTGAGGAGGAGGGTGAGCAAGAATCGGGCGGCCCGGCCTCGGGACAGCTTCCTGCTGGCCTCCCCTTGGGGAGGCCCGCAGCCTCCTCTCGCCAGGACTCCTAACAAAAGTGGCCCTGAAGGCAGAGGAGGCCGGGCTGACACAGCTGGCGTTTGTTGTCAGAATATAATGAGGCCATTAATTCCGGGCATCACGTCACGGAGCGAGGGGACGCCTGGATCAGGGCTCCGGCTGCCCGGCCCGGGCCAGAGATGGGAGCTCCCTGCCCCCCCCCCGACACGTGGCCCCACAAAGGGGAGTTGTCCGGCCCTCTCAAGGATCCCCCCCGGGCCAAGCTTTCAGCGCTGCCAGGGCAGAGATGCTGGGAAAGGGGAAAGGCCCGGTCTCCTCCCAGGGGAAGGGGGCCCGGCTGCTCCCTGGTTCCAAGCCCAGACACCGGGGCTGCCGCCCGTGACCAGGCCGAGCTCCTGGGCCTGGGGCAGACGGGGAAGAGAGGCTGGAGAGTACCCCCCCCATGATTGTCCCCCCTGGCGAGTTGGCATCTGAGGTGAGATTTGCACCCGGCTCTTCTGACTGGGGTCAGCATCCTGCCTCCCCACCCCCTTCTCAGGAAAGGAGGAAGTGGTTGGTCAAGATGTTCCTCCATGGCCGAGCCTGGGGAGAAACGGAGTCGGTGAGAAGTGACGTGGAGAAGGAAGCCGGCCCCAGGCCCAGAGTGAGAGAGCGGAGCCCCGGCCCATGCGGCCGGTGGGTGTCTCCATGTCCAGGCGACCGTGGGAAGGAGGGCGCAACCCGGGGATGGGCCACCCCCTATCAGTATTTATTAGGCACCCCCTGTGTGCCGGGCAGCGTACCAGGTGCCGGGCACTCAGTCCCCAAAGGCCTTCCCGCCCTCCGGGGGCCCACAGCCTGATGGCCAAACCTTGGGAGGACAGACAAGGCCCAGCGGGAGCTCAGGGGCCCCCGGCACCCGTGGCCATCGGCTCCTGTTCCTTCTGCGGTTACAGAGAGAGCGTTCCCACCATCTCCAGCTGGGCGACCTGTCGTGGCAAGGGAGGAAGGACCCGGTCACAAGGCGACCTTGCGGTGCTGGGGCGGGGAGGGCACCTCCCCACGAATGCCCTGGCTGGGCAAGCCTCGGGCCCCTGTGCTTCCGATAACAAGGACTCACTCTCCTCAGCGGGGCCGGATTTCTAGAAGACTTCCTTCCCGCCCCGGAGGCCGGTGGGATGTGGGCTCCTTGAGAGCCAGGACTAGCCCCAGCAGGTGCCCGTGGATGCTTAACAAAGGAGGGCCGGTTGGCAGCCGGGCCGGTTAGGAGGGAACTCCCGGTGCAGAAACTGCACCTCCCCACACAGATCACCGCCCGCCGCGGTCCTGAAGGGCTCCTCGGGTGCTGAGTGAGGGATTGAGACCTGCCCGGCTGGGGTCACGGGAGCATCCGGTGTGGAAACGGAAGCCGTTCTTCCTGGCCAGGGGCCACCCACCGTGTCACCGGCCTCTGCCCCCATTTTACAGGAGAGAGTAAGTGAGGCCTCCAGGGTCGGCCGACCCTCCTCCCCCTCCACAGCTCCCTGTTATTGCTTGGGTTGACAGGCTCTGCCTCTGACCTGCGGCTGAGGCAAAGGGGGCTCTGGTTTCAGTGAGAAAAGGAGACGACACAGAGAGGTGCCGACGGGCTGCCGGAGGTGGGGGGTCCCTCAAGGACCCTGTGGGGCCCGTGAGCTCAGCCCTTCAGCTCCGAATGAGCCGGTGCAGGCAGAGCCGCTCCTCGGCGGGAGCTCGGGACACCCGGGACAGGGCCCAGAGCTTGGGAGGGGGAGCCGAGCCCCGGGAGGCCAGCCCGAGGGAAGGGGGATGACGGCAGCCTCCTGCCCCAAGTCTGCGGTGGTCTCGTCCCTTGTTCTCCCGGCCCAATCTGCCTTCACAGGCTGAGACCCGGTGGCCACGGCTTCGGCCCGGGATGCTGATCAGGGCTGGCTGGGGACGGACCATCTGCTCAGCCCCTGGCCGCTGAGCCCACTCAGATGGAGCCTGATAACTCATCTCCGCCGGCCGTGGCTATGGCAGTCCCTGCCCGCTGTTCCGCTTTGTCCCGGCTTCACCCCCTCCCCCGCTGCGCACTAATCCTTTTACATCTCATCCATGAAGCCGTCAGCTGCTCTCGGTCTGGCCTCCAGATATCCCTGGGAGGAGAGGGCCGGGCGCAGGGGCAGGAGGCAAGGGCGGCAGCGGGCAGCCGGGGTAGCCGCCGGTCCCTGAGGGGCACAGGGTGTGCACGGGCCCGGTTCTGCTCATTCTGCGGCCACGCACTGGCCACTGATCTGACGCATTGACGGGCCGTCGGCTGCTTGCAAACACCTTGTGCTGCGAGCCCGAACCCCGAGAAGCTCCTGCCCTGAGCTTTGGCCCTCAAAGAGCTCCCTGTCTAGTTGGGGGGACGCCGTTCGGCACCGCCAGTGCTCAGGCTGCCCCTTCTTTGGAGAGAAGCCCCCATCTCTGTCTGTCGACCTCCCTCCCTCCCCCACCTTGCTGGCTTCCTGAAGCCGGAGACAAAGCCCTGCCCATGCTCTCCCCCTCACTTCTGACTCCCCATGTGACGTGTGGTGAGCTGGAAGCGACCCAAAGAGCCCTCATTGGCCAAGAGAAAGGAAGTGACTTGCTTGACGTCACTCACACCACTGACAAGTGGCAGGGCCAGGATCTGACCCCCGACCTCCTGACTCCAAAGCCACGGTTGCTTCTAGTTCTCACCACCCTTCCCTCTCTCCCCCCACCCTCCCATGGAAACTGGGACTTTTAGAAAACAGCCTGAGCCCATCCTGGTGACCCCAGCACCACGGACAGCACCGCGTGACTGCCGGTCACACATTGGGGCCTTTGTCCCTTCTCCCCATCCCCATCACTGGGCAGCTCCGCGAGGGCGGGGCCCATCGCCCTGAAGCCCGGCAGACAAACGCCTGGGAGTTCTAGAGGAAGGGATGGGAGCTTTCCTCGTCCTGGGGCTCGGATTTTCTTCTCATTGTTTCATTGTAGGAGCATTAATATTCAAGTGACTTACCCCTTCTGGATTGCTACGGAATATGGTGTCACAGGCCCGTTTTCTGCCAGGCTCCTTTCTAGTTTTCCCAGTTTCTCTCATCAAACACGGAGCTCTTCCCAATGTACTTTCTGCTTTCTAGCTTACTGATCCCTGGGCTGTGAAGTTCCACTATTTCCAACTCTCCCGTGTGGGATCTCCACTGCTCCGGGCAGTCCCAAATGGTTCTGGTGGCTGCTGCGGAGCCGCACCGAGGGTCTCCCTCCTTCCCGACCGCGCCGTCACGTCTCTCAGTGTTCCAGCTCTTTAATTCCTCCAAACGAAGTCTGGCTGTCACCTGGCTCGGCCCCACATGGCTCCCCACTGCCTGCATCTCCGTGCCTTCTTGCTGTCCGCGGTCCTGGGAAGCTTTTTCTTTTCACCGTTACCTGCTGGAATCGCACGATCTGGGCCTTTCTGCTCCTGCCAGGGCCAGAGATGATTCTGGGGGTATCTGCCCACTCACTTCTCCTCCCCTCCATTTGGATATAACCTCCAAGGATAATTGGGGGGGTGCCCTCTCTTTGCACCCTCCACACACCCTCGCACACACACAGTGCCTGGCCCAGAGCAAGTGCTTAACACTTGCTCACTGACTGAGTTGTGACTTGCTGTATCCTGTTGGGTCCAAATACAGGGATTCCATTGATGAGACACTTTTTAGAGCAAGAACTTGATTGCATGAGGAGTTCTAACCCTAACCTGGGCGCCGTTGGCCTCGGGGGCCAAGATAAACTCGTCCCTCTCCCCCGGGCCAGAAAGAGTTCGGAGCAGACCCGGCGCTGCCGGAGCAGAAGCTGCAGCCTCTTTCTGCTGCTCCCTCTCGGAACCACCAAGAGAGCCAGACCTGGGCTCCAGCGGTGGCCATCCCCGTCCCGACGCCGGCACTTCCGCCCCTTAGTCGCCGTGTGACTCCGGCTCGTTGCTGAGTCTCCACAGAGACAGCGGTGCTGGTCCTGTCCACTTCCGGGCGCTTGTGAGGACGGCACTTTGCAAATGGAAGCCGCAGGCCCGGGCTTTAGGCGAGACCACGAGCTCCCAGCGAAGAGCAGGTCCCCTCCTGTCAGCCCCTCACACTCAAGTGAGAAAAAAGAGGCGTTTTCTTAAATGATACTGTTAAGTCACAGGCGTTCGACTTGGTGATGGAACAAATAGGATGTGCTGACGGCGGGAGAACAAGTGTCGGTGGGAGAACAAATGTCTGGCGGGCTCCGGGTCCTCCCCAAGACTGACGGGCAGCGCCTAAGGTGTGCCCGGGACACCGGTTCCCGGGCTCTTGGAATCCGGCTTGTGCCGGGCAGACGCAGGCACCGTAGTTGGACTAGCCTCAGGGGCCATCAGTCACTCAGCACCGGGAGGGCCCTTTGTCTGAGCGAGAGGCACCCAGCGAAGGGAGAGCCTTTCTCCAGGCCCCCATGGGAGACTCTCGGGGCCAAATACTCTTCTCGGGGCCCTCCCTGGTCAGACGCGGCTCTGCTGCCATGGTCAGGACTGTGTTTCTTTGTGATCTTGGCAATGAGGCCCCTCGGAATCTGGGGGCTTCAGCCCTGGCTTAGTTTCTGCCGTTTTTAACCTAAGACAGCATTGCCTGCTTGTGTCCATAATCCAGACCTGAAGTGGGGAAAGCGGCAGCTGTTGCAGCCATCGCAGGGGAGCGGAGGGTCCGAGTGCAGAAAACAAGCCCAGAAAAAAAGGCAGTTTATTTAAGTGAAGGAAACTCCCATTATTTGTGAGCTATTGTGGCCCCCGAATGTTCCCAGTGAAAGAAGCCAAGGGAGTGGCGCCGGGATGACGTGATGAGCGGCACTTGGGCTCCCTGGCCCCCTGAGCTGGAGCTTCCGGGCACCCTCACCATCCTTCTGTCCTCCACTTCCTGCAGGGACTATTGGCTCTTTTACAGATGGGGAAACCGAGGCTAGGGAGGGCAGAGACCATGTCCTTGGTCACAGAATGGAAGTTTGGGATTTGTCCGCCTCTCCCTCGCCCCCCTGCTCCCCTCCCTCCCAGCAGCCCCGGGAAGACCCACCAGCACCGGATGATGTTCCTGGGACCATCCTGGAGGCCATCGAGGCTCAGACTGGGGTCAGGGACCTCAGCCCCGGGTACGGGGAAGCCCAGCCTCAGGCTTGTTGCAGAAGGGGGTGGGACACCCCGCTGGAGCAGCCCTTCTCCGGCATCCCCCTGCCTCCATGCTCACGTGCTTTCCATCCTCTCTCCTCCCCAGGCCCAGCGACGAGCACCACCCCGAGGTGCAGGCGGACGGCTATGTGAACAACCTGGCCGAAGCCGTGGACCTTGTCCTGCAGTTCGCGGACAAGTGACCGAGAACCTTCCAGGGCTCCTGCTTGTCTGGGCCCAGCCACCCCCTCAGTCCCCTTTCACCCCCCAGCAAAGCCCAGACAAGGCCCCACCTCTGTTGCAGCTGCAGACCCCCAGGGACCCCAGCTCAGAGGCCAGCTCATGAGAAGAAAGGGTCCGGCAGCCACAAAGTCCAAGCCTTCCAGACTCCTCAGGGTACTGGACACAGCAGGATTCCTCCCCCAGGCACCGGCTGGGACTAGTCAACACGGCAGAGATTGCTATTTGTCCTTGGCGGCTTTTGGTCGTCTGCCCCCCAAACCTCAGGCTCTCTGGGGGCCTCTTCCAGGGCTGACCCTGAGACAGTCCACGGGACCCTGGGAGTCCAGGCCTGAGGGGATGGGAAGCCCTTCTCCGTGCTCCCTGTCCTGGCCCTGGTCCCATGAGTCCTGGGAGGACCCTCCCACCCCCCAGATGCCCACGGCCCCCCTCACCCCTCCTGCAATCATGGCTGCAGGGGGAACCTCCCCTCATGCTGGGCTCCCAGGCCCTGTTCTCGAGGGCCAGGGGCTGCCCCAGGGACGTGCCCACGGGCCCGGTGACCAGACTTTCCTGGGGTTTCCGAGGCCTCCAGACAGGGCTGGCCTGGCCCTCAGTGGCCCTGCCGGGCCTGGGGCCCGAGGAGTCGGCCAGACCTGACCTTCGCTGACCGGACCAGCTGATGATCCCCTGGGAGTCTCCAGAGCAAACCAGGACCAAGAAAAACCACTTCGTGCTTCCTTCAGGCAGCCCCCGGGCTGCTGGGAACGGGGCTGCTGTTCCCGGAGGGAGGGAGCCTCGGGGAGCCACGGGCCCCGGAAATGGGGAGAAACATCTATCACAGCGCTGGTGCGGGCTCAGGTTCCAATTTGGGAAATCGGGACCAAGCTGCGAGCAGCTTTGGGGCGCGGGGGGCCTGCTCCGGGACAACCTCGGGGAGGGTCTCGCTGCCTTTTCCCCTCTGAGGAGGGGCCACCCAGCAGGGGAGAGGCAGCGGAAAGGATCGCCCGGCCCCCTGCCCCTCCGGGGTGTGTTCTCTCCTTAAGCCCCAAGCTCAAAATAAAGCACACGAATGACAACCGGGCTGCTCGCTTTTTTCCAAAATCAGTTCAATCACCACTGACCAATCCTGGGAGGCAAGGTCTGGTACAGGGAGGCAAGGCTCCGACAGCAGGAAGTTCTCCGAAAGGAGGCACCGGGGACCAGCTGGGGAGGGCCGGGGTCCCTGGGAGGGCCAGTGGGCTTTTCCTCTAGCAGGCAGCTTAGTAATGAACGGGGGCTCACTCAGAAAGGTGCCCATCTGCTCGTTAACCTGTGGGAGGGCAGGACTCCACCCACCCTCTGTCGTTGTTCTCTGCTTCTCTAGACTCTGCCTTCCTTCCTTCCTTCCTTCCTTCCTTCTCCTTCCTTCCTTCCTTCCTTCCTTCCTTCCTTCCTTCCTTCCTTCTTTCATTCATTCTTTATTTATTTCTTTCTTCCTCCTTCTGTCCCTGTCTCTCTCTCTCTCTCTGTCTGTGTCTCTGACTCTCTCTCTCCCTTTTCCTCCCCCCCCACCCCCGGCCACCTCTGTCTGTCTGTCTTTCACTCTGTCTGTGCCTGTCTCCTCTCCCCTCCTCCTTCTCTCCCTCCCCTTTTCCTCTGACCTCTCACACTCTCAGATGGCATCTGCCTCCGAGGGAAAGGCTCGGTCCAGCCTCAGACATGAAACATGGGATCCTTCCTTCTGTGGCTGCCCCAACTGCAGCTTCTTCACTGCCTGCTCGCTCGTGCTGCTCCTTCCCCCCGCTGCCCCCCACTGCCCCCTGCTACCCCTTCCCCTCACTGCCCCCCCGCTTCCCCTCCTCCCTGGGCTGCCCCCCCAGCACCTCCCTGGCAGGCCTTCCTAGAAGAGGGCACCCTGTGAAGAGCCCACAGCTGTTGGCCTCCATCACTCCTCAATGACGAGGGGCCGACGTCATCCCCAGACTCAGCCTCAGACGGAGGGACCGGGGCTCGGGAGGGGGGAGGCCCTTCCCCCAGTTTCTGGCAGGGCTGAGCCCTGCAGAGCCGGCAGTGGCGCTCTCGCCTCTGGAGGGAGGGCCCGGGGCGCCCTGCCTGCCAGGCCGGACCTTCTTGGCCCTCAGATGAGCCCCAAGACCCCCCATAGAAAGAGCCGCCCGAGGGTCCTGGGGAGCCCCCGAGAGCCAAGATGACCCGGCTGACCCTCCGTGGCTCACGTCCACCTCCCCAGGAGGGCCCAGAGGTGTGAGGCCCCAGGGCCCTCGAGGTCCGGGAGGAGATGGATGCTCCTAAGTCCCTCAGGATCCCATGTGTTGATCTCCAGAGACACTGGGACTCAGCAGCGGTGAGCCAGAACAGAGAAAAGGCCCTTCTGTCCCTCCCTCCTTCTCCAGAATGTGCCAAGCCCTGATCTCGGGCCTGGACGGGGAGGCCGACGGGGAGGCCGGCGGCCACAGGCGGGGTCACCCCCACCTCCTCTCCACTGTCCCCGAGGGCAAGGACGAGAGCCAGGAGGCTCCCGGCAGGAGCAGGCCAGGTCTCCCTCCGTTCCCAGTGTTCCCTGCCTCCGTCTCGTTCCCGGAAGTTTACATTCAGAGCTGGAAGGACCGTGGGACGTTATGCAGCCCAATCAATCTTGGGGCGCCCCTCTCCCCCCCAGTGCCATGGGGTGCGTCAGGGTCTGGGGGCCCAAAACCAAAGCCAGCCACAACCTGGTTTTACAGCAGAGGCAAATACAAGGGAAGCGACCCCCCCAGCCCCCCCCAGGCCACACAGTCCCCCCAGCCCCCCCAGGCCATGCAGCCCCCCCAGGCCACGCAGCCCCCCCAGACCACACAGCCCCCCCAGGCCACACAGCCCCTAGGCCCCTTGGCTATTTGGGCCATGGCCCCCAGACCACACAGCCCCCAGATGACCCCCAGACCGCGGCCCCAGACCGTGCAGCCCCAGACCGCGGCCGCGGCCCCGGGCCCACTTGGCCCCCAGACCCTTGGCCCAGACCCGCATGACCCCAAGTTTTACAGCCCCAGGCCGTACAGCCCCCAGCCCCAGACCCTTGAGTTACACAGCCCCAGACCCATTTTAGACCCATGCAGCTGACCCCAGACCGCTGGCCCCAGTTTTGGCCCCTGGGCCCATGCAGCCTCCAGACCACACAGCCCCCCCAGGCCACACAGCCCCCCTAGGCCACGCAGCCCCCAGGTACGCAGCCCCAGGCCACACAGCCCCAGGCCATGCAGCCCCCAGGCCCGCAGCCCCAGACCTGCCAGCCCCAGGCCATGGCTTCAGCCCCCAGGCCCGCAGCCCCAGACCACACAGCCCCCTATAGGCCATGCAGCCCCTCCCGGACCACACAGCCCCCAGGCCACACAGCCCCCAGGCCATGCAGCCCCAGCCCCCAGGCCGCAGCCCCAGACCACACAGCCCCTGAGCCCTTGCAGCCTCCAGACCACACAGCCCCCCAGACATGCAGCCCCCAGCCCCCGAGGCCACGCAGCCCCAGACCACACAGCCCCAGACCCGCAGCCCCGGCCACGGCCCCAGGCCATGCGGCGGCTCCCTCGCCCCATCTCCTTACTGGGTCTGATGCGGGTGGGTGAGGCGTCGCGGCACTGTCCCATCCTTGCCTTGTCTAAGTGCTTCCGAGCCAGACAGGCAGGGGGCGCTACGGAGGGATCCCTGATACTTGAATTCAAGTCCCAGCCAGGACCCTTCCCAGCCTTGTTTATTCTGCTTTTTTTCCCCCGAGACCATCGGGGTTAAGTGACTTGCCCCGTATTAAGTGTCTGCAGCTGGATTTGAACCCGGGGCCGGGGCCGTGTCCGCTGCGCCATCTGCTGCCCCTGGTCTGCATCTTTCTATCCTGAGTGCTGGCGCACAGTAGGGGCTTTCCCAGTGCCTGCTGATTGGCTACCAGCTCCTGGCCCGCGTCCGCCTTTCCAGGCGACATTGCAGGGTTTGCAATCTCTAGTGGCCCGAGCACCTCCGGGCGCCCTCGGCCGCCTACCTCAGGGGATGCCTGCGGCCGTGCTGTGCGACATCGGAGGAAAGGCCGGGCTGGCTGGGGAGCCCTCAGCTCCCGGGAGCCTCCCTCTGGTTTCCCCGTAGCCTCTTCCAGGCCCAAACCCCCAAATCCACCCCAGGTCCTCAGGAGCCAAAGGCTCCCACCCCCACCCACCGATAACGCTGAGGGAGGCCGAGCGAGAGCTCCTGCTTCCACTTACAGAGGGAGGCAGGTCAGGAGACGAAGTCCCTTGTGGGGCCCTTGGTTGTCTCTCCCCCCTCGAGCTGCGGCCAGGTAGGCGGGGGCAGGGTGGTCCCAGTGGTCGGCGTCCAAGGCCGGAGCCCAGAATTCCTCCCGCTTCCCCCGGAGCTGACGAGCGGCTGTGGGAGTGGCTGAGGGGGCTCCACAGCTGCAGGTGAAGGGCAGTTGCTGCCCGAGCCGTGGAAGGAGTGTCCCTCTCCCTCCGGCCGTCCCGACCCTGAGCCCAAGCAGCAGGAGACCGGAGGCGCGGGGCTCGGGGCTGCGCCCAGGGCCTGCGCAGGAAGAGATCAAACCATTTGATCCAGACTAGAAGGGAAGCAGAAAGCTGGGGGGGCTTTGCAGCCGGGGGCTCCGGGCTCATTTCTAAACCTTGTAAAGAATGGACTCAGATTCATGACTGATACAAGTCATTCCCCAGCTGATAAATGGTCCAAGGATGCGAACGATTCTCAGAGGGTGACATTCAGGCCATCCATAGTCATGTGAAAGAAAATCTCCGAATTGACGAGAGAAATGAAAATGAAAACGACTCCGAGGCAGCGCCTCCCACCTCTCAGATCGGCCAAGATGACAGGAGACAGTGACCAGTGTGGGAGGGGATGTGGGAACACGGGGACACTGGTGCATTGTTGGTGGAGTTGTGAGCTGGTCCGACCATTGGGAAGAGCAGTCTGGGACTCTGCAAGACTGTGCACCACACCCCTCCCTTGGGCTGGCAGTTCTGGGCCTGTGTCCCAAAATCTAAGGAGGGAGGACCACCTATTACAACTGCGTTTGTGTGACCCTGTTTATGTAGTGGTCGGAGCTGGAACCCTGAGGAGACTCGTCGGCTGAATAGGTTGTGGGACTAGTGTTTGTGGAACATTATAAGAAATGATGAACAAGCTGATTGTGGAAAGGCCTGGAAAGATTGACACGAACTGAGACTGAATTAAACGAGCAGAACCAGGAGAACATTGTACATGGTAACAGGAAGACTGCAATGATCAACTGGGAAAGACCTGGCTTTTCTCAGGGGTTCCGTGATCCAAGGTAACCCCAATAAACTCTGGATAGAAAACGCCATCTGCATCCAGAAAAAGAACCATGGAGACTGAATGTAAAGCATCACGTGCTGTGTTCATTTTTTATTTTTTTCTTCTGTTGTGCTTTTTCCCTTTTGTTTTGATTTTTCTCTCCCAACAAGACTCAAAAAGAAATGTAAATTTTAAAAGTTAATAGTCTTGTAAAAAATTACATATGTGGTGGGAGAAGAGAAAAAAGGGGGGCAGGAAGGAAGGATTTAGGGAGGGAGGAAATCAATGAAGAATTGCCCACATCTCTTAACCCTCGGCAGCTATTGGGGAGCACCACCTGTATTTGGAGAAGACTCGGTGACCTCTCCCTCCATGGCTGCAAAGGGTGACCGGTTTCTCCCCATGTGTGATTCTTGGCCATGTTCCTCCACATGCCCCACAGAGAGGAGCTTAACTGCATAGAAATTAGCCCTTGACGCCCACCTGGGCAGCAGTCTGAGGGTCTGAGGCCCTCTTAGCCTGGCCTAAGGTTCACAAAGACAAATGCTTGGGACTCACGGCTCTCCCACAGTGGGGAAAATCGGACGACCAGCTCACACAAAACGAGTTTTCCGCTTGGCCTTTGTGGGAGCAGGCTCACCCCAGACTACCGGACAGAGTGACATTCTGGGTCATTCCCCTGCCTTCTCCCCCCTCCCCTGCCAGGAGCCCACCCTTCTTTGCCAGGATGCAGCCCCCAGCTTGTGTAGGAGGAGGGCAGCCCAGCTCCACCCCCAAAGATGACCCACAGACATGAGATACACAGAACGAGGGCAGGGCCTCAAGGGATTGAACCAGGAAGCTTTATTTACACAGTAAAAGTAACAAGCAAATTCCTGAGAGAGAGAGAGGCTGCTCTAGTGCAACAGAGGCAGCTGAGAGAGTGTGAGCAGCCCTTCCGGCTGGGGGCCTTCCTGGCATGGCTCTGTCTGACCCTGGGGCTGAGTCCCGCCCCAGGCTTCCGATTTCCCAAAGGCTTTGAGGGCTTCGCACTTCTCCCAGTTCTTAAATATCAAGAAGCTACGCCTGGCAAAGCTGCTGCCCCCTGAGAAGAGCCGCCTGACTCCGCCATCCCGCCCCACTCCGCCATCCCGCCCCACTCTGCCATCCCACTCCTCGCAATTCATAACTGAGGCCCCGAAAACAAGACTTCATTTGCCAAACAGACTAGGCTAGAATGTGAGGAAGAACAAATCTATCCTACAAATACTCACTCGACTTGTGGGCTTTTTCCAATTTTTTCTTTAAAAAAAATAAAAGAACGCACGGGTTTTGACCAGTGGCAATGCCAGCTTGAGTTTTCCCTCAGGATGTGCCGGATTTTAACTGTGGGAGAATCTGCCCCTTCAAGCATCTCCTTGGGTGGCCGTGCCCACCTTTGAGAGCAAGTCTGGGTGGCTGGGTCCCAAGCGAAGCAACGCCACCGTGTCATTCAGCAATGCCCCCCCAGCTGTCCTGGGTGACGGGGCAACCCCCCCAGGCGTGTGTTTTGCCCCCTCCCTGCTTGGGCCGGCCCGCCCCCGTAACAGGAGGCCTCCCCAGGGTTGCTTGGAGGTTGAGCTTTCCTTGGCATTGCTGGGACAGGTTTCTTTGTTTTTGACATGTGGGGTTGTATTTGAAAAGGCTTTGAAACTGAAGGTGGTGCCCAAATCCCAAGGGAGGAAGCCCCTCTTGGCTAAGTCTCCAATTTGTCACTGTGGTTTGGGGTCAAGTTGACGGACCCGGCCAATGGCCACAGCACCGCTTTCTGAATAAGGCAAAAGGGTTCGCGGTATGTAAACTGGACGTTCGGTGATCTCATGTGGCAGGGCCACTCTCCTCCTGCCTGGGGCCAGCCCCGGGGGTGAAAGAACCCTTTTCAGGTGTGTGAGTGTGAGTGTGTGTGTAAGAAGCCCTTTGGAATTCCAAATGGATGATATGGAAAGATGATGCACTGAGTACCTGGGGCCCCCTTTCCCCAAGCTCTCCTGGGTGCTCTCTCCCCCGACAGGGAAGCCCTGGCTGATGGTGTTTATGGGGAAGGAAAGGCCACGGTCGGGGGAACCGGGGTCCCTCAGAGGGAAGCCTCCTCTCTACCCCGACATCCAAGCTCCTCCCTGTGTGGGGAGGGGGATGGGGGCAAAGGAAGACCCGCCACTGGCTGTTTGAGTGGGTACAGGCGGCCCCGCCAGGGTAACGGGGCAGGGCAAGGAGGATCCAGCTTGTGAAAGGTACACTGGGCAGGGAGTGGGGTTCTGGAGGGGATGGATGGGCTGGGACGGCACTGGGAGACAGCAAGCACACAGAGCAACCACTGTGGGCCCTTGACTCCCTGTTAGCCCAGATTATGCCCCACTGTGTGCCCGGAGATGCTCGGTGCCCACAGAAGCGCCCATGGAGGCGCCCACGGAGCTGGCTCACAGAACACATCCCACTGTTTGCTTTTCATCTCTAAAAAAGGTCCAAAAGCCGCCTCATATCATGGGCACCATCTGGGAGAATCCTCCCCTGCCCTCACAGCCCAGCCCGGGCCCCACGGCCTGCACCAAGCCCCGCAACTGCACCAAACAGCCCAGCTTCCAGCCCACCTTGTCCCGGCCCACCTCGTCCCGGCCCGCCTCCCTCATCCCCCAACCTGCTTCCTCTGAAGCACTTTCAGAAAAAAAAAAAATAACCTGTGAAGTTTGGAGCAGTGCCCCACAATGCCCTGGGACAGCCTGGATGCAAGAAAGTGGAGCAAGCTGCCAAGGTGGAGGGAGTAGTATAAGGACCGGGCAGGGAGGAAGGAGGAGGGCCAGCCCCCAGGGAGGACAGAGGGGAGGTCCGCCCTGGGCAGGGAAGAAAGAGAAGGGCTGGACCCGGGCGGAAAGGACTGAAAGGAGGGCCGCCCTGGGCAAGGAGGATAGAGGGGTAGGTCGGCCCTGGGCAGTTCAGCCCCATCCACAGGATCAGACCCTGCCGCTCATGGCCACTTCTGAAGAAACCTTTTCACCAGTAGAGCTCTGCCAGCAGTACCTAGCGTGGCCTGGGGGGATCCACGCCCCTCCCAACCCTTCTGGACAATGAGCAGGTGGTCTGGGGGACCCACGCCCCTCCCAGCCCTTCTGATTGGTGAGAGCTGCATCTGGGGGGACCCGTTTGCCCAACGAGGGGCCGGGGCTTTTCCAAATGGCCACATTCCCCCGCCACGAGGCCTCAGGTCGGGACGATGTCACCTTCCTCCCGGGACTGTCACAGGCCAAGTCCACCTGGTGCACCTGTCCCTCAGGGTCTCGACTCCTGGAACAAAGGCCCTGTCCGGCCCGGAGCCGGCATCCCCCCCAAAGGCGGAGCCGGGAGGCCCGGACAAGCTGGTTCTGGAAGAGCAGGAGGCCCCGGGGCCCTCATCCCCTGGGTAGAGTGGGAGTCCTGGGCTCTGGGGAGGGGTGACTGCGACCCCTTGGCTTGCGTCCCCTTCCAAAAACCCCAATCTTCCACCCTGACATTGCACTATTCCTCCGTGAGGACCTTAAGGACCCCGAGCCCGGCCCAACAACGTGGGAAGGTCAGCGGTTCTCACTTCCCAGCTGAGGGAGATGAGCACCAGTAGGAGGAGGCCCCGGGGAGGGGTCCCTCACCAGTCCCACCAGCCTTTGCTGCCCCTCGGGGCTTCCTCCCAGGCTGGGCCCCAGCCGCTGACCCCCATAGCCCACCTGCAGAGATGGCCCCGAGGGTCCAAGGAGCCGGCGTTGGCCCAGCCCAAGTCCGGCACAGTTGGCGACAAGAGCCAAGAGACTGGCAGCCACCACCATACAAGCTTCCCAGAGCCAAGAGGAAGGGCAACCATTGGCTCAACTGGGAAAAGGAGATATTCCCTCCTCCGGGGAAGAAGGAAGCAAAACCGCTCCCAGGTACCTTCCTCAAGTGAGCAAAAAAAAAAAAAAAAAAACGTTCCCAGGTACCTTCTTCAGGTGAGCGGGAAGTCGGCCCCTCAGCTTTTGTTTAGGGAGCAAAGCCCATCCTCAGTGACTCACCTGAGGAATGCCGAACAGGCACAGAAGGGGAAGATGAGGGGGTGGGAGGAGGAGGAGGGACAGGGAGGATGAAGAGGGAAAGAAGAAAGAGCGAGGATGAAGAGGAGGAAAAGAGGAGCAGAAGAATGGAAGATGAGGAGGAGTGGGGAGAATAAGGAAGGGGAGAAAGGAGGAAAAGGAGGGGGAGGAGGGAGGATGAAGAAAGGGAAAAGGGGAAATAGGGAGGGACTTGAGATTTTGAAAGACTGGGGGGCTAGAGTCCCTCCCCACCGCTTACTGACCGGGTGACTTTGGTCACATGGCCGGGGCACACAGGGCAGGGGCCTGAGCTTCCTCCTCTCTAGAATGGGAACCTGTGGCCCAGACTGGCCCAGATGCTGAGCCCCTGAAGCATCAGGCACATAAGTGCTCGTTACCATGGTTGCTAGAAGATGGAGAGAGGGACAGTGGGTGGGAGAGAGGGAGCGGGACTTTCCTGGGGATGTCCTGGGCTGGGGGGACCCCCATATGTGCAGGACCAAGGGTGGCCTCACAGGCCGGGCAGGTATCCCCGAGCCCTCGCTTCCAGGGCCAGCAGGAGGGCACTTGGCAGACGCAGTAAGGAATGCCACGGGGGGGTTTCTGGCTGAAGGGAAGCTTCCTATGAAACAAGATGGGCCCCACTGGGGGCCAGGAGTGCTTTCTGATGCCCCCGGGGCTCAGATTGCCCGCCCTTACCCAGTGGCCCCACGTCCCTCTTGTGCGGCCCAAGAGTCACCATCCAGGCTCAGCTGCTCAGGTTGGGCCGGAGCCTTCGGCCCGAGGGGTCCCAGGCTGGCTGCTGGGCCTGGCAGGTGGGAGCCCTGAAGGCTGGCTTGGGCAAATTCCCTGCCCGTGGGCCCCCCGGCCCCCCAGGACTGGGAGCGGAGCTTTGTGAACGGGCCCAAGTCGCCGGGACCCAACCTGGAGGCCCAGGGCCCTCTGAGGGCCAACCCAGACACTTCGTAGAACTTCTTGTCACTGAACTGGGTCCAATGCCTCCCATGTGCTTCCTGACCCCGCCCAGCCCCTTCCAAAGCAAGAACTGGGAAACTTGTGCAGGGCGGACACTCCCAGAACCGCCGGCCCCCACCCCCTGCCCCAGACTCGCCCCTGCCCTTTCACAGCCCGAGGTTTGCCCTGGATCAGCCTCTCCTCTGGGACCTGGGGGCCAACCAGCCCTGGGCGACCCTGCACAGTGGGCACCCCCAGGCCTAGGGTGCTGACCACAGCCTGGAGACCCTGGACAGCGGGCACCCTCAGGGCCTAGGGTGCTGATCAGAGCCTGGAGACCCTGGACAGCAGGCACCCCTGGGCCTGGAGTGCTGACCAGCCCCTGGCGACCCTGCACAGTGGGCACCCCGGGCAGAGCTCCCAGTGGCCCTCACTTTTCAAGTCTCATGAGAAGATGAAGAGGAAAAACGAGCTGGTGTGGCTACAGTAGTCAGACAGAACTCCGAGCGAGGAGATGCCGGGCAAGGCTGCCCGCCCCAGCCGCCGCCCGGGACTCGCCCGCTGGCCCAGCAGGGCCCAGGGACACCCAGGCCCACCAGCCGGCTCTTCCCGGAGGCCGGGGGACGAGATCTGGGAAGCGGGGCCCAAAGGGGCACTTGGGAGCCCAGGGACGCTGACCACCCTTGCTGGGCCCAGTCCCAAACCCGACGCAGGTGGGAGCTAAGTCACGCGGCCTCCCCTAGTTGTTTTCGATTTGCTCAATGTCCAGTTCTCCGTCCAGGGGGAAGATGCCGGCTCGGTCGGCCCCGGCGCTGCGCCAGGCCGAGTTCTGCCCCTGCTCCTGCCGGCTGCCCTCCTCGTCGGGGGGGCCGCAGTCCGGCTCCTCAAAGGACAGGTCTTCCTTACTGAGCGTGCGTTCAGAGGCGGGAGGGGGCTCCGGGCCGGGAGTCCCCGCGGACTCCCCGCCTTCCCTGCTGGTGGAGGCTGAGAGCAGCGTGGTCCAGGACTTGGGGTTGTTCGCGGCGGCAGCAAAGGGGTCCTGCTGACCGCAATCGCCCCCCGTGCTAAGGCAGCTGAGGCTGTTGAAGGTCTGACAGTTCTGCAGAAAAAGAGAAAAGAAACGGATTGCTACAGAGCCTGCCACAAACCCGCAGCGAGGAGGACGGCGTGCAACGGGCCCCAGGGAGGGACAATGGCCCCCCGGGGAGGGACAACTGCCGAGCCTGGACACGGGCACCCGGGCCTTCTGGTGAGCAGCAGGGGCCGAGGACCTCCGGCCCCCCCTGTGACCTGGGTCTGCTGCTCAGAGCCCCAGCGGGGCATGTAACAATGACCCGCTGACCCCCCGGGAAGGCCTTGGGACCCCGGGAAAGGCCTTGGCCCACAGACCAGCCCAACTGGGGGCAAGGCCGAGGGCCAGCGCGGCTCAGAGACCCGTCAATCAGCCCATCAGTGGATCAGTGAGCATTTCTCAAACACCCTCCCTGGGATGGGGGGGGGGGGTGTTCAGGGCCTGGGACGGAACGGAATTAAGCAGAGCCTGCCCCGGCCGGGAGACCCCACGTGGGCCTGCCTGGGACATAATGAGAGGTGCGAGTGACTTTGGGGGAGAAGGCGATGCTTCCCTGCTACCACTGACCTTCAGTCCCCTCTGGGGGCCCGCCCCAGCCTCTGCTCGCTCCCCCGAGGACCAGGGGAGGCCCTGGATGGCGCCTCCATCCTGTGGCTTTGCTCGATCCGTTCCCTTCCAAAGCCCAACCCCCCACAAGGTTTCCCTCAGGCCCCAATGCCCAGCCCTCACCCCCGGGAAGCATCTGCCCCGAGTGTGTTCCAGGCCTGCTGGGCACAGGCTGATCCCCCGCACAGGCACCCGCCCCAAGGGCAGGGCCAGGCTGCCAGGGCCCGATCTCAGCCAGAGCAGCTTCTCCCGCCCCGGTCAGTCCTCTCGGCCAAAACGGCCTCCATTCTCTGCCGGCCTCGACAGCAACCTCTGGCCTGGCGCCCCGGGCGGGACTCCTCCTGGGACCTCAGCTTCCTTCTCTGCCAAATGGGACGGTATCAGCCCCTCCCCCCGGGGAGATAGGGAGAAGACACTGAGTGGGAAGGGCCTGGGCGCTGAGAGAGCAGCGTCCTCATCAGCGTTATCAGTGCCTTGTTCCATTTACCCTGGAGTGAATACTGTGCTCCGCAAACAGAAGGTGCTTAATGTTTGCTGACTGGATGGTTCCTGACTCTGAGGCCCGTTCCCTGCTGCCCTCACCACATCCTAGCTGTGAGGCACAGACCCAGGCTGTGCCGGGGACAGAAACAACTCAGAAATCCCACGCTCTGGCCACCACAAACAGACATGGGGTCTTGGCGGCCTAAGGGGGCGAGTGCTCCCCAACGTCTCCCCAACTGACCCCCCGCCAGGTTCCCCTCCCTGGGAGTCCCCAAATGTGGCAGGAAGCGGGCGAGGGGCCAGCTGGGCTCCCTCTGCCCAAAGCCCGCTCCCAGGAAGCAGATGTTCTCGTGTCTCCCGGGTCTGGAGCCGGGCCAGGGGATGACCTGCTTTTTCCATTTCCCCAGTGGCTATTTTGATTTTTGTTCTCATCCCCATTCCCAGACGATGGTTTGGACGCTCAGGGCCTGCTCGAGATCTCGGTCACCAGGTCCCATGGCCAGAAGCTCAGGGCCCGGCCCAGGGAGCCTTGTTCTCTGCAATGTTGTGCCCGGGCGGGTAACAGGACCCAGCATGATGCCCAGCAACCAAAGGCGTGTCCGCCGGCTCCCAAGGGCCTCGCTGCTCTGTCACAACTGGAAAACAAACACTGCGCCGGGGGCCGCATTCCGGCAAAAATTGGCCAGGAAGGGCCAGGGAGGGGTGGCGGCCTCCTCTCCAGCCCTCTCCCATCGATGGGACTCCCCGTCACAAAAACCGGGACACACGAGCCGCCGGCATGGGCCCAGGGAGGCCCAGGAAGGCCCAGGAGGCTCTTGTGGGCCACATTGCAGGGGCCCAGGACAGGCCCAGGGAGGCCCATGGCGGGCCCAGGAGGCCCAGGAGGCTCCCATGGGCCACATTGTACAGGCCCAGGGCAGGCCCAGCTGAGCCAGGAGGCTCCTGTGGGCCAGGCTGCACAGGCCCAGGACAGGCCCAGGACAGGCCCAGGGAGGCCCAGGAGGCTCCAATGGGCCACATTGCAGGGGCCCAGGACAGGCCCAGGGCAGGCCCAGCTGAGCCAGGAGGCTCCCATGGGCCAGGCTGCACAGGCCCAGGACAGGCCCAGGGAGGCCCATGGCGGGCCCAGGACAAGCCTAGGGAGGCCCAGGACGGGCCCAGGACAGGCCCAGGGCAGGCCCAGCTGAGCCAGGAGGCTCTCATGGGCCAGGCTGCCGGGGCAGGACGTTTTCTCCACCTGGGCTAAGTGGACATGACTCCTGCTGCTGCCCTTTGGGAGCATTGGCCCAGCTCCCTGGTGCGAAAGGGATCTCAGGGATCCCCCAGCCTGGTCTCCTTGTAGGACAGGACTGCCAGCCAGCAGGGCCCATCGAGGCTGTTGGGTCACATGGTCCCTACGGTCCCTTCAGTCCCACGTTCCAGCCAGAATCTCCTGCAACAGATGCGAGTCAGCCGTTCCCCCCCCCCCCCCCCCCCCCAAGCCTGACCCGAGGGCTTGGGGGCCAGGAACCCCCTGGCTCTCTCCCCAATCCCGTGTCTCACGAGCCAGGACATGTCACTGGACACTCTGGGGCAAGCGGGGCCCGAGGCCCAAGTCTGGCTGAGGTTCCCTGGCACTTCTCCTACAGGAGGGGGCCGCCCCCAACTTCCACCCAAAGGCTCTCGCGCTTGCCCAACTCCGCTCTGGGATGCATTAGCGGTGACGGGGTCAGCA
Source organism: Sarcophilus harrisii (assembly GCF_902635505.1). Classification (NCBI taxonomy): domain Eukaryota; kingdom Metazoa; phylum Chordata; class Mammalia; order Dasyuromorphia; family Dasyuridae; genus Sarcophilus; species Sarcophilus harrisii. Next base: position 652,718,991 of record NC_045427.1, read on the forward strand.
TAGCTCCAAAAGAGCTAAATGTTTTATGGGGGTTCACAAAAATGGGAGGGGAACCGCTTCGCCCCTACCCCTTCCACACACTTAATCACCGCCAAATGGAATCAGTTTCAGGGAAGCACTGTCAGCGAACCCGTCAGGAAGCAAACCCCCCAAAGTGTACGGGCCGGACAAACCCCCTGTCCTTTCCGTGTGCCCATCGGGCCTTCTGCGCAATCAGGAGGGGGAGTCATTCCCCAGGAAACACTTCCCTGATTGTGAGCCCGTTATAATGGCCACTTCAGAGCCCGGCTCGGGGGACTGGACTTACAGGGAACAGGCCTTACAAGGACCCCAAAGGGAGCCGGGGGCTCCATGGGGGCTGCTCCCGGGCCCGAGCCCAGGGGAAGGAAGGAAGGGCTCCCCAGTCACGAAGCCCCAGTCCTGGGCCTGCCCGGCTCCTTGGGGCCGTGCATCACACATACCCTGGCTGGCTGGGGAGGGAGACCCTGGCAGGGGACGTGTATGTGAGTGTGTGAGCATGAGTGTGAGCGTGTCTGGGAACTCCCTGGCCAGGGTTCGTTCTTTTCTGCCTGACTTGTCTCAGGGGAGTCCCGGGGAATCTCAAGGCACGGAACCCTCGGGCAGTACCTCGCACTTGAGCCCCGGAGCTGCACAACCTGGGGCCTTGGGGCCCAGAGCCTCGGTGCGGTGTCAGGTGTGGGCCTTGGCCCCCATTTGGGCAGCTGGTCTGAGCGGAGAGAGCCCAGGGGGTCCCCAGAGGAGAACCACGTGGGGTCTGCGAGGATGAGCCCCCTTTTTTTCCTGACGCCCGCTGGAGCACAGAGAGCGCAGCTGCGGCCCCCGTGCCCTCCTCCTGCCGTCCCAAGGAAGTCCTTCCCCCCCAGCCTGGGCCCAGCAGTCAGACCGAGAAACGTCTCCCCCTTTCATGAGCTAATAAAGTCGGGTCCGGGAGTGAGGGGGGGCAGGCGATGGCCCTCATCCAGCCTGTCTTTGACAAAGTTCCCTGAATCTGCCCAACTGCAGCGACTCAGAGAGGAACTGACCCCCGGAAAGTCTGAGGGCACTGCCGGCCACTCCCAGGGCATGCTGGGACATAGCAGTCTTTCCTATCTCTAGGTCAGGTGACCAGCTGACCCACCCCCCCCCCCGCCCCGCGCCTCTGGGGGCCTCGCACATTTGGCCTCGGTCAGCGCCAGCAGGACAGAGAGAGCGACCGCGCCAGAGCCACGTGGAGCACCCCATGGACTGTGCTCCTCGCTCTGGGGCAGAAGGTTCCGAAAAGGAGGCAGCTGCGGTGGGTCCTCGGGGGCCAGGGCCACAGGAAGATGAGCTGCAGGGCCCGCTGGGCGGAAAGGGCCGGTTCTCTCTCTGAGCCAACAAAGACACCCTTCTTCTGCCTCCCCATCTGTAGCTTGCGGGCACACCTGGGCACGTCTGCCCGCCACGACTGTCCCCGGCCGTTCTGTGCCCATGGGCTTGTCCCACATTCTTGGGCAGGGACTGTGCCAGCTGGCCCCCACAGTCCCACTGGATGCCACCCAGGAGATTGCAGGGGTTGTGCCGGTGCCCACTGAGCCACAGGGCTGAGTGTGAGGGAAGGGGGAGAAAGGCTCCCTGGAGCCCAGACATGGCGAGGGGGCCCAGACACGGCGAGGGGGCCTGGGCATGGCAAGGGGGCACAGGCACGGTGAGGGGGCACGGGCACGGCGAGGGGGCCCGAGTGCGGGCCTGAGGAGCTGGCTTTGTGAAGGTCATGCCCCAGACCCAGTCTGGATTCCAGGCCCAAGTGAGCACTTTGCTGGTGGACCCTCGCTCCTTGCCACTTCCGAGGGTCCCCCTTGTCTCCCCAACCGGACCAGAAGCTCCTGAAGCAGGGACTCCTCCGGGCTGAGCTGGAGGCCCGAGCACGGTGCTGGGCACAGTGGGGGGAAGAGTTGCCCGCAGGACTCGGGGCTGGAAGAGCCCTCAGCTCTCCTTAACCACCTGGGATGGCCCAGAGGGACAGACAGACTGATGGTGGAGACGGACGCCCGCCTTCGAGTAATGTGGAATAAGGGTGAACCGCCACCTTGCACTGAGCAAATTGGCGCCAGATGGAAACAAAAAGCCCCATGACACGGGCTGGGGGAAAGGAAGGCAAGGATTTGGAGGACGCCCGGCTGGCACAAAGCCCGGCTGGGATGAGGAGAAAGGAGGGGAAGGGTGAGAGGAAGAGGAAGACAAAGAGACCAAAAGAGAAAAGAAGAGGAGGACAGGGATGAGGGGAGAATGAGAAGGAAGAGGAAGACAAAGAGGGAAAAGAGCAGGACAGGACCAGGAGAGCCACTGCTTTCAGCAAAGGTTGGTTTCCTCAATCTCTCTGCTCCTTTCCATCCCAATACAAGACAAGAAGGGAAGGAAGGAAGGATTCAGCACACTGGAAGCACCAGAAGTTTGATACAAACACTAAAAGAATTCTCAGAAACCATTTGAAAACAGAGCAAAGCCCCCTTCCCTGTGGTTGCTGTGTCCGGCCCGACGGCCCCCAATAGAAGCCCTGAGCTCACTGCCCCGTTGTGCCCTGGGCCCGAGGTCAGGAGAGGCTCCCGACGGCCCGCAGGCCTGGCCACCTGTCCAGATGACTGTAATTTCAGACCCTGCCACATGACCTTGGAGGGTCCCAGGCTCAGATTTCAGCCATAACCCAAACACAGCCGGCATCCTCCAGGATCAGAAGGGCCCGTCCCCTCAGGCTGTCAGACAGCCCACGACTTCCACACTGACCCAGAGCGGATCACCTGCACCAATGGGATGTCCCACAAGGTGCCCATCGGGGTCCTGGGATCAGACATCGATCACCGGCACTGGCGCATGGCTGCCCTTCCTGCTCGGCAGCACAGTCCGGGGCACATCCTCGGCCACCAAGAAACCAATGGATGAAAGCTGGACAGCCTGGGGGGGGGGGGGGGCCCGCAGCATGGGCGGGGCTCTGGGGACTTCCCTGGCCTCTGACCCAGCAGAAGACCAGGATCACGGGGCGGTCATTTCCTGTGTGGCCAAGCCCTTCGTCTTCTCTGGGACTCGGCTTTCCTTATCTGTTAAATAAGAGGCCAACCCCTGAAGTCTCCTCCAACCCTCATTTCCTGTGGTCCAGTGACAGTGAGAAAGGTCCCCAAAAGGAGGCTCCCCCCGACCATCGGTCACTGGGTCTTCCTTTTCTGCCTCCAGAGTCACCCCCAGAATCCACATCATTTCTGAAAACCACTGGCTTCCATCTCCTGGTGGGGGGGAGGGGGAGAACCACCAACCCCTCCCCCCATTTTACAAATAAGAAAACTGAGGCCCAAAGAACATCATCTCCACTGGGTGCTCACCGCAGCAAGGCAATCCCTCCCCCTCCCTCATTATTCCCGGCACCACAATGACTTTCCCAGACCCTTTATGGCCCCTCAAACTCCCCCTCCCCAGTTACAGAGAGAGCAGAATGCTAGTCACTGGGGCCTGATCCTAACAGATGCAACGTGGTGGACAAGAGTGGTGGAGGCGGCTCAGCAAAATTTCCTCTTCCATTTCAAAAGAGGAAGAATAAAATGAAGAGGAGGCAGAGGAGGGAGGAGGAGGGAGGAGGAGGAAGAGGGAGGAGGAGAAGGAAGAGGAGGAGGGAGGAGGAGGAAGAGGGAGGAGGAGGGAAGAAAAAGGAGAAATGAGGATGTTCTTACTTGGGAAAGAGACTGAGAACTGGCTCTGGATCAGAGAACCTGGGAAGTTCACTACCTGTGCCATCCCCTTCCCACCCTGACCCCAGGCTCCTCCTCTGCCGCACAAGGGGGCTGGACCTCATGCCATTTGGGGTCACTCTGATGACCCCCCAGCTGCCTCCTAGTGACCTCCACTTACTGCTCACTCAGACCCATGCCTGTATACCGTAAGCACTTAATAGATGCTTGCTGATTTTTAACTGAGTGACTGTCCTGGTTCTTCCATCTGGAACAAAATGGAACATGCCTATTTTCCCTTCTTCATGGCCCCCCCTTAAAGTACTGACCACAGCTGATGTCCCCCCCCCGGCCTTCTCCGCCCCCGGACGGACAGACCACGGCCACGGCTTCCCACCTCTGCCATCATGTTCCAGAAGAGCCTGAGCGGGCCCCGAGCGTTTGCCGAATGGACGCCAGGCCCCGATTTCAGATTTCTCAGGCTTGTCCCAGACGGATGGGCCAGAAGGACCGTCGCTGTTTCCTTGGCCCGAGGAGCCGCTCCCCGGCCTCCCGGCCAACCTCTGGCCCAGCCATGGGGCTCTGGAGCCTCAGCCTTTCACTGGGAGGGGCCCAAGCTGCCGCACTGGCCCAGACAGAGCTACACCCGGCACCAGGCTCGGGCCGGCCCCGGGGGCAAGAGGAGGGAGCAGCGGCCTCAGCAAGGGACAGAGCACTCACGTTAGGCCCAAAAGGGGCGGCCTCCCTCACTCGGCTTCGGGCCCAAGCCATGATGACGACTCCCAGGGGAGCTGTCCGGGGGGGAGGCTCCTGGGGCCGAGCTCCCGCACCGACCGCTGGGGAGCAAGGGGGCCTTACCTGAGTCATCTTGGCGAGGTCGAGGGAGGGCCGGGGCTCCTGAGGGTCCTCGGGCCGCCGGCGCTTCACGCCCACTTTCTTGTCGTTGAGGACGCAGGGCTGGGAGCGGCTCCGGGACAGGCCGCTGCAGCGCCGGGCGGGCTCTGGGGTGGAGGCGGGCGTGCTGCTGGCGGAGGGCGGGCCGTACTCGGAGAAGGAGAAGTGCTCGTGGGAGCACGAGAGCGAGCGCTGGATGTCCGCCCTGCGTCCCTCGCCGGCCCAGAGCTCTCCGGCCTGGGCCCCCGGGGGCCCGCAGCGGGGCTGCCCCCCGGATCTGCCCTGAGCGCCGGCCGGGTCGGGGAGGGAGGAGGAGGAGGGGAGCACGTTGGCGCGGGAGGGGAGGCTGAAGCTGGAGCTCCGCTGCATGGGGCAGGAGCCGCCGGAGAAGCGCTGCACGCTCCCGCCGCTGTAGCAGCGCCTCTTCTCCACGGGAGTCCAGACCTTGGAGCCCAGGGGCCGCCAGGCCGTGCGGAAGCCGGACATCTCGTCCGAGAAGGACAGGGAGCGGCACTGGCGCTTGCTGGGCGGGGCCGCCGGGGGGCCGCCGCGGTCGCTGAGGCTGAGGTCCTTGATGAGGTTGGTGACGGCGCAGGCGGCGGCCTCCCGGGGCCACAGGGGGCCGTCGGGGGCCTGCTCGGGCAGGCAGTCCCAGATGCTGGGGCCCGGCTGCTCCAGCTGCAGGGGGCACTTCCCGTCCAGGTCTCTCCACCGGCCATTCTCTGGTTCACAAATGACAAACAAACGGGCGTTAAGGAGCGTCCTCCTGGGCCCACAAACCCACAGCGGCGGCCTCGGGGCCCCAAGGGAGCGCCCAGCCAGCATCCGGATCAAGGACGTCGTGCCCCCCCAGGAGCCCGGGGACTCTGGGAGGGTCACGGGGGAGGCTGCGAGGCTCCACACCCTTTGACAGATGGGGAAACTGAGGCTCAGAGCGGGAACGCATGTGGCTCTCGGGACAAAGATGCCCAAGGATCTGCCCTCGGTCGCTTTGTGTCCCCTGAGCACATGCTCCTGGGACAGGCAAGCCCAGAGGCACAAGGTGGGACCCGTGCCCAGAGCTGCAAAGCTCCCCCCTGGGCCCTTGAGGGGCCGCCTCCAGTTCCCATCCTCCCCCGCCTGCCCCTTAGTGGCTGTGGCCAGTGCCGCGTCTGTGGGGCGGGAAGCTCCTGGGGGCCCCGGGGTTGGGGGAAAGAGGGGGCTGGGAAAAGGGCTTCAGGAATGGTGTCCAGCGGGGGACGCTTGGCCCTCAAGCCCAGGGAAGGAAAGCGCCAGCCCCCCCGGCCTGTACTGGCTGGGGAAGGGAAAGGGACCAGAGGCACCCTGGGGAGCAGAGATGCGGAACACACACGAACGAGAGCGCAGGGAAACTGAGGAATCGGGACCCCCGCTAGGGCTCATCTTGCCAGATTCCCACAACCCCCAAGGTGTCCGTGAAGCATTGGTTATCCAGGCTGGCCCAGCCTGCTCTCGCCCTGAGGCCACTTGGCTTCACCTACTAATGCTCAGTCTCTGTCTCTGTCACTCCAACACTCATTCATTCTCTTTCTGTCTCTCTCTTATTTCTGTCACTCCGTCTGTCTCCCTTTCTCTTGTCTGTCTCTCCGTCTCTCCATGTCTCATCCCCAGCAGAACCCAAGCTTCTCGAGGGCCGAGACTCATCTTGTCCCTGGAAGGGGACATGGAATGGGAACTTTATAACTGTTTGGTGATGCACCCCCACTTACACACAGGGAAACCAGGGCTCCCCGAGGCTGCCTCCCGGGGCTTGGGGATCTGGGGACGGCCGGTCCTGGGGGAGCGGAACCCTAAGCTGGGTCCCCGTACCCTGCTCGCTCCCCGCTTTCTGGACGAGGGAACAGGCCGGGGGTGTTTGAGTGACTGCCCAAGATCACACGGCTCACTGGAGAAAGAACTGGGATGTGAATCACCCGGATCCCCTGGAGCTGGGAGACCTCGGGGAGCACCGAGTGCAGCCTTCCCATCTTACAGAAGAGCAAACCGAGGCCCACAGATCCGTCGTCTCGCCCATGGTCACAGAGGCGGTCAGCGACAAGGGCGGGATTCTCATGGGGGTCTCTAGGCCACGGAGGCCGTGTCCTTCCTGTTCCACCTCCCGAGATCCCCAAGGCCAGCATGGAGAGTGAGCTTCCTGTTCTCTCCCAGGCCCCCTGGGGGCTTCTCCTTCCAGCCCCCTCCTCAGCCTAGAAGGGGGAGCCGGAGCCGGCACCGGAGGCCAAGGGGCCCACGGGGACAGGCAGTGACCTCAGCCAGCGGCAGGAGGCCCCTCGAGGGCCGGGACACTTGGTGTGAGGAGCAGCCCAGCCGTGGGCGGGAGGCCCCAAGTCGGGTCTCGGACATCCCCTCGTCTAACCCTCCTTTTCTAGAGCAGGAAACTAGGGCCAGGGAGGTGACTCCCGGGTCAGACAGAGAGGAAGTGACCCCGCCGTGTCCAGCCACAAGGAAACGTTCGCCAGGACAAGCCCCTGGATCTCACGCTTCTTGCTGGGCTCCAGTAACCATGGCCCACAGGAGGACGAGCTCCCCCAGCTGGCTCTCCAAGTCCCACCCCCCCAACCAACGCTGCCTCCAGGCCCCTCCTGCAGGCTGGGGACCGAGCCACAGAGCTCAAGCGCCCCCTTCTCCAGAGAAGGCCCAGAGGGTCCCAGGCGGGACCGGAACCCAGGCTTGCGGCATGAGCAGGGCCCCACCCCCACGGAGGCCTTGGGACACACCCCCTGTGCTTTCTGCCCCTCGGAACGTGAGCTCCCCAGAAGAGAAGGGATCGGCCGGAGCAGGCTCACTGACTGACCAGCTGACCACCCGCCATGCCAATGCCGGCTCCTCAGGGCCCCCTGGTGGCCCCTGCCCCCCTCCCTCCCCAGCTCGGCTGCTTCCTCCCTTTGGAATCCGAGGGCACCCGGGAGGAGCCCACTCCCCCTGCTGGGATCCCCAGCAGCCCCGGGTCCTCCCCACCAGCCCCGCCCGGTCCTCCTCCCATCGCTCCTCCCTGGCCCCTTGTCCACATCACACCCTCTGACCACAGGGCTCTGTCCTGGGCCCGCTGTCCTGGGCCTGCTTCTCTCCCTTTGCTCAGTCATTTGCTGATCTCACCAGATCTCGTGGATTTAATAATCATCTGCAGGAAGGGCAGGAGGGGGCAGGAGGGGGCAGGGGGGCAGGAAGGGCAGGATAGCAATGTAATAGTCTCCTCTCCTCCACCCCTTTCCAAAGAGCTATTTTTAACTGAGCACCACAAAAAGGTGGAGCCTAAGACGGCTCCATCAGGCCCAAGCAGAGTCTCTGCCGGGGACCCCTTTTGGGGACCGGCCCCCCCACTTTCTGGCTGTCTTAGATTCCGTCCCTGCAGCCCGGGGGGCTCCGGCCTCAACCAGACTGGATGCGGGCCTCAGCTGCCCTCCTGGGCCCTGCCTTGAGCCCTCCCGCCCCTCCCCACCTCTGCTCCCTGGCTTCCTCCAAGGCCAGAGGCCTTTCCCTTCTCCGGGCCCTCACGGCCTCTGCTGCATGACCCTCCCGGACATGGTGGCCCCCATTCCAAAGGGAGCTCGGGAGACCCGGCTGTTCCTGCCTCTGTTCCCCGCCTCCCTCCATGCAGAGCCCCCACGTACTCAGTGCTTAATAAATGCTGGCAGGCTGACCCCCAGGCAGCCCCCTCCTCCCGAGGAAGGCGCCGATGCCGAGGAGGAGCCGTCTCCGACCCACTCCCGGCCGCGAGTTCTCCCCTCTGTGGCGACTACAACGGGCCCCGTCCCGCCTCCATCCCCAGACAAGGTGGAAATAAAGCCCCGTGACGGCCATCGCCGAGTCTCGCGCTATAAAAGACACTGAGACTTTAACTAATTCCGCTTAAATTGGATTCCCGCCACCTTCGGGGAGACCAAGGGAAATAATCAGCGAGGGGGATGCTCCCATCTAATTTCTCTTTGCAAACAGCAATTATGTGTGATGTTCGTTTTAATTGTTTCCATTTCTGTCTGGAGAGCACGGAGGGGAGGAGGGGACGGCTTAAAATAGCGCTGCGCCCCCAGAAATCGTGCTGGCCCAGGAGCCAGGGACGAACGCGGCGGGGTTTTAAAGGCCTGGTATTTCTCCCTCTGACTGAAAACGAGGCTGATACTAATTTCAGTAAAACAGGGACCAATCTGATCCCCAAAGGTCTCTCAACCGGGTTCCACGTTCCCATCAAAAAAGCCGGCGGTCTCCTCGGGGAAATTCGTGAATCATTCACTCCGAGGATCCGCCAAAGGGACGCTGGAAACTCGCTTTGGAAAAGGCCTCAGAAGTTCCGCTCTGACCGGTGGTCCCCAAGGTGGGCCTGGGCTCTTCTCTGCCAGTTCTGAGCGGGCACTAGGTGATGGTCCCAAGGTGGGCCTGGGCTCTTCTCTGCCAGCTCTGAGCGGGCACTGGGTGATGGTCCCAAGGTGGACCTGGCCCCTTCTCTACCTGCTCCCAAAAGCTGCTGGGTAACGGCCTCTAAGGTGGGCCTGGGCCCTTTTCTACCTGCTCTGAGCAGGCACTGGGTGATGGCCTCCAAAGTGGGCCTGGGCCCTTCTCTGCCAGCTCTGAGTGGGTACTGGGTGATGGTCCCAAGCTGGGCCGGGCCCTTCTTACCCACTTCCAACTGTTTTCCCTTCTAGAAACTAAAGCAGAAAGTGCCCCGAGGCCCAACCCCTTTTATACATGGAGAGTCGAATTTAACTACAAAGTAATTAAACACTGAAAATAAGAGTTTATAATTAAAATGCTGACACCAACTGAACCACAAATGGGCTGCTGTAATATTTTTACAGTCCCTTTTATACATAATGTATGATCCTTCTGCTCAAGTTTCCTCTATGTTCTTTTCCTGTGAAATAATTTACATGAATAAATAATTTATTACAGCAACTCCAAAGGTAATTATGGTTTTCCATCCTCCCCCTAACCTTTTTTTAAAATATGAATTCTTTTCTGTCCTCCGCCCTCCGCGCTGCTGAGTAAGTGGGACTCAGTTTGCCGTTGCAGGCGGCCTTTCCCTTCCAGGTCTTCTCAGAGACCGGGCCCAAGGGGAAGGACCCCCCCAGTCCCACTGTCCTCAGCGGGGAGGCACAAACGGCACAGTCCTCAGGGCAGCCTCCATGTCACCAAAATACATTTGATTTTATATATTTGAGAGGAGTCCGTGCTGTGGGCGAAAGGAAGTTGGCCCTGGGTCTCCTTGGTCAGTGGGCTCGTGATGGGACCTCCGGGTGCCCGGGGGTCCTCCAGCCTCAGTCACTTTTCTACCAGCTGAAAAGCTGAATGATAAGGGAAAGCTGGGGGTTAGCTGGGTGATGGGTGGGCAACGTAAGAGAAGCTGTTTTCAGCACAATATTTCCTGTCACAAGAACAATCATTAGTCATGTAGATGGAAGTGTGCAGAGGAAATTCCAGGGCAGAAATAGAAGGCGGCGGACAGGCCGGGAGAGGGAATGGAAAACGGAGGAGCAAAGACCCCTCGTCCTGCCTCCCGGGGACCAGGGCAGAGTAGCCTCCCTCCCCACCCGCTCTGGAAAGCCCTGGGTTCGGCGCCCAAAACCTGCAGGCCTGCGCTTCTCCAGCGTTCCCCCTCTGCTCTCTGGTCAGAGCAAGGCCTCCCTAGTGCTCCCAAACGCAGCCCTACCCAAAGGGATCGTGGGAAGCCAGCCACCCGTAGGGAAGCTCTGAGAGCCTTCTCTTTCGTTGTCCTGAGTTACTTTCATTACTCACAAACTCTGACCAGTGGATCCAGGGGTGCCCCGGGACGCAGAATCCGCTGGCCCCCCAGCCTCCAGCCAGGATTTTCCTAAATTCAGACTTCTCTTGGCTCCCCGCTAGGACATTCACCTGGAGGCTCAGCCAGAGTCACAAAGGGCCCTGCTGGTCCCGGTCCTCAGGGGGATCCCCTGGATTAGGAACAGAACATGCCTTTAATCTCCAAGGGACGGGGGTGGGGGAGCTGGAGACGCTCATCATGGACCTCTTTTCACTGACCATCATCCAGTCTTGGAAAGACCTAAAACCTTCCTATAAAGGAAGCCCGCCCAAGTGTCCCCGAAACCCAGGCGCACCCAAGGTGCCGGCACCAGCGGGGCCCTCTGTGGCGCTCTGGGCCCTTGGGGAAAAGGAGGAAACCATTGGGGCTCAGCCCCAATGCCCCCGCCTGCTCAAGCTGCTCCGAGGGGCATGATGGGGCCCATCTGAGACCCCCGGTCCTTGCCGTGTGGGCCCACAAGGGTACAGCGGGCACTGGCCTTGCCCTGACACCCCCCGGGAGCCATCCTTGGCAGAGAAATGCTTGCCATCCCCTGCTTTCTCCTGACTCGCCCATTTCCTTCCAAAGGCAAATGAAGAGATACAAAGTCTGGCTAACAAGGATCCGGTCCCTCAGGCTGCTTAACCGAGCTCTTCCTGTGTGAAGTCAGGACGACTTCCTCCTAGCCCTGGGAAGTAGAGACCAGGTACCCGCGACAGTGGGCAAAGCGCCTCCCGCAGACTCCTCCCTCTGCTCATCCACTCGGCACCATTTGTGGGGAAATCAAAAAGGTCTGGGGGCCACGCAGGAAGACGAGGAAAGAGTGAATCAATGGCCTCCTTATCCTCCCCTTCCTTCCTCTGTGGGCAGGGCTGAGACCCAGGAGCCCTTCCCAGATGGCAGCTGCCCCTGGCTCCCTGAGGTCCAGGACCCTGCACAGAGAGCCAGGGCCAGAGAAGTTGGGAGCCCCGGAGCGGGGAGGTCGGAGCTGGGGAGGTTGGGAGCCCCAGGGCCTCATCCTGGGCTGGCAGGGCCTCCAGGAGGCTTGAGGATCCCATGTCCAAGCTGTGAGCCAGGAGGGCTCCCCCAGTCAGGCTTCTCTGCTCCAACCCGGAGCTGCTGCCTCAAAACCCAAGACGAGAACCCAGGAAGAAGTGACGGCTCCCCGCTCCCACCCCTCCCTAAGGAAGCTGAGGCAGCCCTTTGTGCTTGTCCAGGCAGGGAGCCGGGGCTGGGACAGCCGGACCTCTAGGCTCAGCTAGCTGGGGAGTCTGATGGGGCAACCTGTGGGGCCTGGCTAATCCCGGGGGAGCTCCCGGAGGGAGACAATCCGATTTAAAGGCCTGCTCATCGCTGTCCTTCCTTAGAACAAAGAACCCGCTGAAGGCAAAGTGGGCAATGACTGGCCTGGTCTGGAGGGCCAATGACCCGGCCCAGTCCGAAGCTAGAAAGCAAACCCCAAACCAGTCCCCAAACCAAAGAGAAGGGAAGAAGCCCAGCCCCAGCTGGCAGGAGCACAAAGTCTGACACTTCCCAAATGGGGAGCACAGTGGGGCTGAGGTTCCCTTAGAAAGGGCTCAGGGGCTGCCGCAGACACGCTCAGGCCCCGGCACACATGGTCAGCGAGCAGCGCCAGGCCGGCTGGGGCCAGCAGGCTCTCAGAGCACCGGGACCCCCAGCAACGCCCTCCCTCGGGACTCAGACCCTAGTGCTCTTCACAGCGTGTCCCCCTCCCCGCAGAAGGGGCTTCCTACAGCAGCTCTGCAGAGCCAGGGGCCACCCTTCCTGACCCAGCATCTCCCACAGAGTGCGCACTCGCCAGCCCCAGGTGGGAGACCTTCCCATGGGGACGGATGGGCTGAGGGAATGCCTGCCCACGAGAACCCGCCTCCCGGGCCCAGCAGGAAGCGGAACCCTTCACAGCGCCCATCCCGTCCCTTCTTCACCTCCTGGCGGCCCTGGGGAGCAGGAAACCCCCCCCCAGCAGCACTGCCACCGCTGTGCCCACCAGCCTGGCGCCTCTGGGGCATCCTTGTGCACGCCCTGCCTAGGGCAGAAGCTCGGTCACTTACCCATCATGCCGCAGGAGAACAGCGTGGGTCCTTGACTCATCTTCCTCGGACTGTGCTGAAAACAACCAGAGAAGCGGATCATGTCTCACGGCCTGAGGAGGGCCTCCTCCCCAGCCCTGCTGACCCTGCCCCAGGGTGACAGCCTTCCCAGCCCGGGCCCTCCGCGGGCATCAGGCAGGGCGCGCTGCTGGGGACTCCATCCTGCGAACGGCTTAGAGAGCCGCCTGACTTCTGACCTGAGGGGATTTTTCCATGTGAGGATGTAGAAGCAAGGGAGGAGGTGGGAGAGGAAACAGTTGAGCAAACTCCCCCAAGCGGCTCCCCAGTGGGTCCCAGGGCCATCGGGGTGGGTCAGGGCCCTGCTGGGCAAGGGACCCGCACCCCCCCGGCCCAAGGGCCTCTGCCCACCTGCCTGGGACCCTCTTGGCCCTCCGAGGGACCAACCAACAAAGCATCTTTGCGAGTGGGCCCTAGCCCGGCTGCTCCATTTCCTGTTCTTCAGGCCTGCACTACATGGTTCCTGTTCCAGGGACCAAGATGGGAAAACTAAGGGTCTGGTACAGAAGTGCCCGAGTGCCCTGACAGGGGCCCCCCGGCCTCCCCAACTCAGGTCCCCCTGGCCCCCCAGCCTCCCTGGCTCAGGCCCCCTGTCCCCCTCTCCCGGCCCCCCCAGCTGAAGCACCCCCCCCCGCCATCAGGCTTCCCTTTGACCCCAACCATTCCCATCGCCCACCCAGCTGCCAGGCTCCTGAGATCCCAAGGCCAGGGAGCCCCTCTGAGCCCCAGATTTACAGAGGGGCAGAGCCTGGAGCTCCAGAGGTTGAGGGGGCTGCTGCAGGCCCCCCATGGGGAAGGACAGGAACCCAGGCCCCGCTGACTCAGGAGAGTCCTGGCTGGCCTAGGTGGATCAACCTGCCTTTCTGAGCCTCAGTTCACTCCTCTGCAAAAGCAGAGTCATGAGACCTGGTGGCCCGTGCCCGGGCCGGGGGACCCCCAGGAGCTCCTCAGGTGATGCCGAATCGGAGAAGGAAGACCCGGTCATTCCTCTCTCACTCTCCTCGGATGGCTTCAGACACAAAGGGCCCTCATGCGGAACAGCATCGTTCCAGCAGGATCCCGGCAGAGGGGAAGCCCGAGGCTCGAGTCCCAGCCCCCAGCTCGGCGAGGAGGGCGGCCACCCATGGGGCACCCACCTCCTGCCCGTGGCATTAGGGCACGTGATTCCTGGCTAGTCTCCCTCCCAGACCGAGGCGTCAGTGGGTTCCAGGCCTCCGGGCCGTACGAGGCCGCAGGACCCAGGCCCGACTCCACCGGGCGGCTGGAGGGCTGAGCCAAAGCAAAGGGAAACCTCGCGGACCCCTCGGAAGCCCGCCCCCAGCCGCCCCTTCCCCGCCTTAACAGAGCCAGCCCGGGCAGCACCAGCCGGTTCTGAAGGGCTCGGGCCTGGAGGCCGCGTTTCCAGCACCTGCCCTCTCCTGGCCCTCTCTGGAGCCCACCCGGGGCTGCCACTGAAGGGACAATAGCAACGACTGACTGTTCAGAGCCATTTCAGCCGCCTAATGAGATGGAGGCTGATCAATATGCGGCACTAGCAGGCGCGAGGGCCCCGCAGCCGTGTGAGGAAGGGGCCGGGTGGACTCTGGCTTCAGTGTCCCCAGAAGTCCCAGATCGAGGCCTCCAAGGGCTGGACAGACCCTGAGGAGCCCAGAGGGTCCCACAGACACCAGAGACGAAAACGCGGGCAGGCTTGGGGCCGGCCTGGCCCAAAGAGAGGCCTTCCTTGGGCCGAGCCCGCCGCCATCTACCCCTGCTCTGACCCCCCGGTCCCAGGGAACTGCTCCTCCCGTGGGCAGTTACCCCAACCCCCACGTGACCCTCGGGCGCCTGTGATGGGGCAGGGAAGCCTCCCTGCAAAAGGGAGAAGACGAGTCGCACATTTTCAGGGCGACAGACTGCAATGTGAGGAGCGGAGAATAATCAATTCCAGGCACCGGAAAGCAGAAGGAAGACCCAGAACCTAGCAGGAGGAGCTGCAAGACAGAAAGGGGCTGGATCTCGGGGGCTGGGCCTAGGAGAATCTTACTGGGGAACGGGGAACAGATTGGGGGGGGAGAGGATGGGGGAGGGAAGAAAACCATGGAGGAGGGGAGGGGGAAGGGAGGAAGAGGAGAGCATGAGGGAGGGGGAAAAACATGGGGGAGGGGATGGATTGAGGAAAGGATGGGGAGGAGGAATGGATGGAGGGAGAGGGAGAGGGCTCTTGTGCAGGATCCTGAAAAGGCCTCTCTCCTCGGGCCTGGGCTTGAGTCCTTTGGGCCTTTCTGGGAGCCGGTGCTGTAGGTTCCATGGAGCCCAGAGACCTTCCCCATCTCACTGCCCGGGTGCTTTGGCTCACAGGCTGTCCCCGAACAGTCCCGCGCCTCAGTGGCAAGCGGCCCGCTCTGGCCCTCAGGGGAGCCCAACACGAACGTGCCTTCTCCAGTGCCGGACTAGGGTCATCCAGCCTCTCGGGGCCTGAAACCCACTCCCCAGGGGAAGCCCCCGCCCCCAAGCTTGTGCTCAGCTCTGGCTGCTTGGAGGCTGACGAGTAAAGCAAATAATAAACATGAAAATCCTCTGAAACGTGTTCATTGCTGTAAACTTGAGGGAAGCTGTAAAGGGCTGAAACTCTGAGTTGATGCACTGAGGTCAGTTCAAGCACTTTAGGGCTAATTACTGATTAGACAATAGTCTATGGGCATATGCTTGGAAAAGGGCCCTTCCCACTATTCTGTGCTGGTTCCATTTCTTGGTGTATACAGAGGATTGTGGGTGGGATTAGGGGGTGGAGTAAGACAAGCCAGAGTCACTTTGGAGGAGAATGAGAAGGAAGGTCGTGGAGATCCTGCATCCATCCCCTTCACTTCTACCCCTAAAGACCGAGAATAAAGACCAAGGACTTTTGCTTATCCTGACTCTGGCTGATTCTAAGGCATCCAGGGGGCTAACTCAGTCTTCACAGGAAGCATTATTAAGTGCTTCCAAGGTGCACAGCATTTCCTTACATGTGGGGGGTGGGGTTGCCAGTTGGAAGTCTCATGGCCCCTGCCCTCTAGGAGTCACCATTCCAACTTGGAGGGGGGGGGGGGGTTCCTCCACAAGAAGATTCCAAAACAGACTTCTTTCATGCTGCTGCAGGAGCTGTCCTGGGGCCACGTCTGGATAGGGCAACAGCCACACACAGTAGGCAGGAAGTTTGGCTGATGTTCTCAGGGCACATAGGCTCAGGGTGGTGGGTTATCTCCATCAGAGTTGTGAGCTATCTCCATCGGAGTTGTGGGCTATCTCCATCAGGGTGGTGGGCTATCTCCATCAGAGTCATGGGCTACTATCTTCATCAGGGTGGTGGGCTATCTCCATTGGAGTCGTGGGCTATCTCTGTCAGGGTGGTGGGCTATCTCCATCGGAGTCATGGGGTATCTCCATCAGAGGTCATGGGCTATCTCCATCAGAGGTCATGGGCTATCTCCATCAGAGTCATGGGCTATCTCCATCAGGGACAAGAGGATTGGAGTGGTCTGACTGCCTGGCAGAAGTGGCCTCCTACCTCTTGCTTAAAGTGCCCCATTCTTTCCGCCCAGCTGCCTTGCCTGCCCCTGGTGGCAGGGATGCCAGTTGGGGGATGGCCGGCCCCTGCTCCCTGGGGCTGCTTCCCCAGATAAAGCTTATAAAGGCTGAGCTGAGCACAGGACGGGGGGGCCCAGGGGCGGGCCCTGTGCCAGTCTGCCTGGCAGTGGTAACCAGTCAGAAGTTATTGGTGGCAACAATGATGAGAATGGGCCCCATCCCCAGAGCTGGAAGTCAGCTTGGCAGATGGGGCCGTTCCTGGGCTCGGGGGCTGAGAACCCCGGGCTGTCTCTGTCAGGCTCCGGGGGACGACGATGGTCAAGTGGAGGTGGCAGGATGACAAGTGAGACAGATGCAAAAGAGCTGCTGGATTCTGGGAAAGGGAGTGGCGGTGGGACCCTGGCCCAGGAGGTCCTGGCCCAGGAAGGTCTGGCCCAGGGGAGTCCGGCCCAGGAGGGTCTGGCCCAGGGGAGTCTGGCCCAGGGAAGTCTGGCCCAGGGGAGTCCGGCCCAGGGGAGCCCGGCCCAGGAGGGTTCGGCCCAGGGAGCAGCTCCTCGGCCCCCAAGCCTAGGACCTCAGCTAGCCTGGCACTAGACGGAAGCCTGGGAGAGGCAAGGAAGGCGGTCACTATGCAAGTGAGAGGGGAGGCCCTTGAACTTGGCGCGGGCGGCAGAAAGATGGCGGGAAGCAAGTCCTCCCAGGCCCAACTTCTGGGCTGCCTTCCAGCTGCAGCCGCTCAGGGAGAGCGCTTGGAGGAAAGGCCCCCGAAGCGGGAGAGGAGCTGGGCCCGGCGAGGGAGAGGCTGGCTCGGCTTCAGGCTCGGCCGCCGAGCACAAAGAGCCGGGGACATCAGGGTCACGGCGGCCGTCGCCCAGGCTGCCCTTCCTCGGGTGGGGAAGGAAGTCAGAGAAGCGTCATCCAAGGCTGATCAAAGGACGGAGAGTAAAAGGCGAGTCCTGGGACAAAAGGAGCCAGACCCCAGACCCGCAGGTGACTCCCCCCCCCAAACAGGATCTTTACAAGCCCGGGACCTGCCCCATGGACCTGGCTCCAAGTTCCCAGAGGGCCGTGCAGGCGGAGGGCCGCGACTGTCCCCCCATCCCCCTGGCGGGGCCCGGGCCGAGCTGGGGGAGCGGCCGGGGGTTCTGGGGGAAGGAGAATGAATGACCTTCTCCCATCCTTGCTATCTTGATGGCATTTGTGAGCAGGATAAGGTTACTGCGCCCGCCCCCATGGGCTCCCTGCATCTCTGGACACCTCCAGCCGGGCTGCAGCCGTTTGCTTTCTCTGTGTGGTCATGGGGAGGGGGAGGAGGGAGAGGGGGAGGAGGAGGAGGATGGGTGGGCCCAGAAACTGGAGGGCTGGGGCCCAAAGTCCAGCCTTGGGGTGGTGTGAGCTGGGAGGAGCTGATAAGCTGCCCAGATAGAGGGAGGATGGGGCTGGATGAAGGTCTGAGGAGGGACAGCAGCATTTCACTCCCGGGGACAGAGTGCCCCTGCCTCTGCCCACTGTCACCTACTCCTGTCTTACTTTTGGGGGGGTCTCCTTTTCTGGAAATCCCTTCTCTGAGCCGACGAGAAAATGTTCCTGCTCCCCCCCCACAGGGGCCGGTGTCCCCGGGTGTCCCCTCCAGCTCCCCTCCTATCCGCCCCCAGAATCGGGTCTGAGGCACGGTGGGCCTGCATTCCCTGATGCCACAGAAGCTGCCCCTCTATCCTGGGGGTCCGGGGGGGGAGGGCGCTCCCCGGGGGCTCAGGAAATGCCTCCCATCAGGAACGGGCCAAAGAGGTCAGCTGCTGCTGTTTTACAGATGGGGAAACTGAGGCACGGGCTCTCACAAGGGTCAGAGGTGGAATCCGAACCAGGTCCTCTGCCCCCACCCAGCCGCTGCTCAGATTTCAGAAATATCCTTTCAGTTTTGCCCTGAGAAGGAAAAGCCTCCGGAGAAAAGCGGCCCCTTAAAGGGCTGAAAACAAAGCCAAGAGCAGGAGAACTGGGGGGGCGGAGGGGGTGAAGCCCCCGGTTCGAGTCTCCTCTCTCCTTTTAGCCATGCTCCTGCCCCCGTGCCCCACGTGGGAATCCGGAGAACACAGATGGGATGGGACGGCCCGGGGGGGGGGTTGTGAGCCCCAAGGGGGGGACCACCTCTCTGGGTCTCAGTTTCCTCATCTGTGAAATGCTGAGGTTGGGCATGGGGAGCCTCGAGCGCCCTCCAGCCTTAGAGCTGGGGTCTGCGGTCACTTTATGGGGAAAGGCGGCCTCCACCCTCCCAAGACCTGGGGGGGCCACACCCTGTCCTCGCCGGGCAACCCCCCATCTGCCCGAGCCCCCCCCCCCGTATCCATCATCCTGGGGCGCTGTGACCCAAGGAACCCCCATCTCCTCCTGCCGGCCACAGACTCCGGCCGGCTTTGGGGCCTCCGGGCCACACTCCCCATCCGGGCCTGGCTGTTTACCGCCGCGTTTACCGGAGCTTGTGCCGAGGGAGAAGCGTCTCCCGTCCCCCGCCCCCCCAGACTCTTACCAGCTCAGGGCGCAGAGTCTTGCATGTTATGGAGTCAGCAGCGCCTTGATTTTCGAGGGGCCGGGTCAGGATCATCGCCATGGCAGAGGAGTCAGGCTCCGGGAGCCATCCCAGGGCGGGCGGCCTTCTAGCGCCGGGGCATCTTCCGGGCGAGCAGGGTCAGCGGCTCTCCATCGGCAGCCGGCCTTCCAGGCGTGCTCAGTGCCCTAGAACGACAAAAGCAAGATGGGCCCGGCTGAGCACCCACGCTCCTCACCGGGGCCCAACCCCGGGCCCCAAACCCAGGCCCTGCCCACGGGCTGGCGATGTCTCGGAGCTCTGGCCCACAGCTTGCCCTGAAGCCAGGAAAAGGCCACAGAGGGCTGGGAGAGGGGCAGCAGAGTCCCACTGTCCAAAGTCCCCACCGCCCAGCCCCACCCCGGCAAGTCCCAGCCCGGAGCGTTTCTGCCTGGACCATCTCCCCAAGCCCGGACTCCAGCTTCTGCCCACAATCGCCCACTCAGAGCGGGTCTCTACGTTGGGTCTGGATGGAGCCACCCCTCAAGGGTTTCTCCAAGATGGGGCTGAGCCCCAGCACCCCGGTGCCCGCTTCCTCACAGGTCTTGGTCCTGAAGGGGACTCCCTGCCCTGGGCCCTACCATGGGCAGGGACAGACAGGCAGGGACAGACAGGCGAGGGCGGGGGGTCCTGCCTCCCCCCACTGCTCCCACCAGCCGGACGCCATCAGGTTTCCTTCTCCTAGAACCAAACTTGCCAAGCCCAGCTGGCTCTGACAGCACGGAGCTCTCCACAACAACAGCCCATCGACACTCGGGCCCAAGGCCCTGCCCGAACCCAGCCGGAGACCACCCTGACCTGACCCAGCTGGAGCCCGCATCCGGCTCTGTTGCTCAGGATCCCCTGACCCAGTTCTCCGCTCCCAGCAGCCTCTGCCCCCCCTCACCTGCTCCTCTGGCGCAGATGTGGTCATCCCTACACGGGAAGAAATCTGGCACCCAGGAGACCCCGGCTCATCTGCCCAAGGGGCCACAAAGGGCACAGAGCTGCAAAAGCTCGAGAACACTCGGTGCGACGGTCCCACTGAAACGCCCCCGACATCGACCCCATGGAACGTGGGCACGGGGGCGCCTCCAACTGCGCCGGGGGCTCCCCAAGGCCCGGAGTCTGCACCCCCAGCCGTGGCCTCGGCACAAAGAGCAGCCCCCACCCCCAACACAGGCTTTGGCAAAAGCGCATTTCCCCAACGTCTGGAGATCACAGCCCAAGGAACCACAGCCAAAATCACAGCGATGAGAGGAGGGGGCTCATGGCCCTGGGGGCGGGGCAGGTGCTTCCTGAGAACATAGCCTCGGCCGTGGCCCCCAAAGCCGCCCCACGAGACCCTCCAGCGGGTCAGAAGCCCTGACTAAGGCTCACTGGGTGCCAGACTCAGAGGTGAGCACCAGAGATCAGAACCGCTAGTGGGGAAGGCGCTCTGTCCTCCAGGCGCTTCCAAAGGGGGGGGCCAGAGGAGGGGGCCAGGGGAAAAGGGGCCGACCTGGGAAGCTCAGCAGTCAGGGTGAGACCGGAGTCTGAGCTTCTGGAGAGAGAGGAGGAGGCCGGAGAGGAGAGGCCGGGAGACTGGAGGCTGGGAACGGGATGGGAAAGCACTTGGCTAAAACAAATGATTCCCGGCTCTTACTCGTCCCTTGCCCCTCGTTTGTCCCTCCGAGCAACCAAATGTCAAATCCTGACTCTGAGGGCCAGCCAGCCCGTGACTCATCTTCGCCAAGAGCCCAACTTTCCCCTTTGAACTGCGGCCGCCGGCCATGGCAGCTGGGGTGCTAACGTATGTGCTGACCCTTCATCCAGGTCCCCAAACCAGTCCTGTGTCACCCGAGAAACCGCAGGTTCTCCAGGCCGTCTGAGCAGGGGACGAGCCAGCCTTGAGCCGGAGTGTGTGTGAGTGTGTGTATCATTGTGTGTGTCAGTGTGTGTATGTGTGAGTGTGTGTCTGTGTAAGTGTGTGTGAGAGTGTGATCTCTCAGTCGCCTCCCCAGGCAGTCCTCCCCCCATCCCGCAGGTCTTCCTCCTGCTGAGGAGCGCTCAGAAGGCGGCACGTGGGGCCACTTGGGCCCTCTGAAGCCCCGCGACGTCCGACTTATCTTCAGTCTCTGCCGTCCAGGGGCGCGGCCGAACCCTGAAACCACAACCCGACCCTGACCAAGAGGCAGGTTCCCGACGGCCTGAGCGAGTGCAGGGCAGAGGCAGAGGGAATGGCGCACCTCTGGCAACGGATTTTCAGTCTCTAGGTATTTTTAAACACCAATGACTTGGACGAGCAGCGCGCTGCAAACAACCCACAAACAGCAAGCAGGCCTTGCACGGGGCCGGGCCCGCCAGGGCTCTGCTGCCTCCGGGTACCGCAGATGCCCGCATTAGCCCAGGGCTCATGGGAGAGCTTCCGCCAGATGCTGTGATGGAGGTAACTGCAACATATGATGGGGGGAAGGGGGGTTGGAGCCCCAGCCAGTGGAGGAAGAAACATTCATGTCTTGTCCATAAATAACAGGCTGCTTCTGTCATCCCTACAACCCAAGCCTTTAAGCTGCAAACAGCACCAAAGAGATCTGTTAAGAACCGGGATGTTTCTGAATGAGATGGATACGTACTAGAGAGAGGACATAAAAGTTTAAAATATGGGATGTTCACAAATATTCAGTGGGAAGAGTATGATCCCAAATCAGCTAGTTCTGAATTCTGTTGGTGATAGACACACTGTGTGACTGTGAACAAGTCCTACTGTGAGTCATCTTCCTCATCTGTAATGGGAAGGCCAAATTCAGTAAACCCCAAAGCCCTTGCCATCTCTTTATCAAGGATCCTAAAGATTCTAGGGTTCCCATAATATGGAAGACTAGGGAAACCATTTTCATAACCCAACTGAATCCATAAACTCCAATCATGAAAACCCCAACTGCACCCATAAAATCCAATCATGAAACCCAATTGCGTCCATAAAATCCAATCATGAAAAACCAACCTGGATCCATAAAATCCAACCACAAAAAACAAACCAGATCCATAAAATCCAATCATGAAACCCGATTGCGTCCATAAAATCCAATCATGAAAAACCAACCTGGATCCATAAAATCCAACCACAAAAAACAAACCAGATCCATAAAATCCAATCACAAAAACCCAATTGGATCCATAAAATCCAACCGCAAAAACCCAACTGCATCCATAAAATCCATCCGCGAAAACCCCACTGGATCCATAAAATCCAATCGAGAAAACCCCACTGGATCCATAAAATCCAACCATGAAAACTCAACTGTGTCCATAAAATCCAACCATGAAAACCCAACTGTGTCCATAAAATCCAACCAGAAAAATGCAACTGCATCCATAAAATCCAATCGCGAAAAACCAACCTGGATCTACAAAATCCAATTGCAAAAAAACAAACTGGATCCATAAAATCCAATTGCAAAAACCCAACTGCATCCATAAAACCCAACTGGATCCATAAAATCCAATCACAAAAAACCAACCTGTATCCACAAAATCCAATTGCAAAAAACAAACCGGATCCATAAAATCCAATTGTGAAAACCCAACTGCATCCATAAAATCCAATTGCAAAAACCCAACTGCATCCATAAAACCCAACTGCGTCCATAAAACCCAACTGCGTCCATAAAATCCAATTGCAAAAAACCAACCTGGATCCACAAAATCCAATTGCAAAAAACAAACCGGATCCATAAAATCCAATCACGAAAAACAAACTGGATCCATAAAATCCAATCACGAAAAACAAACCGGATCCATAAAATCCAATTGTGAAAACCCAACTGCATCCATAAAATCCAATCACTAAAACCCAACTGGATCCATAAAATCCAATTGCAAAAACCCAACTGCGTTCATAAAATCCAACCATGAAAACACAACTGCATCCATAAAACCCAATTGGATCCATAAAATCCACCACAAAAACCCCACTGGATCCATAAAATCCAACCGCGAAAACCCAATTGCATCCATAAAACCCAACTGGATCCATAAAATCCAACCGCAAAAACCCCACTAGATCCATAAAATCCAACTGTGCCAACCCCAACTGGATCCATAAAATCCAATCATGAACAAAATTGCTCAGAATAAGGACAGGCAAAGAGGAGGTGGCAAAATAATTTCCATTTTTAGAGATAATATAATGGTTTACTTAGAGAATCCCAAATATTCAGTGGGGTAAAAATTTACTTAAAACAATAACTTCATTCAAGTAGCAAGATGTCAAATAAACCAAGAAAAAACTATCGGCCCAAACCAAAAACAAATAAATAGCAGAAAAATATAAAAGCAATCAACATTCACAATCTATTACTGCCAGGTACTGCTAATGCTAAGGACACAAAAAGGGCCAAATGACAATCTCTGCCCTCAAAGATAGATACATTCTATTCAAAAAAACTTCAAATTGTACTAAATATCTGGGAAGTAACCTCCCAAGACATTTATCAAACATATTATTACCTCCAATATATAGATGAGGAAACGGAGGTAAGTGACTCATCCAAGGTCACACAGCTGGTAACCATGAGACAAGATTTGAACTTGGGTCTTCCTGAAGGTCCAATGTTATGTCCACTATGCTACTACTTAAGTACCTCTACAAAACAATCTCTACAGAAATAATGAAATTGGGAAAAATTCATTGTTCAAGATTTGACTATACTAATATAATTAGAACAATAACATTAATTCAGTAAATTATGTTTCCTATTTTTGTATGTCTTTAACATAATACTATAATGGAGGCAGGGAGGTAGCTCAGAGGATAGAACATGGTATCTGGAGTCAAGAAACCCCGAGTTGAAATCAGGCCTCAGACACTTTCTGGCTAAGGGAATCTGGTCAAATCATTTCATTTCTGTCAGTCTCAGTTTCCTCATCTGTAAAATTGGGATAATAATATAAATAAAAACCTAAGTCCCAGGGTTGTCACAAGGACAAAAATGATATAATATTTGCAAAGCACTTTGCAAACCTTTAAATACTACATAAATGCTATTGTTAATACTGTCATATCAAACTCCTAGGGCTTTATTTTATCAACCTAAACACAATAATAACAAAATCATCTTGAGGAACAAAAGGAAAAGAATTGCAAAATAAGTCACGTTTAAAAATAATGATAAAGTCAGACGTGATGGCTCACTACTATAGCCTCTATTTGGGAAAGGTCGAGGTAGCTGGCTAGCTTAAATTTGGGAGTTGTGATGTTTGAATATCTAGGGATGGAGGATCAATAGGTTGCTTCCACATGGCTGAGCTAGCCCAAAATGTGACTTTAGATTGAGCTAGAGTGTGGGGTCAGGCCCAAGAGGGGTTACTATACTTTCAGCCTGGGAATGGTCTCCAAAAGAATTGTTTTTTTTTTAAGTAGGATTGAAGGGGATTACCCTTATTGGATATCAAATTATTTTTATGATACATTATTAAACTATTTAGTACTGGAAAAAATGGGCAAGGTGATCCATAGAAAAAATTAGGGTAAGTCAAGTCTAGATGCAATGAAAATAAGCAAAGATTCCCCATTCAACAACAACTCCTAGAAAATAGGAAGTTTCACAGAAATTAGGTTGGGGAACATCTTACATCATATGCAAGAATAGTTCCCAAATGGATATATAACCTCCAGATAAAAGGTCATAGTTTAAAAAAAAAAATCAGAGGACAATGGGAGGAGGTGTTTTTCACAACTAGAGCTGGGAGGGAATTATTAAACAAACCATTTTGTTGGTCTGAACAAAGAATTGTTTTGTTTTCCAAATGGACATATGATTTCATTTGTATTGGAAACTCCCAGGGAGGAAACACCCTCTGTCGATGCAGATTGGAGCTTGCTCTAGAGTCTTAAAAGACTCGCCTGGTGATCATAAAAGATAAAAGGCAATTCCTGACAGATAAAATTAAAAAGATTTTGCACAAACAAAATAACTTCAGCTAGAATAGAAAGAGAAGAAATCTTCCCTTCCCATCATCCCCCATTGCTGATAAAAGACTTGATATCTAAGATCTATGGGAAACTGAGATAAATATTTGAGAAGAAGAGCCATTTCCCAAGAGACACAATGGCACAAATGGAAAGTATTAAAAAAAAAAAAATCATGTCAAGGAATGCCTTTGATCATCAACAAGAAAAATGCAGACGAAAAGAAGTTAAGGTTTTACTCCACACGTATCATACTGACAAATTTGACCAAGGACAAAAATGACCAGTGCTAGAAAGGCCGTGGGAAATAGATCACCAGATACCTTGCTGGTAGAACTGTCCACCGGCTCAGAGGCTCTAGAAAGCAATCTGGACAAAGTTATCATGCACATTCAGCATCCTTGTCCCAGAGTCCAAGAGTAGAAGCAAAGGACCCAAATGAACTTTTTTTGTTGTTGTTATAGAAATACCCATCAAATGGGGAATGTCTGAAAAAAGGCTGGGATTTGAACATAATGGAGCACTCTCCTCCCCCAAACCAAGAATTCATATCAGACTCTGACCTCAAATTACTCTCTTTCTCCATCCCAAACTTTAGGGGAAAATGGTCCCTTTCCCCTCAAGGTTTCTGTCATTTCCACCCCAGAAACCAGCTGTCCCTTGTTAGATCTAAACTAGAATTTCCCCTTGTTGGTTCTAAGTGCTTGGAAAGAGAGAGTAGGTTGGCTTCCTCTTCTTGCCCCCTGCAACTTGGCTAACGCCTTTCTTCCTTAGTGGGACACAGACAGATCCGGCCTGCTCCTCACACATAGCACCGCTCCCTACATGGCAAACTTGAGAGCAGTGCCTCCGGGGAGCCTTTCCTGCCCAAGCCCACGCTCTCCCCTTCTCTCCTTGTTCAGCACTCACTCAGCTCTTCCAAATACTTTCAACTGGGGCATAATAATTGGCTTCTCTTCTTCACTGAGCCCCAATCTGGGTAGCCGATGGGCATTAGTCAATGGTTATTGATGGTGGAGGTTTATTCCCTAAATAAATTATAAACTACGGGCTGACCAGAGTTCCAGATTGTTGGAAAGGATCTCACTGCGAAAACCACCAACTGTTATGTAAATGTGAGTTATTATCATCCTTGTCATCCTCATTATAGTCTTGTCATATGCGGCTGGACGATTGTGGCCAAGTCCCATTCCTGTTTCTGGGCAAATGAGTCTCTGGTGCCCTCCAGCTCTGTAACCTGGGCTTCTAGGGGTTTTCTAGTCTTTTCTGTGACCCCCCATTTGAGGTTTTCTTGGCAGGGATACTGGAGCACTTTGCCATTTCCTCCTCTGGCTCATTTTACAGATGAGGAAACTGAGGCAAATAGGATAAAGTGACTTGCCCAGGATCACACAGCTAGGAGGTGTCTTGAGACCAGATTTAAATTCATGATGAATTTCCCTGAGCTCGTATGGGTCTGACCAGGCAGTCAGATACCCTGGACATTGACCCTGACATCGTGATGTCATTTTGTCCTCCTCCAACAAGAAGCACCAGGTAGGATTGAGTCAGACTCTGTGTGGTCCATAAGGGGCACTCAGTCCATCAATTACGACTCAATTCATCAAGTGATTATTAAGCACCTGCTGTTTATAGGGCACTGCACACAATGCTGACGATACAAAGAACAACCTGACAGGAGATTTTATCTTAGATCAGACACATAAATAAGTAACTATGATGCAAAGGGAATGAGGAAGTGCAGAGTGGGGCAGAAAAGTATAAGAAATTTCAGCGGAGGGACAGAGGGAAGTGCCAGGGGCGAGACTTGGCAAGGGTGTTTTGTGTGTCAGGCTTTGAAGGACCAGAGAGATTGGTTGGAACAGAGAGAGAGCATGGAGAAGCCCGGGGACAGAGACACAAACAGCAAATGCTTATTAAGCAGGTGACATCAGAGAATTCCAAGGTCAGCTCTGCTCTCCCGACCTACACGCCCTGGCCACGGCCCTCTCTGTCCCCAGAACTGTGCGTGAGGAGGCCGGACCAGGCCACCCCATGGTCGCTTCAGCTCTAACTCCTCTGGGCTTATTGAGATATAAGACTGAGAGGAGACACAGTCACTGGGCAGCCCCCAAGAGCTGACAGTCTTATAGGCTGGAGGAAGAGGGATGGACAGAGCAGCAGCAGCCATCTGGGAGAGCGTGCACACAGACACACACACACACACACACACACACACACACACACACACACACAATCACACACACATTCACAGACACTCCCCCAATCCATCCACACTCCCGACCTCATCCACAAAAGCAGGGCCGGGTTAGAGTTCAAGTTTGCTTGTGGGAGACTGGTCAGTCATGCTCTGACCCACTGGACTCATTTTCTCTCTAAGTAAACCAATCCAAAGTCCCACAGAAGGAAGGAGAGAGAGAGAAACCAGCCGCTGAGCCAAATTACGGCTTGGGGACCTTTCCCACAACAGCCCAGGGCTCCTGTTTTTTAAGCAAGCAGCGCTGCAAGGGGAGGGAAATGTCATTTTTCAGGGACATGAGAGGCGCCGAGTCTGGGACACGAGCGCGGACGGGCCGTGTTGTTTCTTGAAACCGTTGCCAGCTTCACGCATGGTTTGTCAAAAGCTTGTTTATCAATGGAAAGGCCCTGACCGTGAGTTCCCCGGGAGATACCGGGTGTTTGTGCCTCTGCCGGTCTCTCTCACCTACTGAACCATCCTGGGGGACACGAGACAATGACCGGCCTTCACACTTCGGCGGAGTGCGATGGGTCTCAGAAGGCTTTAGTCCTCCCACCCCGGCCGCTCCACCCCTCCCCATCCCACGGCGCGGCCTCCGTGGTCAGCTCGGTCACAGACACCGCAGACACCGCCGGCCGTCACCGGGCACCTCGGAAGCCTCTCCAGGCCAAGACTCGGATAACCCAGAAATCCTCCCACATCACGTCCGAGGAGGACCCGGGCCCATAAAACAGCCACATGCTAATGGCAGCATTATCGGCTCTTGTTTTCTTACTGAAGCTCACAAAACGCTCCGACATCGTGAATGAAGCTGACGCCAGGCAAAGGGATTGCCCGGCATTGAAACCCACTTTCTGCCCTTCAATAACTTCAGTTCATTTCTAAGGTTTCTTCCACCCTCAACACCAGGAGTTCCCCAGCTTGAGCGAACACTTGTGCCCTAACAGGGATCTCGGTCACCCCATTGTGTTGTGAGGGGCTTCATGAAGAACCTCCCAGATCCTTATAAGACATGTTTATCCCCATTTTACAGATGAGGAAACTGAGCCCCAGTGAAGCACTGGGACGTGTTTAAGGACACGAGAAGATTACGGTGGGTCCAGCCCCAGTGGAGAAAATCTGCCTCATTTCATTATCAGCAGGAGCTCACTCTTGGTGAAGACGTGGGCCATGTTCCAGGCTAGAACTTCTTCCTCCCAGAGACGCCATTTGGGAGAACCAGATGGGATGAGGCGGGCAGCCCCCAACCCTGGGAAGGGAGTTGGGGTCAGTGCTTAGCCGTGGTGTCCAAGGAGACGATGACCCAGACTCCACGGAGACAAAGCCCAGGGAAGGAAGCCCAGTAACCCCACAATCCAACCCCTACTCAGAGAACACACCTGAAAACAGATGATGACGCAGACAGAAACAGGCTCGGGAGCTCATCCCAGCCCCGCACCAGGAGGATCCCGAAGCTCGGGGCGGGAGGGTAGGAAGGTGCCGGAGGCCGCCTGTCAGCACAGTCTGCACCAGGACAGACACACGACGACGTGACTTGGGTCACCGAGGGAGCCCGTACAGGTCGACAGCCTCTGCCATTTCTCCATGGGGAAGCCCTATCGCACCAGCTGCTAGTGCTCCCCCCCAAAAAAGTCCTGTCTGTCCCTGGTAGGTACTTTCAGGTTTTCTCCCCCAATGGGCTGGGAGCACCTCCACTTTTTTTTTTTTTTTTTTTTGCCTTTCTTGGTATTTGCAGCACTTGGCCCAGGGGCTGCACACAGTAGATGCTTCATAAGTGCTGGCTGATGGACTGGAAAATGACCGGAGTTTGAAGGGGATGAGTGGCAGGCACATGTCACCCTCCTTCCTGCCGACGGGGCACAGTAGTATTTAATGAGAAGGACCCATTGATAGGAAGGGGAAGGAGAAAGCATTCTTATAGCACCTACTATGTGCCAGGCTCAGTATTTTACAAAATTATCTCAACCCGGGGAGCTATTATTATCCTCACTTTACAGATGAGACAACTGAGGCAAACAGCGGAAGAGACTTGCCCAGGTACACCAGCTAGGAACTATCTGAAGCTGGATTTGAAGTAGCTCCTGCTAACCCCAGGCCCAGCGCCTCAGTGGCTGCTGCCACCCAGATCCCTGGCTGACCTCCCCCCCAGATCCATGGCTGACCCCCCCGATTCCCGGCTGACCCCCCCCAGATCCCCAGCTGGACCCCTCCCCAGATCCCCGCTGCCCCCAGATCCCGCGTGACCCCTCCCCAGATCCCGGCTGACCCCCAGATCCCGCTGACCCCAGATCCCCGGCTGACCCCCTCCCCAGATCCCCGGCTGACCCCTCCCCAGATCCCCGGCTGACCCCTCCCCAGATCCCCGGCTGGACCCCTCCCCAGATCCCCGGCTGACCCCCGATTCCCGGCTGACCCCCAGATCCCCAGCTGGACCCCTCCCCAGATCCCCGCTGACCTCCCCAGATCCCCGGCCGCCCCTCCCCAGATCCCGGCTGGACCCCTCCCCAGATCCACGGCTGACCCCCAGATCCCGGCTGGCCCCCTCCCCAGATCCCGGCTGGACCCCTCCCCAGGATCCACGGCTGGCCCCCAGATCCCGGCTGACCCCTCCCAGTCCCGGCTGACCCCTCCCAGATCCCGGCTGACCCCCAGATCCCGGCTGACCCCTCCCCAGATCCCGGCTGACCCCTCCCAGATCCCGGCTGACCCCCAGATCCCGGCTGGCCCCTCCCCCAGATCCCCGCTGGACCCCCCCCAGATCTCTGGCTGACCCCCGCCAGCTCGTGCTCCCACAGTCAGTGTGCCACCCTCGAAAGCCGAGCCCCGGCGTCTCACTTGGCCAGCGCTTGCCCAGGAGCCGCCAGGTTCCTGACGGGGCAGGACGGGACTGGCTCCCTCTGGGATCAGCATCTTCTTTGCTCAGCGCAGTGCCTGGCACGAGGGAGGCCGCCACAAACGCCCGCTGACTGACGACGGACGGATAAGAACAGATGATAATAACTGACCTTCCCACAGAGCCAAAGGTCGGCGAAGGACCAACTCAAACGTGATCCACCGGAGCTGAGGGACAACAATCCTCCAGAAGGGGCCGGCAGTCTTGGTGGCCCCATTTTCCAGATGAGGAAGTTGAGGCTTCCCCTAGGTCACACCCGACTCCACATCCGGCCACACGCCCTGACAGGCGCCCGGGGGGCCTCAGAAGCCCCCAAACCAGCGCCCTCATGTCAGAAACCCAGGGCCGGGGGCAGGGTCAGAGACGGCAGCAGCATCTGGCCCCAGGCCCTCTGGCACTAGATAAATCCCATGCACTTCTCGGGGTCCAACGCGGGGCTGAGGTCTCGCGTGCGCCCGTGAAGAAGCTCAGGCCGATGACAAAGCCCCGAGAGACACATGTGGGGGGCGGCTTCGGAACTCGAGCGCTGGGCTCGTCGTGGGCCGGACGGAGGAGTCTGCATTTCCCGGTTCAGGGCCCTGGCCCGCAGACAACGCCCGCAGCCTTGGAGGCCCTGCTCCCGGAAGCACAGCCCGGCCAGGGTGGGAGGCGGGTGCGGGGCAGGGTCGTCCGCTCGCCCCAAGGTCCGCAGCCCAAAGCCTGGGCTCTTCCGGCGGCGACGTCTGGCTGCGAGTCAGACTGAGGGAAAGCCGAGAGTCAGGGCTTCGGACCGTGAGCCAGAGGGGGGGATTGGGGGGCCTCGGGCAGCGAGGAGATGGAGCCGGTTGCTCCTTCAGTTATCGGACCGACGCTTATCAGCTGAAGCTTGAATACGTGGCCTCCAGGACGGGAAGATGGGATTCACTGGGAAAGACCCTGAGGTCGGGAAGGATCGAAGGCAAATGGAAAAGGGGACGGCAGGGACCGGGATGGGGAGGGTCCCGAAAGTAGCGTCAATCTGGAGGGACTGAGAGATAGCGGGGACGGGAGGGCTTCATGTCCTTCATTAAATGTTGTGCGCATGACACGGACTCTGGGAGCCACAACCCACCCTGGTGACTCCCCTTAAGTCACAGACCCCCCCCCCCAAGGCTTTGGCTGGGCCCGCGGCACAAAAGGCTCCTCCCAAGCGGGCGAGTGAGGGAGCCACCGCAGAGGCAGGAAGGCCCTGATCGGCGACAAAGAATTAGCTCATCCCAGGTCAGCGGCTCCGTGGCTTCCAGCCCCCCATCCTACCCGGGGCTGCCCCACAGAGACCTGCCCAAGAGAAGGCACGCCAATCACTGCTGCCATGGGGGAGGGACCCGAGGGAAGGGGGGGACACCGAGGGAAGGGGGGGACACCGAGGGAAGGGGGGGCACCAAGGGAAGGGGGGGACCCGAGCGAAGGGGGGGGGGCGAGGAAATTGCACCCACCCGGCTCTCAAGGAGACAATAAACACGCATTGCAGCAAGTCTCGGCCCTGCCATAATCCAAGGCTACCTGCCCGCCTGCCCCGCGGGGCCACGGCAGATGGGGAGCCAGAAGTCAGAACCACAGCGTGTCTTCCTCCCCCAAATCGCTGTGGTTTCCAAATGTGTCCAAACTGATCCCAGCCCCAAGAACAAAGAAAAAGCACTTGGGAAGCCAAGACCCTCATCTTGGGGCCTGGAACAGACAAAAGTCTTACCTCTGTCTGTCTCTCTGTCTGTCTCTGTTTCTCTCACACACACTCACAGACACACTCACTCACACTCTCACACACTTACACACACAGTCACACTCACACACTCACACACACACACACACAAACACACACATGCACACACACACTCACATACATGCACACACATACTCACACACATGCACGCACACACACATGCACACACACACACACACACACACACACTCACACTCACACACACTTCTCTGGACTCCTAGGGGAGGGCCAGGCACCCAATGCACTTCAGCAGCCCCTAAGAGGAAGGTGGTTTATCTGTGGTTGCTGCTCGCACTTGGCCCCGGTGACTCAGACGCACACATCCCTGTTCCCTCGGTGGCTGGCTCCTGGCCAGGCTCCTCCGGCCTGCTGACTCACAGCCCAATTAGCCGGCGAGCTCCAGCTGGTGAAGGCCTCAGGTCATCCCAGAGAAGCAAATTATCAATTTGGTTCCCGGCACAGCTGGGAACTGGACATGTGTCTGCGGCTAAATATAGAGCCCATTCTCGGGCCTCCAGCCCTCCAGTTATGTGACTGTCTCTAGTTCTCTGTATCAAAGATCGGTTTGTTAAGGGGGCGGTGCCCAGGGAGATGGTCACAACCCTGGGGGGCCTTAGGAGGATTTCTGGATCCTGCCCCTCCCAAGCCCCTCCGTTGGCACCACAGCAAAGAGACGTGGGTCTTCCGAGGCATAGCGGACCACTAGAGCCCAGGGGGCCTGTGGGGGCCCAAGTGCGGGACCCCGTCGTCCGGGCATCAGGAACAGCCCGGCTCAGCCTGGAGAGCAGCGACCCAGCTACCTCAGGGGGATGAGTCTCTTGGCCCCCAGAAGCCCTCCTGAGCCAGAAAGGGGCTCTGAGTCACGGTGAGACTGCGCAAGCTGCAAGTTTCGGTGCTTGAGGACCCTGCTGGGGTTGGCAGCCATAGTCCTCAAGCCTGCTGCTCCCCTCAGGGGGCCTCCTGAGGGCCTGGGGCAGCCAGACCCTGACACAGGCCGACCCCCCACCAGCTGGGCTCGCCTTGCCAGCCTGCCCCAGCCGGGCTTGCTTCCTGGGGCCACACGGCACATGCTTTCTCGCCCACTGTCACCCTCACTCCCCATCCCTTTCAGAAGCCGTGGGCCGGCATGTCTGCCTAGCCCCAGGGATGGCACAGATAAACGTGGCCCTGGGTCACACACAAAACTGTCCCGAGAGCCCGATGGGGTGGGGGGGGAACTGGTCCGAGCCTCACTCCCTGAAAAATACAAACCGGCCGGTCCAGAGCTTGATCCTGTGAGATGCCGCGCTGCTCCCCAGCCGAGATGGCCAGTTCTGCTTCTGCCCTTGTCAGAAAGTCCTGCCGGGCACCCATGGAACGGGGACAATTAACAGAAAGGAACTCGGTACAGGGAGGCTCAAAAGAGACATTTGTAAAGTGCTTAGCCTGGAACAAGTGAGATACTTCATACAGTTACTTCCTCTTCCTTTCTGCCAGAAGAACTGGAATTTAAATTCAGGTTTCTGCATTTTTCCTAGAACCCGGTGCCCTGACTCATCCTGCCATTCCCTCATGGACTGCTGAGTGCACAGGGAATGTCCTTACTTAAAGGGTGGACGGGGCTCCTTCCTGTTTATCCTGCCCACCCCAAGCGTCACTGTGGCACTGCCAAAACTTGCCTCTGCAGCCCAGGGCACATTGTGCCCCCAGGTGGGGGCTCCCCTGCACTCAGTCATTGGGGCCGGTGGGACCCACCCTCAGCCAGATGCTTCCTGATGGTGATTTCTACATGGACACACCTGGCACAGAGATGCTCCTCACAGACGATTAATTCATTTCCTTCCCCAGCTAACCTGGTGCCGGGACTTCCAGGGATCCGGGCTAAGGGAATTCGTCAATTTGGCCCCACTGACTCCCAACGTGCTTCCCGGAGGTTCACTGTGGTCCCAGGAAAATGGAGCCCATCCAGGGCATAAGGACTGATGATGAGAACCAGACCAAGGCTGTTCTCAAAGAAACTTACTGCGTCCTCTGGGAAAGACACCTGAGGGGGTGCCATCTCCTGACTGGGCTCGCTCACCAAAGTCACCCTCCTAAGCTGGGGAGAAAGCTGAGAGCCTCCCAACCTTTTCAATGAGCAAGGCTTTGCTCCCTGCCCTGCTGCTGCGCCCCCTGCACCCGGGGGTTTCTATCTGCCCGGCTGCTGAACTCTCCTCGATGTGACGCTTCCCCATTGGAAGACAAGCTGCTCAGGAGCCTTTCCCTTGGTGTCCCCAGGGCTTGGCCCATGAACGAGCGCTTAATAGGTGCTTTTCCGTTCTATTCCTATGGCCTCTCTGTGGTTCCTCCCCTGATAAATGAAAAGTCTGCCACCTTTAGGGGTCTCCTCCATAATTCTGTGACAATGGAGATAGGATATGGGAGATGAGCAGAGGGCGAGCTCCTGAGGGCAGGGCCTGGTTCTGCCCCTTTTTGTACAGTTCGGTGCCTAATGTTTGCTGAATGAGCTGCATCAGCCAATCAAAATCGATCATTCAATCAGTGGAATCCATCAGTCAAAGCAAGGGTTTATTAAGTGTCTGCAATGAGCCCAGCGAGGGATACAAAGAAAAAATGAAAGAGTTCCTGCCCTCAAAGGGCTTCCACTCTAGCAGAGGCCGAGAGGGGGGGCTTCCAAGGCAGCAAGACTCAAGAAGCAGGAAGGATTCATCTGTTCTAACCCCTTTGCTTGACAGTTGGGAAAACTGAGGCCCATGAGGACGAAAGTGACTTCCCAAGATGTCAGCACAAAGCCTATTTATAATGACAATTAAAGGAAATGGCAGGGACCACAGCCTTCAGCTGGCAGAACCCCAAGATGACTCCGCCTGCCCTGCCCAACCGAGAAGCCCCACCTCGGAGTGCTAACGTCAGCACGAATTACTCGGCTCAGTCTGGCAGCCGTGTCTGCTCAGCACTTGGAGCTCACTCACCTGTCACTTGTGGAATCGCAGACTCCCACAGTGGGAAAGAACCCGAATCTAAACAGGAATCCCCTGCAGCATGTGGGTGACCAGGAAGGGTCCAGCCTCTACTACAAGCCCTCCGGGGAGGCTGGAGATAACCCACCTCCCCTCGGAAGGTCCTCTTTGTCATGAAGTCTTTCCTTACATGGAGCAGAATCTTTTCCCTCTTCGAATTCCAGCCCATCTGCTGCTCCCTGGAGCCAAGCAAAAGAAATACAATCCCCCTCCCATGGGGGAGCCCTTCAACTACTTAACGGCTAAGATTGGATTTCCCCTAAACCTCAGCTTCCTCAGGCAACAGCTCCTCCGACCAATTCTGTACAGTTCAGGGCCCTCTCCGTCCAGGTCGCCCTCCTCTACAGCTTCTCAGCAGCCTTCCTCAAACCCGGGCCACACCAGGACTCAAGTACGGATGTTCTGGTCGCTACACTGACGTGCATACTGCGGCCCGCCTCCTGCTGAACTTGCAATCCGATAAAATCCCATTTTACAGAAAGTGTCGCACTGCCCCCCAGCCCTTACTCCCTGTATGTTTATAGTTGGTTTTTTGAACCCAAGTGTAACCCCATTAATTCCCTAATTCTATCTAGTGGGTTGATATACATATATAGATCGATAGATTGCAATTCTGTCATCCAATACATCAATAAGCTAAGGGTTATCCGAAAATTTAAGCAGCGCAATATCTATGTTTTCATCCAAGTCCCCGATGAGATTATTGAAAACAAGACGGCCAAAGGGAGACTGTAGAGCGCTCCCCTACAGAGAAATCCTGCCAGTGACCCTGATTCCTTAATCACCGGTCTCTGAGGCTGTTGTTCAATAAGGTCTGGATCTCCCTAGACCATTACTGAAACCACATCTTTCGATCTTGTCCACAAGGCATCATGGGAGACTTTAACAAATACTTTGCTGAAATATAGCATCCCTCTCATCCTCCATATCATGCATTCATCCTTCTTACTCTACAATTTAGTGTATTTAGTGAAGTGATTGGTGGAGTACAGAGGGAACGTGGTCACAAGCCAATAGAAAATAATAACAAATAACATTTATTTAAGAATATTTAAGAAAATAAAAAATAATAAAAAGACACGGTGTGACCCACTGGGATCCGAGAAATTAAGAACAAGTCAAGTCCCAAGTCACCTCTCAAACCCACATCACACAGAAATCCAAATTGAAGGTGTCAGGAGGGATGGTGCTTTCAAAGGGGGTCTGAAAGCTCTGTAGAGGAACCTTTGACCTTGGATATCAGTTGCAATGCCTTTTTTTTTTTAAAGCAATGGTATTTATAACAAGAGCCATCTGTCTACAGAAGGATCAAAAGACGGGCAGCTTGCTGTCTACCCGCCCAAAGATATTGTGCCAAAGTCATCTTTAAGGTTGTGTTTCAACATTCGTTTCATTCATTCTTCCAAAGCAGGAGAAGAAATATCGACAGAAAAACTCAAAAGGAGAAGGGGGACGCGATCGTCGGCTACAGTGGAAAGAGTCGGGTATTTGAAGTCAACAAATGAGGGTGCAAATGTCTGCTGATATTTCCTCGCTGTGTAACCTTGAACGAGCTATTTAGGCTCTCTGACCCCGTTTCCTCGTCTAGAAAACACAATGACAAAACTCGAATTTCCGAGTCAGTTGTGGGAGGAAAACCCTTTGGGAACCTTGAAGCAATGTAGAAAGAGAAATTATCTTTACTTGATTTGAATTTATTTTAATATGCAAATATCCTAATAGTTAAATGTTCTAGTATTTAATTCAATAGTTAGAAATCCTGAGAGTTAAATGTTCTCCTAAACACACAGTAAGGGCTGGGGTCACCCTGCTTCCCAGACTCTCTCCCCTCACCAAACAAGCCACCAAACTGCTATTCAGAAGCTATACAGAGGCGGCCACGGCACTGCCCACACAAAAATCTTCAGGGGCTCCCAGTCATTCTCAGATAAAATAGAAATCATCCCCTGGACCTTTCGAGCTGTTCGTTCTGCCTCCATCCATCTTTCTGGCTTCCTTCCTCTCACTCCCATTGCACACACCTCCTCCTCTCCTACCTACAACTCCATTTTGGGGCTGTGACAATGGGGTTACCTCACCTCCACATCGAAAACGAGCTCCCTCCTCACCCCCACGCAGCACGATGGTGCAGCTACCAGGGCACTGGGCTGGAATTAGGAAGAGCAGAGTTTAAATCCAGAATCAGAGACTTCCTCACCTTTGTTTCCATCTCTTCAATTATAAAATAGGAATAATAGCACCTGCTTTGCAGGGTTGCTGTAGCACTCAGCAGGGCTCCTTGCCCCCAGTGAGTGCTGGGAAAATGTTCACTGTCTTCTTGTCCCCATCTTGGAGAGTCCCTGACTTCCCTTAAAGCAGCCCATGGGCCTCCTCCCCAGGAAGGCTGCCCTGACCCCCAGGTATTAGGGTTCTCTCTGTCCTAAAATGACCCAGCACAACTTTGTCCACACAGCACGATGTCCTCCTGCACACCGTGCATCCTCTTCCTGCAGGAGGTAAGTTCATTCAGGACGTGTTGCCTGTAGAAGAACTATACCAGACCTTATTATTCCATGCTCTAGGTAAGGGGCAGAATGACAGAAGGGGGAGGTCCCAAGAAAGGAACGGGATTCTCCTTCCTGTGGTATTTGCCCATTGTGTTCAGTCATTTCAGTCATGCCCGACTCTCTGTGGTCCCATTTGGGGATTTCTTGGCAGACATACTAGAGTGGGGGGGTTGCCATTTCCTTCGCCGACTCATGTTACAGATGAGGAAACTGAGGCAAGCTAGGTTAAGTGACTTGCCCAGGGTCACACATCTTGTTAGTGTCCGAGACTGGACTCAAATCCACAATCTAACATCAGCTCACACGCCTAAACCGAAGGAGCTTAGGAGACACCGGCAAACATCAGGGAAAGTGCTTCTCCCCAAATGTCGTCAGACAAATGAGTCTCGTCCCAGTCTCAATCACTGCACGTAGAATGCTTCTGGGGGCCATGCTTTCCTTGATTTGGGGAAGTTCCAGAAGGACACAATGAGCCACTGAAAGGCATGGGCTGCCCAAGAGAGCCCTGGTAAGCCCAGAGCTCCTTTCAGGGACCTGCTGGGCCGCTGTGGGGGCCACAGTGCAGAGCGCCGGGCCTGGGGGCAAGAAAGCTCATCTCCCCGAATTCAAATCCAGCCTCAGACACTTTCTAGCTGGGTGACCTTGAGCAAGTCATTTAACTCAGTTTGCCTCGGTTTCCTCATCTATAAAATGAGCTGGAGAAGGAAATGCAACAGGGCTCATGTCCCTTTCATCCCCACTACCACCACCCTCGGTAGGGTCTTCACTGGCCTATTGCCCCTCCGGGCCACCATGAAAATTGGGGTCTCGCTCGTGTTAAAATAGCTCGAGCCACATATCAGCTCTCTGGCCCAAACTCACAGGGCTTCCAGCGCCAAACTCCTCAGCTGGGCAGTCGAGGTCCTTCCCACCATGGCCCCAGGCTGGCTTTCCAGCACTATCTCACCCTCGCCCCCTTCCCCCACTCTACTCCTCTCCAGCCCAAACATTCCAAGAGGTTCTTCCAAGACCCCAGAGCCTCTTCTCCACTCCGAGAAACTCGGGGGCTCTTCAGACCGTTAATTAGGTGCGGTGCAAGGCTCCCATTCCCGCTCACTTCCTCTGGGAGCCCCCTCAGCCCTGGCGCGCTGCTGGGCACAAACACTTGGATGCTTACAGGCAGGATGCAGAGATGGGGACTGGACCCCGCTCTGCCCCAAATCTGGCAAATCTACCCAAGTCCTCTGCGGCCCGTCCAGCGGGCTTCTGCTACACAGATACAGAGCGGCGCTGCCATCTTCTACGGAGCCAAGAGGGCACACAGAGGCGGGCGGAACAGTGACAAAGGTCAAAGGTGGGGCATAAAAACCTTAGTTAAATGTCACTTGATCTATAAAGCAAGGAGCAAATTGGTTTCTAAATGGATAAAACCAAGAGATAATTTGGTTTGCTGAAGACAGAGCCACAGAGAGAGGGAGGGAGAGAGGGAGGGAGGGAGGGAGGGAGGGAGAGGAGGTGGATGGGAAAAGGGAAAGGACGGGGAGGGAGAGAGAGAAGGAGGAAAAGAAGAAAGGAAGGGACAGAAAGAAGGAAGGAAGGGAAGTAGAGGGAGAGACAGCAGATAAAGAAGAAGGAGGAAGGAGAGGAGAGAGAGAGAGAAAAAAAGACACAGAGACATACAAAGAGACACAGAGAGAAACAGAAAAACACAGCAAGAGACAGAGATAAGAGACAAAAGACAGAGACAGAGACAGAGACAAAGAGACAGACCAGAGACGGAGACAGAGATACAGGGCTGGGGGGCAGGAGAGAGAGAGAACTCACAGTATAAATGAAATAACTTGATTTCTCTGCAATCGGCGGCTCGATCTGAAGTTACCTTTGCTGAAGCCGAGGTTTCCCTAGTTACCAAAACAGTTTTCCCCCGAAGCGGAGGTCTCCTGATTTATCACTAAGAACGCCTAAATATCACAGGTAGTAAAACACGATAAAAAAAACCTGTCAATTCACCAGAACTTGGAGTTTTCGAGGCTTCCCGTTTCCGACAGGAGCGATCCTCTCCTCTCACACCCTCAATGCGAATCCTCCACACTGGGAACAGTGACGGAAGCAGGCAGTCCCGCACTTGATCACAGCAAAACTGCTGTCACAGGAAATGCAATTAAACAGGCTGATTTAAAACAAAATAATAAACACTGATCGTCGTTTGTCTGCTTCCCATTTACCGATTTCTCTTAAAATCAACCGAGGAAAAAACTCAGTGGAACAACTTTCAAGCCCAGCTCCCCACAGGCATCCCGGCTTCCGGATAGGTTTGGTCTGTCCGGCAATGAAACAGCCAGATGCCATAAAGGAGATAACAAGGGGCTGAGAGCCAGGAAAATCTGAGTATGAATTCTGGCTCAAACAATGATTAGTCGGGTGACTCTGGGCACACCTTTTGCCTCAGTTTCCTCATCTGTCAAATGGGGATAATAATAGCACCTACCTCCTAGGACTAAGATAACAAATGCAAAGTGCTATAGAAATATATATATATATATATATATATATATATATATATAGAGAGAGAGAGAGAGAGAGAGACAGACAGACAGACAGACACACACTAGTGATTATTGGGTATCACTCATTTTTTTTAATTTGTTTTTTTCTTTTGATCCATTTCTTCTTTCACAACTGTGACTATGATACAAATATGTTTCACATAATTGCATCTTCAACGTGTATAAGCAGCTGACCATTTTAAAGAAGTAAGGAAAAGGAGGAGGGAGAAAAACTTGAAACCCCAAATCTGCAAAAAGAAATGCTAAGACTCTTTGGCCCAGCAGCACCATTCTGGGGCTGTATCCTAAGGAAATCATAAAGGAGGGAAAGGGAACCTCGTGGGCAAAACTGTTTGTGGCAGCTCTTTTTGTGGTGGCGAGGAAGTGGAAACTCAGTGGGCGTCCATCAGCTGGGGAATGGCTGAATGAGTTATGGTATATGAGGGTTATAGAACCTTTTATAGAACAATAAAAGATGGACAAGCTGATTTTAGAAAGGCCTGAAAAGATTTACATGAACTGATGCTGAGCAAAACTAGCAGAACAAGGAATACACTATACATAATAGCAAGAATATGTGATTTATCAACTGGGAAAGACCTGATTCTTCTCAGTGATCAGTGATCCAAGGCGATCCCAATAGACTTTGGACAGAAAATGCCGTCTGCAGCCAGAGAAAGATCTAAGGAGACTGAATGTAAATAACACGTGCTCTGTTCACTTCCTTTTTCTGGTTTGGTTTTTTTTTTCATCTCTCCCATGGTTTTCCCTTTTGCTCTGATTTTTCTCTCCCAACATGATTCATAAAGGAACATGTATTAACAAATAATTTACTAGAGGTAGCCAGGTGATGCAGGGGATAGAGCACCGGCCCTGAAGTCAGGAGGACCTGAGTTCAAATCTGACCTCAGATACTTCACATTGCCTAGCTGAGTGACCCTGGGCAATTGCCTCAGTAAAAAAAGAAAAGAAAAAAAAAAAGAAATAATTTACTAGAAAAAAAGGCAACACAATTGGGGAAAAATAAAATACTATTTTAAAAAGGCAGCAACTCCAAAGGACTTTATTCAAATACATCCATTTATTATCCCCTTGCTCTAGAGGGAGAATATTGGAAGGGGATCAGCATCCTGACAAACCAAGGCAGAGAATGAAAAAGAGGGACGGGGCCCAAGCTTCTCTCTGCCTCCATTATTCCATCTAAACCCCAAAGACCTTTCAGATTCCCTTTTGACAACTGAGAGAGGCACAGGAATGGGTGAGGCAGAAAGTTAGCCATCTGCCAGGCCCGCACAGGACAACAACCCCACCCCAAGAAGCCATAAAGGGAAAAGTAATCCATCCCCGCTAACTGTCCTACTGACTAAAAGTCACCAGCTGTCAGAACAAGCCGGCCGCTTGGCCCCCCGGGCCCAGATATTTAAACGGAGCGTCTCCCACGGACACAACGCAGCACTTCGGGGGGAGCGAAGGGCAGGGCTTCCAGCCATCCTGCTTCCGTGGGGCTGAAACGTGGTAGAACTTCCCACCTTCCCAAGGCCTGGCCTGCTGGCTTGGAAGATACTAAAAGACATAGAACCTTTGTGCAGGGAGGGATCCTGGACTCCACCTACCAGCCCACTTATTCGCAGCAATGGAAACTGAGGCCCAGGGAGGAGGAGGCTCGGCTGAGCCACACAGAACTGAGGCTGAGGTCAGGCTCTCTGACCCCACATCTGCGCCGTTCCTACAACCTAAAGCCCGCCTCTGCCTGAGGAACGAGCCTGTAGGCTGTGGCTCACTCACGGGGGAAAGAATGAGCGTGGAAAAAGCCCGGGATGGAGTGAGAACAGCTCCAGGGGTTCTGAGGCAGAGAAACATGGGCTCTGTTGGGGGTGGGGGGTGGGGTCCAGTGCACCTGCTTCAGACTCAAGAAGCGGCCGATCATGTCCCTGGATGCGACTACTCTGATGAGTGGCTACGACCCCAAGAAGCCCCAGACGTGGCTACACTGAGAGGGAGGATCTGAATCTATGCCCCCTATATCCCTATGTCAGAAGTCCCTCTTGTAGGAAAATCTACACTTGGGAAAAGTTAGAGGGCTGAGCCCGGAAGGGACCTGCCTGCCCATCTGGTGGGAGGAGACAGACTCCAAATTAACTCTTCTTTTAATATAAACTGGCATTTAAGGCTTCTTTCTCCATCTTGACTCCCTCAAGCAATCTCCAGCTGCGAGGATGATGGGAGACACTCTGTGCTCGTCTCTTTATTTCTTGAGAAAAACATTCCCTCTTTTTCAGCAAGGAGACATCTGTCTGCTACATGGAGGCCTAGCCGCTGATTGAATCTTTTATTTCAAAATGTCCCCCGCATCTATTAAGTGATGAGAGGAGACAAGCAGAAGGGAGAACTCCACAAGGTCCCCGGGAGGGCCAAGGGGCCGCGCCTTTGGGGCCGGCTCCAAAACAGGCGACTCGGTATTGGGAGCCTTTCATAAGTGGTCACTTTTAATGGCCGACTGGGCTATCACAGTGAAGCTTTTACAGAGACGGGAGAACCCCCCCCCCCCCAATCCGGTCGGGCTTATTCCAGTCCACCTGCCAGCAGGCTCACGCCCAGGCCCGGGCCCGGGTAACACAGGTGGCCAGAAACCGAATCGTGAAGCCCCTTGGGTGTCTATGCCGGTAAGTGGCCTCTAAGACCGAATGCACACGACTCCATCCCTCTGGAGGAAAGGAGGAAAAGGGAGTCTCTACGTCAGGTTAAGGAGATTTCCAGGCAATCGTGTCACTTCTCTGGGACTCAGTTTCTTCATTTTTAAGACGAAGAATGACCTGCCTCAGAGACTTCTTGGAGGAACATGCTTTGTAAACTAACCTAAAAGTGTTACCAAAAAACAAACTTCTCCTTTATGCAGCCACGTCCCTGCCCTGGGGCCTTCCTGCAGCCCACCCAGCTTGCATGAGTGGGGCCAAGCACCTTGGCCGGGCTCAGAGAAGCCCACAAGGAACAAACCGAGAAGCTCCCCAGAAGCCTCCTGGGACAGCTGCATCTGCCTCGGCTCCTCCAGACCACTCTGGGGTGCTGAATGGCTTCCACAAGGCAGAAACATCCATTCTACAGAAGGAAGAAGGGCCAGGGAAGAGGGCAGGCCATCTAGGCGGGGCCCACACGCTGAAGAAGGTCTCCACTGTCTGGGACCTCACACCCAGTCACACTCCCGCGGCAGATGGACCCTTACACACTCACGTGGTCCTGCATCCTTTGGATGCCACAATGACTTCCTCCAGCAGCGCTCCTAACGGGCAGGTGAGTCTATGCAGAGACCTTTCTGTCCTTCACAAGAGGCAACGGTCTCTGAGGGAGATGCACTGATACCACAACCCATCCGCCAAATAAAATCCAAGGCCCCACACCAATGAGCCACAGAGTCCCTCTCACAAGGGCCTGCACCAGCAGCGTGGTCATTGGGTGGCTTTTAATGCAATTATTTCCATTTTTCATTCACTTATCCCAGTGTTCCCCCTAGTCTTTCAGGGGATGAGCATGTGTTTTCTATGAGTGCGAGAAAAAGGTCGTAAATCAGCCCCAATCCCGGGGCAGCAATCCTCAGAAAGCAAGATTTCTCCTTCTCTGACCTCCGTTAGTGAAAAGTACCAATGGGCTACCCCATGGCAACGCCCAAGACGGGGATGAGTTCTGACTTCCACAAGGCCCCAGAGAACACGCTCCTTCTCTATAGAGAGCTGGCAATATTGTGAACATGGTGGACCTTGACATTTTATTTTGTTTTATGCAAAAACCTGGCATTTCTATGCGTTTCTCCTTTTAAATGCAGAGGAAGGAAAAAACCCCAGAGCTTTAAATGAATAGTTCTAGCCTAACCCCAGGCTTGCCTCTTAGTCAGTGCAGGGACATCCCGTGGGCTCATTCACAACTTAGAGAGGGAAGGAAAGAGACCAACTCGTCCAATCCCTCAATTTCTAAATGAAGGGCCTTGGCTCGAGTCCCCAGCTGGTGAGAGACGGAGGCAGATCCTGGCCAAGCCTAATGCTCTTCTCCACCAGACTCTGCTGGGCTTTCCATGGCCCTGGCAAGCTGGGGTCACTTACTAGGTCATCTTAGAGGGGTTGCTCATCTTTGTGTTCTTTGTTTGTTTGTTTGTTTTTAAGATTTTTGTACTTTCCTCACCAGGTTCAAATTTCCACTCTGCAAATTTGGTCACAAGAATGGAAATGTCACAGGATGCTTTTCAACCCCAGGTTTTGCCTTGATGTGGTAAATACGTGAGCGTTTCTAAGAAAAAAATCACTCAAAAGATCACCTCGACAGCTTCAAGGGCACCGACAATAAGTCTGTACCACACACTGGCCTTCCCAAGACTGTTGGGTTTCCACAGCAAAAGCCATG
Source organism: Sarcophilus harrisii (assembly GCF_902635505.1). Taxonomy (NCBI): domain Eukaryota; kingdom Metazoa; phylum Chordata; class Mammalia; order Dasyuromorphia; family Dasyuridae; genus Sarcophilus; species Sarcophilus harrisii. Next base: position 652,762,873 of record NC_045427.1, read on the forward strand.
TCCCTGGAGGTGGCCATGCTCGTCCACCAAGAATAAACAGCTTCTGCCCTTCTCCAAAGCCTCTTGGGTGGCCTTCGCTCACTGCCGAAATGCTCCAGGCATTTTCTGGCCCAGGCCGCTAAAGCAAGAGCTGCCTTCCCTAGTGCTCTTCCCTCCATCTCCAAAATAACTTGGCTCCATCTGCCAGGAAAGAAGCGCTCTTTTATGGCCCTCAAAGCAGTCCTCCAAGAGTATCTGTCCTAGAGGCACCAGAGTTCAAGTTCATTTCTGAGTTCCATTTGAGCCAATGTGCTGCTTCACTGTATAAAGCCTATTGTATTTTAAGGATAAAACAACATGAACGGCGCAAGCCAGAAAGCCGGGGCCTTGTTTCACTTCCCCCTGATCCGAAACAGGTACCATTTTGCACAGACAAAGTAATTTCCTGTTCACAGCTCTTCCATCAGACACAGTCCTAGGGAAAGTGAAGGTTTGGAAATTCATTCTGACCCCACCGATCTGCACTACTGAGAGAACGTGACTGGAGCCCTGGAAGATATGGAGAAGGGAGAGCACCCCTTCTTCTGCACCTTCCGGGATGGCCATAAAGCCTGAGACTGCAAAAAAGACTAAATCCACTAATCAAGGGATCCACTAAATCAGGGAAAACACTAAAAACCACTTTAAAAATGATCATGCAGATGAAGAAACGTTCTGAAAAACAACCATTTACCCACAGCAACTCGGTTAATGGCAGAGCTGGCACCCAAAGCCACCCTCCTGACTTTCAGTACACAGTCTTGCCATGGGGCTCCTAATCGACACTGCCTCGAATCATTGTCTGTGTGGCAGGGAATTAAAATGTGCTCCGTAACTTAAATCTTTTCTACAAAGGACTGGCTCCTTAACCAACCCAAAATATTCTGACCATGGTGGATCTTTATATTTCATTTTATCTCATATAAACACTTTGGCATTTCTATATTCCTGGTCTATATCAAAGGCCTGGAGAAGTCCCTTGACCCAGTTTACCAAGGTAAACTTTTTTTTTTTTTTGTAAATTTGTAAATGAGCAAATTTTGGTAAATTTGAAAAATAAGCTACAGAAAGAAATGACAAATCATTCAGGCACCTTTGTCAAGAAAACCCCAAATGGGATCATGAAGAGCCCGACAGGACTGAAATTGACTTAACAACAAAATTCAAGGCCATTTCATTTTTTAAAAGTTTTACTAGAAGAAGGAAACCTAATGCCTTGGGTTGTTCCTTGGAAATAAAAGACCCACACCAATGAGAAGTACTTTAGATCCTCGAGAGAACATATTTCATCCCAGACTAGAATGGTCAGGAGATGGCACACAGGGAAATTGAGGGAAGAACAAAAGACAACAGCCAACCAGATGATGAAGGGGGATCAGAAGATTATAGCTTTTAGTACAGAGCTCAAAGGAGAAGGGACTTTCTAGACAACTGGTCTACCCCACTCAGTTACAAGGAGCTGTCCAAGGTTACCCAGATACTTACAGCTCCAGAGCCATATTGAAACTAATTTACCAATTATAACTCATCAGAGTGAAAATAATATTATATCCTTAAGCAAATTTTATCTAAAAGGGACAGTCAGGGCAGCTAGGTGGTGCAGTGGATAGAGCACCAGCCTAACACACCTAACACTTCCTAGCTGTGTGACCCTGGGCAAGTCACTTAACCCCAATTGCCTCAGCAAAATAAATAAATAAATAAATAAATTTAAATAGATATATAAAGGGACTGAGTCTGTGGTGAAACCTGAGTATTTAAAGCTCCCAAAAGGTCCATCCTGTCAACTTTTGGATTCTACCACAGACTGCTGTGCTACATGTATTGAGAAGATCCAAATTTCAGGTCCAGCTTTCACACTGCCTTGGATATGTGACTCTGGTTAAGTCGCTTAACAAGGAGATCTAGATCAACCATGATGGACTTGGCTCTTCTCAACAATGTGGTGATTCAAGGCACTCTCTATAGATTTTGGAGGGAAACTACGATCAGGGCCCAGAGAGAGAATTATGGAGACTGAATGTGGATCGAAGCAGAGCATTTTCACTTTTTTGTTCACTTGTTTTTCTCATGTTTTTTCCCCTTTTGATCTAACTTTTCTTGCATCACATGACAAATATGGAAACAAGTTTTAAAGAATTGCACTATTTACCTCTATCAGATTGCTAGAAGTCTTGGGGAAGGGGGAGATAAGAGTGGGAAGGAGAAAAATTTGGAACATAAAATTTTACAAAAACAAAGTGAAAACTATCTTTACATGGATTTGGGGAAATAAAATGTTATTAACAAAAGCCAGGAGATCTGCCTTGACAGGTGCTTGTCAGGAAAGCTCTAAGTACACCTATAGGTAGCTACATAAATGTAACTGAGGCATTGTCAACTGTCCTGCATTTCAGTGGCCCAGAGACGACATCAATGGGGCACATTCTCCAAAGACGCAAATCAAAATCCATGCACATCTGCTTCTGTGCTATTCTTCCTCAAACAAGCCCGAAGTCCTCCTCTAAGATATCCCCAGGGCACCAGCCACTAGGGTAGTTAGTAAGTACTTACTATGGCCCAATCAATCAAAAAACATTTATTAGGCACCTTATATGTTCCAGGATACACAAAGAAAGTCCAAAACACAATCTCTTCTCCCAAGAAACTAATTTTCTAAAGCAGGAGGGCAATGGGTAAGGAACTAAGTACATATAAGAAATAGTCAACAAGTTAAGTAAATAAGCATTTATTAAATGTCTACTGTATGTCAGGCATTATCATAGATTCTGGATTTACAAATAAAGACAAAAAAAATCTCTGTCCTCAAGGCACACACTTTCTAATGGGGAAGAAAATGTACAAACAACTGTGAACAAAGAGGCTACACACTGGAGGCAGTTTCCGAGGGGAGGCACCAAAGGGGACTGAAAGAGGCCTCCGGGAGAAAAGGGAGGCTTCTAGTGAATGAAGTCGGCAAAGGAGGGAGAGACTTTCAGGAAAGGGGAACAGACAATGAAAAAGACCTGTAGCCAAGAGAGGGAGGGGCTTGTGGTTGGGAGCCAGGTCCCTAAATCACAAAGCACCTGCCGATAAGAGTGTAAGAGGACTTAGGGAGGGACAGGTGAGGAAGGACTCGATGCCAAATAGTGTCCTGCTGCAATAGGGAGCCAACGGCATTTACTGAAGGGGGCGTGGGCGTCAGAGCCAGCCGTGATGCAGGAAGCTCAGTCTGGTCGCTGAGTGAAGGAGGGGCCGGAGGGGGGAGAGCCTTAAGGCACACAGACCCTTCCCCAACAGGTATGAGTAGTGGGACCACACCCTGGGGGGAGGGGGAAGAGGGCACAGAAGAGAGATATTGCCAAAGGTAAAATGGACAAATCTTGGCAACCAGTTGGTTATGGAAGTGAGAGTTCAGAGTCCAGCTTGGAGGATGATGGGAAGATGTCGTGGCCTGGATAGTGATAGGAAAGACAGGGATGGGAGGTTGGGAGAAAAGATAATGGGTGTGTTGAGTCTGAGGCAATCATGGGTTATCCAGGCCGTTCCCAGGCACAAGGAAATGCAAGTCTGGGGGTCAGCAAGGGCTGGCTGAGATCAGAGGGGGAAGGTAACATCAATGGGAAGGTAGGACAGGTCCACAGGCAGGGAGTGGAAGGAGCAGAGCTTCCCAAGGAGACCCCCGAGGCAGGCAGGCAGCCTCAAGCACCAGGCCTGCCCTACCTAGGGCGTCAGAACCAGCCCAGGACTCTGGGCCTGCACCCACAGGTGCTGCTGGGACCGGCCGAGGACTGGGGCGCACTCCCCAGCTGCTCTGCTCTGTCAATGGGAAGGTTCCTTACAGCTTCAGAGCTGGTTTGGAGGATGGCAGGGACGTCCGTCCTTCCCTCGGACTCCCCTCCGATCCCTTGCCCTCTGTCCAAAGCTTCGCCAGCCCCGTGTGCTCTGCAGTGAGACTGGCTTCTTGAGGGCTGGTGGGCTAGGGATCCCGCCTTGGGAAGTAGGAGAGTGTAAGGTGAGGGGAGATGGGAGAAAGGGAAAGGCAACTGCACGGGGCCCCGGCCTGGCTCGTGAGGCCTTTGCTTAAAGGAGAAGGCAGTGATTCAAGCAAGAGAGTCCCTTCCCTGCCCATTCTAGACTGAAAGGTCCCTCCCCCTCAGCTCCTGCACTGAGCTCACGCTACTAAACATCCTTAAAGTCAGAGCTGGTGCTCACCGAGGCTCCGTGGCGAGACGTGAAGATTAGAGGCATGTTGGGAGCCACCATTTGTCAGCCCCTCTGACCCTGTGGGATGCACTCGGCAGCTTGCGGTTCCCCCTCTGCACCTGGATTCTTCACCAATAAAATGAAACAGGAAGAAGGGACAGAGACAGAGACAGAGAGACAGAGGGGGGGACAGAGAGACCAACAGACACACAGAGAGACAGACAGAAAGACAGAGAGACCAACAGATACGCACAGAGACAGACAGAGACAGAGGGTGAAATAAAGGTAAGCAAAAGTTACAACACAAAGAGAGACAAATAGACAGACACAGACACAGAGAGACAGACAGAGACAGAGGGTGAAATAAAGGGAAGCAAAAGTTACAACACAAAGAGAGACAAATAGACAGACACAGACACAGAGAGACAGAGACAGACAGAGACAGCGGGAGGGATGGAGAGAGGGAAGGAGGGACTAGATGATTAGCTTAAGGGCTCTTTTTAGCTCAAAAATGCTAGATTTCCCTGGAGTGCTTTTAGAGGAGTATGGGAATTTTCAGGAATCCCAGTCCAGAACGTGAGAGAAGGCAACCATGGGGTTCGGACACAATGGGAAGAGCACCCAAGGCTGCGGGTCAGAGGCCTGGAGTTCAAGGCTCTCCTCTGATACTTCCTAGGACACACTCTCCGGGAGGGCCCCACGTGTTTTATGAGTCCAACGGAAGGAAGGGGAAATGGGGAGAGGAGGGGGACAGAAGGAAGGCGCTAGATTGGCCAGGAGAACCCGGCCTGATCCCTGACGGTTGAGGAATCACAGAGCCCCTGAAAGGAATCGGAGGTAGCTTCTAGCCCACCTTTGGGGGGCAGGGCCCTACCTCTAGACTGAAATCCGATAACTGCCGCCCCCAACAAATCTGGTCAAACAAAAACTCTTCCACTCTCATGCTCTCTCTCCTCAGTGGAACAGAGCCAGCCATGGGCAGATGGTCAGAGACTGAGTCAGGTCACAAACGCGGGGGGCCGACGGTGAGGCGAGCGGCTCAGCCAGGGATGTGGGGCAGTGGGGGTTTGGGGGGCAGGGGAAGGCCGGGTGGCTGCCAGGGAGCTCTGGGCTTCCCAGCACCCGTGGCTCGGTGTCCTAGAACAATGCATTCCAGGGAGTCTTGAGCAAACAAGGACATGCCAAAATCTCTGACAAGTGGGGGGAAAAATGATTTTTTAAAAGGCGAGTTAGGACACATTTATCTGCGTATCACACACCGGCAACACCCACAGCACCTGATTCATGGGGGCATCGTGGCTCATATTTCTGGCCTTCTCCTAGTTCCTGACAACTTCCCAGGTCACCTTGCAACCTGTTTCGACTTGGCAGGGCCGGCTTTTTTCCTTTTCCTTCTCGCCAGCGAGGGCAGCCGCTAAACTCTCGGAGAATCCACTGTATTGTGCGGACGGAGACGTGCTTCTAAAACCAAGACTCTCTAGCTTGAATCACTGCCTTCTCCTTTAAGCAAAGGCCCCACGAGCCAGGCCGGGGCCCCGTGCAGTTGCCTTTCCCTTTCTCCCATCTCCCCTCACCTTACACTCGCCTACTTCCCAAGGCGGGGATCCCTGGCCCATCAGCCCTCAAGAAGCCAGTCTCACTGCAGAGCACATGGGGCTGGCGAAGCTTTGGACGGAGGGCAAGGGATCGGAGGGGAGTCCGAGGGAAGGACGGACGTCTCTGCCGTCCTCCAAACCAGCTCTGAAGCTGTAAGGAAAAGGCGCTTGGCACTGCCCTGACTAAGGGGATTGCACCAAAGTTCTCAGGTAGGTTGTGGGAAGCAGCCTCGAAGGCTTGAAGCCGTCCTGTGGGACTCCTGGCCAGGCCAGCTCCCTTCATCCTTTTGGGGCTGCAAGGGGGCTTTCCAGGAATCCCAAGTCTTAACCAGGAGAATGGGAGGGCTTCAAATGCAACAAAACCCAGATCCATTTGGCCCAATCCATTTCAAATCTCCACTAAGCTGGGCAAGATTATCCAGTCTGGTTTACGTCTATAGAAACGCTCTAGATCTGAAGCTGGAAGACCCCTAGAGCTAATCTAGTCTAATCCCTCCATGGGACAAAAGGGAAAACGGAGGCTCAGAAAACAAAAATGTCTTTCCTGGGACCATAAAGCAAGTAATCAAGCCAGGATCCATGACCACTTTCATAGTTCTTTCTATAATACCAAATTAACTGGCTAGACAGCTGGGGGGGAAGGGGGAGCTGCAGTGGATAATGCACTGGTCTGAGGGTCAGGAAGACCCTAAGTTCAGTTCAAACTTCAGAAAATTACTAGTTATGTGACTTTAGGCAAGTCACTTAGCTTATCTGCCTTAGTTTCCCTTTCTGCAAAATGTGAATAATAGTAGCACCTACCTCCCAGAGTTGTTAAAATGATAAAATATTTGCAAAGCAATTTGAAAACCTTAAAGCTCGACTCAAATATTAGATATTATTACTATTTAATTCAACAAGCACTTAGTAAGGGCCTACTATGTGCTAGTCAGTGTGTTAAGTGCTAGAGTTATAAACCACACACACACACACACACACACACACACACACACACTCTCTCTCTCTCTCTCTCTCTCTCTCTCTCACACACACACACACACACACACACACACACACACACACACATCTAACTTCAAGGAATCTATTTCCATTGTACCTGCTAGCACCTCACCTACTACAGAAGAGAATGGGGCACACATAAAGTGGTTTTATTTTGGACTTCTTCCAAGGAGGGTCATTAAAGTACTTTTAAAAAGAAAAGAAAGAAAAAAGGGAGGAGGGCTTCATTACAGAGCAATCCCATCAAAGAGACCCATAGAGCAGCCTAATGCAGGGCTTAGAGACTCCCCACCACTTGGGCTCCTTTGAAAGCAGGGGTTTGAGCCAACTGTTCTATCAGGAACTTTCCATCTCAAACCTCCTAGAATCCTGTGATCTTGTGACTTTGTACAAGTCACTTATCTCTGAGTCTCTAAAACAGAGAAATTTAAATCACAGGAGCAGTGTGAGGCTCAAATGCACTAAGACCCACAGAACACTTTGTAACCACAAAGCTATTGTCACTGCAAGCCGGGTGACTTTGCCAAAGGTCTCTGACCAGACAGACCCTTACTCTGGCCCAGGGAGCACGGGTGACTCCACCTCTGTGTGCTCTTCAGCCAGCATTGCCCTGGCTTGGAACCTCTGGCGGATTAAGGAAGACTCTCTCGTGGAAATATCACCTTGTTCACAATTCCTCCCAGAGGAGCTTTGGATAAAGTTGATGGTTGTGTTCCAATAAACAAGGAACCCTTCTTTCCCAATACTGGCCAAAGGCAAAGTTTGCCATCCCCTGTCACAGAAACCGAAGATCTCTAACGGCCGAGTGTCCCAATCCCAGCTACAGACCACCGTGAATCAGAGCCAAAGGTCACTAGAGCCATGGCATCCTACGGGTAGGGCACCCATAGTGCTCGGCAGCACGGTCCCAGAATCCTTCAGTGGCCCTCAAATGGACTGTAGCTATTACTGAGGAAACCGACCCAGTGGACTTTCCAGACTGCCGGGACCGTGGATGCATCCCGCGACATGGCAACGGGGCAGAACGGGGAGGCCTCCATCGGTTCCCAGGTGACCCGTCCCAAGAGGATGCAGATTCTAGCAATGAAAGAGGCGCTCTAACTTTAACGGGATTTTAAAAAATCAGGACTGCAAATAAAAAGAAAGATTCGATACTCAAACATATAAAGGAATGTGACTATAAAAGTCTCGCAAGTAGAATCTTTATTATTAGCCCAAGCAAACAGGGACCACAGAAAGCTGCCAAAGAACTGCTGCAGGGAGTGTTCAGATCAAGGCAAAGGCGAGATTCGAGTGACCTCATTAAACTTACCTGCATTTCATTTCCTACATTCAGGGCCAAACCAAGTTACTCTGGGTACAGACAGATCCAGTTTCTCCAAGTAAAAGCTGAAAAAATTTAACTCACTCTGCCTCTTCTGTAGAGCTGCAAACTAACTCACAACATGAGCTTTCCATTCTTCCTCTGGAAAAATAACAAGACACCGGAGACCGCTAAACACGAGATTTGGGGAGTCCCTCGCCAACAATTCATAAGATACATCAGCTCTCACCCCGCTCCGGGCACCTCGAAGCTGCTGAATTGCTTCCGATTTGCCTCGCTCTGCTAAGTCTCAAAGCGTCTTGAGAGTCCCTCACACATTTGAAGCTGGATGGCCTGAGTTCCAACAGATTGATGAAACCCTTACAAAAGTACTATTTGCAAGGAAGCAGAATCATTTTGGAGACACTGCACCGGAAATAGATTAGCCGTGTGGAGAAACTCCCTAACGGTGCGAGGTATGGCAAAGTGGCCTCGGCTGCCTCTGGAGGTCACGGGCTCTCAGGCACCAGAGACCCACAAGTCAGATAGATGATGGCAATGATTTTCCTCATTCATGTAAAGGTTGAACTCGGTGGCCACTGAGGATCCTTCCAACTCCCAGAAGCCACCAGCAGGGACTTGCAGTGCATTTTCTGCTTCCATGGCTGTTTGGAATTATACAAATAAGTGACCGAAATGTCAATACCTCAATGATTCCCCTACCAAGCTGATATACCATGGGGGTCATCAATAAGATAAGGATGACACAGTCAGTCAGTGTCCGAGCCTGGATTTGTCCTCAGAGTTTTCCGAGTTCAGGGCTGGCATTCTAACCACTGAGCCACCCAGCCGCCTCCAAAAAAAGAAAAGCCAGAAGTAGGATCCACACTCAGGGTCCCGAGGGAGCTGCTGACCTAGGACAGCAGACAGGGAAGAAGAGGGGTATGGTAAGGAGGAAGCCAGAAGGCCCCAAAGCCAGCACAAGGTAGCCGGAGCCAAAGGGAGAAGCACAGATAGGGCCACCTCAAGCTTGGCAAACTGTCAGCAGAAACTCGAGACCAGGCTCTCCTCCGGAAGAAACGAGCTGCCAGCATTTGTGCACTTAAGTCTCGGCTCCAGAGTCCCTAAATGGCTTCAGAGAGGGCACCCTGAGCAGTCTGATCCGTTTAGTTTTTAAAAGAAAACCAACACTGAAATTCCCAAGAAGAGCTGAACAGGCAACACTCAAACTATGCTGAAAAGGCCTGCTGGGGAAACTAGCTATAATCTGATAGGCAAACGCGAGGGCTTCTTCCTCAAAGGACACCAGTGGACTCATCTGGGCAGCGGGGTTTTATTTTAAACCCAGCAACAAGTTTTCTAGTGAACAAATACGCGACCCACCAACCACCTCTCGTGTTGAAAGCGGAAAAGGTCTTTCAAAATCCACCAAGAGAAAATCCCGCTCATCCCTCGGCCTGTGGGACAAGACTCCCGCTCGCCTCCTTCACTCGGCCCAGAGCAGAGAAAATCCCGGCCCGTCCCTTGGCCTGTGGGACAAGACTCCCGCTGGCCTCCTTCACTCGGCCCAGAGCAGAGAAGCAATCTGTCTTGCCTCCTCCAGACCTAATGAGCAGAAAATGCCCCCTCTCCACAAAGACCCAGCAACCCCTGTTTCAGACGGAGGAGGGAACCCCAGCAGCCACGGAGTCCAGTTCAACCATATTTTGGGTGAGTCTTAAACTTCCCCAATCCTTCCTGCGCTCTACTGACTAGAGTGGGACTTTCAAATGGGGGAAACTGAGTCACGAGGTAAATAAACGGATTCTACTGTCAGACAAGCCAAAGGGATTTAAAATCACAGCAGGAGTTTCTGATAAAAATTAGTGGTCGGAGCTAATTAACTCGGAAGCCATCTCGGGCATTTCCCAGGCACTTTGGCCCTGTTCAAATGATCCTGACTTTTCCATGCTAATGCCGGGGGTGGGAGGGAGAAGAAAAATGTATCTAAAAAGTTTCCATTGGCTCCCAGATGCCCAAAGCCCTTCCCCAGGAGGCTAAGAAGTTGCCAAAATAAGTTACAAATCAGAGCCTGCACTTTCTTCTCCCAGTGATACACTCACCACTGAGCAACCAGGAAGCCACGGGATACAAAGTAACCTCCAGAAGGGCGGGCTGATTCCTGGGGCTGACAGGCCTGCAGCATCCAGGGAGGAAGCTGAGCACAGGGGGCCTTCCAGGCTGGGGGGTCAGGCGGGTCTTTCCCAGGCTGCCGTCCCCTCTTTCCCCAAACCGCCCAGAGACCTTCCCCTCAGCTACCTCCTCCCTCACCTCCTCCACACTTCCCCTCACCTCCTCCACCCCCGTTTACACTGGAGGTAACTGGCTTGTCCCTAATTATTTCCGTGTGGTCTCCCCCTTAGCACATGAGCTCCATGAGATCAGGGGCTATTTTTTGTCTGCCTTTGAAATCCCAAATTTGTGTCTGACATGCAGTAGGCACTTAATAAATGCTCGGCCAATAACTGATGAGGAGGAAATCCTCATGTTGGTTATTTCAGGAAAAATAAGCCAAACTTCTCTAGGCTTAGGCCCTCCAGCACGACAGAGGGGAGCATGAAGCACTTCGGAGGAGGTTTAGGATTAGATTCTCCCCGCCAAGGGCAGGCCCCAGCCCCACGTGCTGAGCCTGCTCAGAGGGAGGACCCACGGGTGACCTGTGCTCCCTCACCCATGGGCTGCTCTGGCTTGGAGGGAGGAGACCGGCCTGGCAGCAGCCTCCTGGGGAGGTCTTAAGTGCAAAGAGCCCCAGCTCAGCTGGGCCTCCAGAATAAGGAAAGGCTCAAGACTACAACAGTTATTAAGCACCTACTATTTGTAAATGTACCATTTGCCACACTAGGCTGAGAGCAGGTCTCTGCCCTCTGACGCTTAGAATAGAGGGAGGAAAGTGGACAGGGGGGATCCCCAGCCAGTAATCTACGCACAGCATGGGGGGGAATGGGCTCGGTCTGCCCTTACAAGTGTGCGGTCCAGAAGGGACTGTAAGCGTTCCTGTGAAAGCTGGCCCCGGTCCAATGTGTTGGGTGGGAGCTCTAGTAACAAGGCCAGGAACCCTAAACCTAAGCAAGAACAACTAGAAATAAACCCAGATACTGCCCTCCTCTTATCCGCCATCCTGCTCCGAGATGCGCCAAGGAAGGGATTGAGGCGCTGCTTCAAGGGACCAAAGGGGGCAGAAGCCGGTTCTTTTCGGCAGCTTCAGGATGTGTGAGTTCATCCGGGAGGGTTCTTACAGCAGCCATCGGGGCCTCCTCCCTTTATACTCTCTCCCTTGATGACCTCAACAGCACCCAAGGGTTTAATTAAAATCTCTCTCAGCAGCACCCAAACCTCTATATCCAGCCCTAGGCTTTCCCCAGAGCTCCGAGCCTACATCACAAACTCCTCCTGGACGTCTCAAACTGGCTCTCCTAGAGCTGCCTCACACTCAGTGTGTCCAAAATAAGACTTGCTTTCTCCTCCCCCCCCCAACCTTCCCCTCATCTAGACTCCCCTCTCCCTCACCAAGTCCCCTCAGTCCTTCCAACCCCCCACATCTTCCAATCCCCCCCCTGTCCCCTCAGTGAGCCAATGTTACTGCTTCTAACTGCGGCTCTTCCACCCAATCACTTCTCCCCACCCACAGGTCACTCACTCCCTTAGTTCAGCCCCTCATCAGTTCTCACCTAGAGATGGCAAAAATGCCCCCCCCCCAGGCTCTTTCCCCCCCAGTCCATCCTCCAATCAATCTCATAACTGATTCTCCTGATTTGACTACGTGGCTCTCCTAATCGATATCAATTTCAGTGGTTCTTGTATCTCTAAGATAAAGCCTTCTGTTTACTTTCTAAAATCCTCCACAACCTGGCCACGTCTGCCTTTCCAAATTCATTTATACGCTGCTGTCTCCTCCAGCCTCCCCCCATCCCTCCCAACACGCACTCTGCAAGTCAGTCAAACGAATCTTCCTTCTGTTCTTCCCACATGGCTCCGTCTCCCACCTCTGCTTTTGCACTGGACACCCCCATGTCTGGGATGTACGTTCTGCTGATCCCTCCTTCACCGAATCCCGGCCTCCCTTCCCGGCAAGGCCCGAGCACCACATTGTGCCAACTGGCAGTGCTCCCCCAATTAGCCTGTATTTAACTATCTGGAATTTATTTGCATTTATTCTTTATGTTTATTCTGTGCATGAATATATATAATCTGTGTATACAGACACACACACAAATGTAAACTTCTTGGGAGTGGGATGTTTCATTTACTATATTTGCATCCCCAGCACCTATTCCCATGTGCAGTATACAGTCGGTGCTTAATAAAGGCTGGTTCCTTGCATTTATCACCATGTGGCCAGCTGGGTACCTCTCTAAATTTAGCCTTTAATGTTCTGTCCCTCGTGAGGGCTGCCCTAGAAGCACCTCCACTCAGACCAGAGCTGCCAGAGCTCCCAAGGACCCGGAGTCACTCCCATGCAGGCAAATATAACTCTAAACTCAAAAGCACTCAGTTCAAAAGATGGGTTTGTTCCATCCCAAAGGGCAGATTCCCCTGCTCACGGCCCCTGCACCCACCTCACTGTCAGAAAGGGAAGCCTGAGCAGGCCGCTGGGCTGTTCTCGGGGACCCCCGGAAATGGCTCCCCCAAGACTACACACTCGCCCCCCCCCCCTCCCTGGGACATCTTCCTCTCGCAGATCTGAAACAAGTTCGGGGCTCCCCCCTCCTTTTGTGAGCCCAGAGCACGCCAAGTTCCTGTCCGCTGAATGATTGGATCTGATTATTAGATTACTTCGAGCACGTAAACAAAACCTGATATTGAACAAAATTGTGGCGAAGGCATCATAATGCCACTGACTTTACAAAATGGGAACTACAACCAACGACCCCAAAAGCTGGAAAAGATCTTCTCAATCTGGTAAGTGGAGACTTGGATGGGACTAAGGACGGGGGCAGGAGCATCCGACAGGTAAGGAAGAAGCATTTTTTTTTTTTAAGAAATGGGTTTCTTTCTCTCTTTTTTTAAATAAAAGGTGCACCAAAGCTCTCTGAATGAGCAAAAGCTTTCAAACGAATTACCCACGTTCAGATCAGGAAGCCCAGAGCTCCAGAACCCCCCGGACATTTCTCCATCCGAGCTGAGCATTAACAAGACTAAACAAAATTTCCCCTTTGAGATAAAACAGGACCCAGGCAGGGCCTCCATCTAGTAAACACAGCAACCTTCACTTCAGGGCAAACTCATGCAAAACCAGGATAACCACTGACAACCATCTTGGCTTCAGCCTTCCTGAAGCCATCTTTTCTGTCCTCAGCCCACAGAGCCCGGCTAGGAGGCAGCCAAGGTGGGGGCGGCCAAGGTGGGGGCGGCGGGGGGCACGGGAGGGGAAGTCTATTTGGGAGGGAAGGAGAAAAGCAAACTCAGGGGTGACCTAGTGATCCATTCTTGGGCCAAAAGCCTGCCATGCTTTCAATCTCAGCAGAATGAAGTGATGGAAACATTCCCTCCATTCACCTGGCCTCCCTTACACTCAAGGTCCCCGGGGCTCTGACAGAAGGGCCTAGGGGAGGGTACAGTTTCCAGGCTCAGTCTTCGGGGGCCCTGGAGGCCCTGGCCACGTGAGCTGCAAGTTCCCTAGTGCAGGCCAGGCAGAGAACAGGCCAGATTCCCATCCCACTGATCCTTAACCCAAGAGGAAATTCTACAAGGTGGAATCTTTGAAATGCAAACTCCTGGAAGGTTCTTCCCGAGCTTTCTCCGCTGCGCCTTGAGACACCCCTGCAGGGCTTCTTTCCATCTCTCCCTCCTCTGTCATTCCTAAGCCTTCTGCTCTCCTCCTCCTCCTCCCCAAATAAACAGGCCGGCCCTTCAAAACTTTGCCAACCAGTGAAACATTTCACTTTCTCCAGATGCTGCTGGGGGAAATTGTCCCTCCACTCCCCATCTCCCTTCTCCTCCCTCTCTCCCCCCTTTCCTTATCACTCCCTCACATCAAGATGTGTTTTCTAAGGAACCTTTCTTGCCAGCAGAAAGCTGTTTGACCATTTCTTGCTCTGCATTCAATTGTAGATCTCAAAGCAACTTTTAGACAAGAACTAGCATTGCCACAGACAAAGTTTCAGCAAAGTTAAGAAGAGCGACATCAAGAAATGGGCCTGCAGGGCCAATGGGCTTATGATAGAGAGAGCCATCTGCACCCAGAGAGAGGCCTGGGGACTGAGGGTGGCTCACAGCCCAGCATTCTCACTCTTTCTGTTGCTGTTCGCTTGCATTTTGTTTTCTTTTTTTGTTTGTTTTTGATCTGATTTTTCTTGCGCAGCAAGAATTGTATAAATATGTGTACATATATTGGATTTAACGTGTTTAACATATATTGGATTACCGGCCATATGGGGAGGGGGTGGGGGAAGGAAGGGAAAAGTTGGAACACAAGGTTGTGCAAGGATCAATGTTGAAAAATTATCCAGGCATATGCTTTGAAAATAAAAAGCTTGAAAGAAAGAGAGTGAGTAAAAGGGGGGGAAGGAAGGAAAGGAAGGAAGGAAGGAAGGAAGAGAGAGAGAGAGAGAGAGAGAGAGAGAGAGAGAGAGGAGAGAAGAGAGGAAGAAGGAAAGGAAGGAAGAAGAAAAGGAAAGAAAGGAAGGAAGGAAGGAAGGAAGGAAGGAAGGAAGGAAGGAAGGAAGGAAGGAAGGAAGGAAGGAAGGAAGGAAGGAAGAAGGACGGACGAGCCTGGATGCCAAATTTTCACAAGAGACTATGTCCTAAAATAGAGTTGTTTGGTAAAGAGAATGACTGCGACAAGAAGGTAAGTCATATTCCAAGATCAGAGACTGAGAACTAGAAGGGATTTCAAGGCCATCCAAACCAAGCCACCATTTTACAGCTGGGCAAACTGAGGCCCTGAGAAGTCACCTGTACCAGGGAGTAAGAAGCAGAGCTGGATGGGACAGACAGGCACAGTCTCAGCCTTTAAACCTAGCTCCGAAGAGAAGAACAAACTGCTTTTGAATCCAGACATGTAAGCAGTAGGACCATTAGTCAGAGTGATGTAAATCACCCTGCCCACTCTGGAAGGAAAGGTCTCTGGGCACAGAAGATCTCTGGCTTGGCCCCAAGCTCTGCACCCAGCACTGCCGAGGCCGGGTAATCCAGGCCAGGCCCTGCCACACAGGACACAAGGACTCTATACAGACAGCCCACATGCGCTCCAAAAGAGGCAGGGGAAAGGGAGAGAAGGGGACGGCAAATCGGAAAGTTCCCCCTTCGGGAAAGTCCATCAGGGCCTCTGGCCAAGGAGTGGGAGGCTCTGAAGGGCAGGGCACTTTTCAGAGTGCCCCCTATTCAGGAGGGGAATCATGGCCGCCTCAGGAGCAAGCAAGGGAGCAGCAGAGTTGGGCAGACCAGGATGGGCCCAGCTGAGCCAGACCAGGCCAAGGTGAGCCAAGACGAGATAAGCTAAGCCGGGCTGGGGTTAGTAAGCTGAGCCGGACTGAACCGGGCCGAGCCGGGCCGGGCCATACTGAGCTGACTCGAGCTGGGCTAGACCAAAAAGCCAGACCGAGCTGAACTGGGCCGAACCAGGCTGGCCCAGACTAAGTCGAGCCAGACCAGGCTGAGCCCAGCCGAGCCGGGCCAGCCCGGGCCAACGGAGCCAAGCCCCAGGCAGGCATGAATGCTGGCAAGGAAAGGGCTCTTTCAACAGAGATGAAGAATGTGAGTGAAAACGGAGACACGGCCAAAGCAGCAAAATCCAGAGCACCTCCAAGCTGCAGATTTCTCCCTGAGCCCAGTGCAAAATAACAGCACCTCTCCGGGCTGCAAACGCTGGTGATTTCACCAGAATGCCCGCTTGCTGGAACAATTAGAGCCTCTCTCCACATCTGGTTTCCATCTAAACCTGGAACTTGTTTTATCAGCTTATTACATAACAAATGATGCCGCCAGGTTTCTTTTGTTACACGCTGGAAAGGTGTGCAGTGGCGGCCTGTTTTCTTTGGCCATTTTACTTGTTTGGGCTTTTGTTTCTGCTTTTTTGGAAAAGATGTTTTTAGGCTGCAGAGAAAACACATTTATTGAGCTTGAAATGATCATTCAGCTGCCCTCCCTTCAGCTGTAGATAATATCAAGGATGAAGCAAAATCTTTTTCCTCCGGATTTCGAGTCAGAGAAGCTGGTTCAGAAGTTGGGTCTGTCATTTACTACCCTGGTGACTTTCTGAACTCAGTTTCCCCATCTGTAAAAAGGGAGGATGAGACTCAATGACCTCCAAAATCCCTTTTCAGTTCCAAAGCCTCACGTGAACACCACGCTGCTCTCCAGCATCCTCTGCTGCCTAATCCCAGAATGGTCTCCCAAGAAGGCCCATCTCTCTGCTGCCTCCTGAGAGGAAGTTGAGCCCCAGACTGAAACAGATGGCACAGCAACACCAGAAGTCGGAGCATCTGAGTTTTGAAAGACATATTAGAGAGAATCCACTTGAAGCACCCTACTCTTGAAAGCACCAGAGGTAACGTTTCAAAGAGGCGCCAGCTTTCCTCGATTTAGGGTTGGACAGTTAGTTGCTTGGTTTTTTGCATAAGGACTGGAACGAGCTGTTATATTACAAAAGCTGATTCTCTCTCTTAAAGGGAGAACAGAGAAACTGAGTCACAGATCTCTTGGCCAAGCCGATGATAGGTGGGAGAGCTACTGTTTGAATAGACAGACTTGGCTCATCCAAGTGAACTCTAGTTTCAGCCAGCAGTTACAATATCAGCTGTTATCACCAAATTGTTTTGTTTTAAGATAGAGATAAAGGCAGAATATCACCCCAGCCTCCCAGGGAGGAAAAAACAGACTCAGGCAAACACATCAAGGCTTCAACCTTAAGATCACCTTGTTGCATGGAACGCCTCTTCTCCCCCACTCCTTTGGGGGGGGGGGCAGCAGAAAAGGCATTGGCCATTATGGAGAAAGACCCAGACAACTCTCCTTCCCTATTTGGGTTTAGAGAAGTCAATCGGATCAGGGCTCTAAGTTCCACAGAGCTGGTGACAGCGGGGCACCCACCCTGGGTGGAATAAACACCAGGTCCCTGTGGGAATGAGGCGGAAAGGCTGAAGAAGTATGAGCCTGAAGGTGTCCATTCTCTCCGACAAAAAAGGATGGCCAGTATGGACAAATGTTGCTGGTTCCTGTTGTCCTCCTGACCAAACTGGCGTGTGTGTGTGTGTGTGTATGTGTGTGAGAGAGAGAGTGAGTGTGTGTGTGTGTGTGTGTTGTGTTGTGTGGAGGGGGGATTAGGAGGCAAATGTTGCTGGTTCCTGTTGTCCTCCTGACCGTGTGTGTGTGAGATGCGGTGTGTGGAGGGGGGTTAGGAGTCGAGTAAGGTTCCTTAAACAAGAGCAATTCTGGCTCACAATTTACTGCTGAAGTGCTCCCGGTAAATGAAAGCAGAAGCTGGTCAACTTGACATGCTTTTCCAGCAATCTCTCAGTTTCGGTTAACATGCAAACTTCTCCCCGGAGGGAGATTTCGGAGACTAGCAATTACTTCCACCCTCCCAAGCACTGGAGGCTCACTCGGGGTGCGCAGGCCGGGATCTCCAGGCCGTGTTTGCCCCAGACTGCTTTTCCCTCCCTGGAGGTTGCAGTGATATCCTGCTTTTCTCTGGGGCTCAGGCCAGGGGCCTCTGGCTTCTCCAGGCTGGGGCAGTGGCTAGCACCGGGAAGCCAGGTCCTTGGAAGTTTCCCCACGTGCTCCAGGCACCCTCCACCAGAAGGGGCTCCTCCAGGGAGGGTAGAGTGGCATTCCCACCACTCCAGCAGTCCGTTACACACACACACACACACACACACACACACACACACACACACACACAGTTTTCTAACTGTCCCCAGCTGGGGAGAGCTGGGCTTTGCCCTTCTGCAGGGAGTGGCGAGCTGGGAGCCGCTGGCCTGGCACCCACAGGTGGGGAAGCAGCCGGGCCGGAGCTCCCCCGCGCTGCCAGGGCCACTTCTTCCCCAGTCCGGACTCACAAAGCATGTAATGTAACGTACGCAACACTGGCAGCGTAGCCTATAGGAGGCAGAATACCATCCATCAAACGCTGCAAAGAGCCTTTCTTTGTTCCCCATCTTTCTAAGTACAGTATGTGCTAATTAACCCGGCTCCACTCGGGGAGGCACTGGAAGAGTTACCGGAGAAACCCGAGCCTCCCTCCGGCCAGCCCAAGGAGCCAAAGCAGGCAGCGCCAGCGGCCGCCCGCGCCGCCCCCTCTGCCCCCGCTCCTCGGCAGCATCGGCCCGGAACTCGGCGTCGTCCCCGGCGTCTGCGCCCGGGGGTCCTGCGCTAACGTGCGCGGGACCCCAGAGACCGGGCAGCGCCGCTGCCCACGCCCTCCGCAGCCCACGGCCGCTCCCCCGGGACTGCCAAACGCAGGAGGGGCGGCGAAAGGGGGATTTCCCCGGTGCCCCCCGGGCCGTACCCAGCAGCCGAGCGGCAGAGCAGAGCGTGCGAGTCAGCGAGCCGCCCCCTCCCCCAACCCCGCCTCCACCGCCCCACTCCCGCGTGGAACCAAAATAAATGCACGCGAAGCCAGGCGGCGAGCACGCCTCCCGCTACCCCGGCCTCCCGGGCGCGGGCGGCAGCGCGCGGCCCCAGCCTCCCGTGCCCCCGGCCCGCCCCGGGCACGCGTAAACTTAGGCAAACAAAAGAGTTGTCTGCCGCTAAATCGGAAAC
Organism: Sarcophilus harrisii; assembly: GCF_902635505.1. Lineage (NCBI taxonomy): Eukaryota > Metazoa > Chordata > Mammalia > Dasyuromorphia > Dasyuridae > Sarcophilus > Sarcophilus harrisii. Next base: position 652,781,713 of record NC_045427.1, read on the forward strand.
TTTGGGGCGAGCCGCCCGGCGCCGCGGGGACCCCCGAGCGGGCTGCCGCGTCCGGGCCGCCGCCTGGGCTCGCTTTCCCCGGCCGCCGTGCGCTCCGCCGAGCCCTCATCCCGGCCCGGCCCCTCTGCCCCCCACGGGCTCCGCTCCCCGGCGGCGCCGCGCGCGGACAAAAAGCCAGAGGGGAGCGAGCGAGCGCGGCCGGAGCCGGCCCGGAGCCCGCGGGGTCCGCGCGCCCGGCTCGCTCGGACACATTGTAACAATATCTGTCTGCCCCGGCAGGGCCAGCCCACTGGCGGCGGCGGCGGCGGCGGCGTGGGCCCGGGCCGCGGGAGCAGGGCGCGGGGCGCAGCCGCTCGGAGCGGGTCTTACTCTGGCTCGGGCGAGCTCCCGCGGCGGCGGCGCGGATCCCCTCGGGAAGTTGGCGGCGGCGGGCGCGGGGCGGCGGGAGCCGAGAGCAGCTGCGCTTTGTAGCGATCTGCGAACGGGGAGGAAATAGACTTGTCACTTCCTGAACTGTTCGCAACTAGTCCCTTTAAAAGGCGCTCACCCAGAGGGCAGGGCCGGGCCGCGCCGCGCAGTGCCGGGCCGCGCCGCCCCCGGGCTTGGCCCCGCCGGGCCGGCCGCTGCCGCGGGGCTCCTGCTGCTGGGGGTCCTGCTGCTGCCGCCGCTGCTGCTGCCGCTGCTGCTGCTGCTGCTGCTCCTCCTGCTGCTGCCGCCGCCGCTGGTCCTCCTCCCGCTGCTGCTGCTGCTGCTGCTGCTGCTGCTGTCGCTACTCCCACCTCGGCCGCCGCCGCCCCCCGCCCCCGCCCAGCCCCAGCCCGCCCGCTCTCTGCCGGCCCGGGGCTCCGAGGCGCGGCGGCGGCGGCGTGTGGCCCGAACCCACGGGGGCGTGTGGGCATGGACGCGTGTGTCGGGCTGTGCGCGTGTGTGTGCGCGCACGGAGCCTCCAGTGGGCGGGGGGCGGGCGGGCTGGGAAGCGGCAGCGCGTGGTGTGCTGGGGGCTGGCTCTGCTAGAGGGCGTCCTGAGAAAGGGGCCGGCGGCTCGGACTGCCCCGCAGGGGAGGGCGCGGGGCCCACCCGCAGTCCCGGGCCTGCTTCCCCGCCCACCTGCCCAGGTGAGAGCGCCCCGGGATGGGCCCCGGCCCTCCGCCCTCCCGCGCCACCACCGCGCCCCGGCCCTCCTCAGCCTCCGCCGCCAGCTTGGGGGGTTGGGGGTGGGGGGTGGGGGTGTTGAAGTCGCCGTTGATCCCAAAGTTTATTTCCGTTTATGGGGAGAAGGGGAGGGCGAGGGATTGTGGGTGCATTGTTCCTTTAGAAAAAAAAATGGCTCTTTTCCTAACCTAGAGGGCCTGGAATGAAATAAAAGAACGGGTCCTTGGGCGGCCACATCCCAAATCCACTCAGCTGCTTAAGGGAGGCTTGGCGGTTGCTAAGCAGAGGCCGGCGGTGTTTGGCTCGGCAACTTGGGATGTTGACTTTAGTTCAGGAATGCCCCCCACCCCCCTGGAATAAGCCTCGTGTTCATTGTGCTCCTTACCTGGGGGGGTGGGGTGGGGGGGAGAGACTTGGATTGCTTTCCTTCCTTAGCCAGCCGAGGCCAGGATTTCTTCTCTCTCCTTCTCTTTGGTCCTTTAGGTGACCTTCACTTTCTCCCCTTTTGCTTCCCCCCAAAAGACTTCACATTTCTGGAGAAATGGGCTTCCTAAAAGTGCCAGATTTTTCAGCGTCCTCCCCCTTCTTGCTTTGTTCCCTCGTGCCAAAAAAACAAAACACCTCATTACTTCAGATGGACGGTGTCTGAGCCATTTGAATGGGCCTAGTGATAAATCAAGAAACTTTCTTGTTGCTTCTAGGAACATTTAATTGGTTTTAATCCAACGTTTCAATCCCCAGCATCAAACATCAATGAACTTCTTGAGTTCGGGCGCACTCAGGAAACGCTTCGATTTCATGGCTATTGCCGAGATATTGAAGTTTTTGATCACACTGGGCCCATTCTTCCCAGAGTGCCTCAGCCCATGTCCACTTTCACACCCAGCATGGCCCACTCCAGCCAGTTCTGCTGGGAGATCAGGGAGGACTTCCCATCTCTGGATCTACTCATTAGGCCCATTCTTCCCAGAGAGCCTCAGCCCATGTCCACTTTCACACCGAGTGTGGCCCACTCCGGCCAGTTCTGCTGGGGATCGGGGAGACTTCCCATCTCTGGATCTACTCATTTCGAGTGGAGAAGACCAGAAGGGACCCACCGATCTTAAGAAAGCCAAGACCAGTTGCTGTGCTTCAGGCTCAGATCTTGGCAGCATCGGCACTTACCTATATGCCGTTGCGTTAAAAATGTTCTCAGAATCCAAGCTTGGGCTTTGCAAATGCTTCCATGCGTGGAGTCCAGAACAAGCCGGGCAGCTGATCCACTCAGGAACACGGGTACTTATTGACAAACATCAGGGCTTCCTTGCTGCTGTCCCATCACCTCCCTGCTCTGCCACTCACTGCCAGAAAGAGCCTTTTCATTAGGAGGCTGATAGTGACTCCTGCTGGCAAACAACGGCCATCAGGTCCCCTGAAATGGGCTGCTTTGGGAGGCCTGCAAGCACTAGTAGGTTTCCTGTTTGTTTCCTTTCTTCTGAGCAGTCTTGTTCTCACACATGTGCAGAGAGGGCCACGGCCCCTCCCGGCACACCCTGTTGTTCTGGACCTTCTGGAGAAGAGCTCGTCAGTCCCACTGCACTAGTTAACAACTTTGTAAGATGGGCCACACAGAGAATGATGGGTAATTCCTATTTCTGGGGGGATCTGAGCCCTCTACTATCCGGTGTTCCCATATAACACAAACCGCTGTGGCTGCCTTCTATCCTATGGCATACCTCCTGTGAAATCCTGCTCAGAGCTAGCACCCACGCTCAGAGGTGGGCCTGGGGTGGGCTAGAAAACTTCAGAAATGGGCGTGACATCAGGAGCATCCAGCCAGCTCCAGGGAAAGAGGCTCTCTGGGGAGTGAGGGGATTTTTTCAGCCACGACAACTACAAAAGTCCAGCAAAAGAGGAGTTCCAAACTATCAGCATCCAGATGGGAATTCAGTCAGTGGCTACATTTTGAAGCATTAGAAACAGTATGGGGATCCCTTCGAAGGACAAGGCCGTCTGTTTCCCTTCAGCCCATGGCTTCATCAAAAAGTGGAGCAGCAGAGCTAAGATACAGCCCCCAGCCTCTAAAAGCAAGTTGATAGGGGAGATCCTTAAGGCAGTTTCCCCTCTTTATTATGAATCCATACTCCTGTGGGTGCATTGGGGTGATTACCCCAAATTACACCTTCCCGATACAATAAAATAGGGTTCATTCAGTCATCAGACCCCATTCGGACCTCCATCCCTGGGTGAAGATGGAGGAAGCATTACAATCTTCACCATAGCCTCAGAGTTGTGGAGGGAAAAAGAATTACAAAAAAACACATAAACATATCCTGAGAAACAGCGGGCAATGAAACATGGCCATTCTGGAGGAAGGCCCAGCCAAGTGGACCTTGTATGGACAGGCTAAGCAAAGGTTCACTAGGGTCAACCTGAACTGAGGGAGGCAAAGCACTGAAAGGCAACAAAAGGGACCCTTTTGTAGCTGGATGAATCTGTTTCTGTTTCTTTAGAAGAAATAAATCCAAAGCTCCCAAAGCAGAGAGCCAGATCTCTCGATGTTCAGTTTGTCCCTCATTATTAATGAGCCAGACTGACCCCTGCAGCCCTGGTCTGGGAAGGAGCTCAACACCGCTTGTTCAACAAGAGGAGTTCCTCCCAGAACTGACCCCCGATTCCAGGGATCGGATGAGCTGGATCTGCACACCAAGGACATGCAGGTGCCCGAGAATTAATGAACCCCTTCGCCTTCCCTCTGTTACTGCCAGTGTCAGTCACATTTCACACGCCACTTTTTACATCGGAGAGGGCTCTTTTTCAAAAGCAGAACCTTGATAAATGGCTCATGATGGATTATGAGATGACAGACACAGCCCAAGCTTTCCGAGACAGTTTCTGTGATAACCGGCTACTGGGAACAGAGCTAACTTCATGGAGGGAAATTGGAAGCACGGCTGTAGAGAGAACTTGACAATCAATCTTATGAGAAAGGCTCTATTTTGGGAGTTGGCTGTTCAGGAAGGAAATGTTCCCTGTGGGGCCTCCCGAGGCCTGTGCTCCCAGCTCAGGTGCTTAAGCCCGTCCCAAGGCACCGAGCCCCATTTATCTCGTGGCCTTTGACTTGTCCCCAGAAGGGAATGAACTATAACCAATATAGTTGCTCTGTAATCGGTGCGTTGAGCCTTATAATTCAGAGACTTAAGAGTCCCTTGCAGTGCAGACTAGCCAAGCCGTCTGATGACACCCATCTAGCTCCTTTGGCAGAATTGAGAGTTGAATGCAGCTCGAGGGGGAAAGCACCACTGAAAGCCCCACAGTCTGGGAGCTGCCTGACCAGCCCCACTGAGGTAAGAAAGCCGGCCAGCTGGGACGGCTTTGTGTGCCACAGAGTGGGGCTTGGAAGCCTCCAGCCCGGGCACAGACCTCGACTTCCAAGTTGGCAGGTGCTGAAACACCACAGATGTCATGCTTGCGGCTTGTGGCACAAGAGAGCCTGGGGTCAGGAGATGAAGGAGAAAGAGAGCAGCTCATGGAGAGGTTTTGGGGGTAAGAGAGATTCCATTTTGTAAAGAATGGCCTGACACTCACATTTATTGTTGGTCACCCTCCTAGAGAGAACACAGGCAATAGGTGTAAACTGTCCCCAAAGTCTTTGTGCCGTTTTAAGCTATCGAGGCCTAATATCACCCTAAGACATTGGCAGCCTGTGTTAACATATTATATTTGGACACTCAACTTCGCATTAGACTCAGTTAGCCTTTTTGCGTGTTTAGATTTGAAGGCACAATTAATACTGGCCTGGTCTTTGCGGGGGCTACAGATCCTCCCTGGGGTCGATATAATGTCAATGACAGACGGAGGCTTGCTGGGTCTACCGCACGTGTACACCCAAAAAGATTTTACAAAAATCAAGTGTTAAAAGATGTTCAGAAGATTCAAATTCAATCAAACAATGATTCAGTCACATGAATTTGAGTGAAACAACGTCATCTGGCACATCACTTTCAATCAGAAAACAAAAATAGTTCTATGGAGCAATGAAATATTCTTTCATCACAGAAATATATGAAAGGGACGGAATCTGGGGATCCAAGAAAGGCTTGTATGAACTGATACAGAACCGGGACAATAATTTAGACAGGATAACAGAGAAGAGGAAGACAACTCTGAGACATTTAAAAGCATAATCAATGCAACGAGCAGCCATGATTCCAGAGGACTGATAACAAACCTGGGAGAAGGAAGGTAGGAAGGTACAAAGTGAGACGTGTGTTTTAGATGTAGCACAGCTGTGGTTTGCTTTTGTATGGTTATGCTTTTTTGTTACAAGGATTGGGGTAGTGGGGGTTTATTTGGAGTGGAGAGAAGGAAAGAGAGCGGGGAGGGAGGAAGGGAAGAAGAAAGGAAGAAAAGAAGGAAGGAAGGATTTTTAAAAGAAGTTCCCTACAGCTCCTACATATGCAAAAATGTTTGTGGCAGCCCTTTTTGAAGTGGCAAGGAATGGGAAAGCAAGTGGATGCCCATCAGTGGGGAATGGCAGAATTAATTGTGATATATGAATGTTATGGATTATTATTGTTCTATAAGAAATGATCAGCAGGATGATTTCAGAGAGGCCCGGAAAGACCTATGTGAATTGATGCTAAGTGAAGTGAGCAGAACCAGGAGATCGTTGTACATGACAACAGCATGATTATATGATCATTATTTCTGATGGACAGGACTCTTTCCAACAATGAGGTGATTCAGGCCAGTTGCAATGGTCTTGTAATAGAGCCTTCTGCACCCAGAAAGAGGACTGTGGGAACTGAATGTGAATCACAACATAGTATTCTCACTCTTTTTGTTGTTGTTTGCTTGCTTGTTTTTTTTTTTCTCATTTTTTTCCTTTTTGATCTGATTTTTTTTTTCTAGAAGAATTGCACATATTTAACCTGTATTGCATTATTGTTACCTAGGGGAGGGGGCAGGAGAAGGGAGAAAAATTTGGAACACAAGGTTTTGCAAGGGTGAATGTTGAAAACTATGTTCATGCATTTTGAAAATAAAAAGATTTTTTTAAGTTTCCTAAATCAATAAAATCATAAGTCCAGACCAATAATAAGTTATAGAGAATCCTTTCTAAATGTATCACAATATTTACAAAATCAATGATGCTCCCAACAACTCTTTGAGGAAAATATTATCATCCCCAGGTAGGAAATGCTTGAAGTAGGATTTGAACTCAAGGCTTCCCTTATCCCAAGGCCAGGACTCTGTCCATTAGGCAGTACTGTCTCTTCTTTTAAAATTTTTACATATTTTACTTCGCAGCAATTCCTAACTTTTACAAAAGAAAAAGCTTTCATCAAAACCAGGTAATTATTAACCTATTTTAAAAATAGTTTGCCTTAAAGATGTACATGATTTATTGATGACTTTTCAGAATGTTCTTGAGATGGCTGGGATGAAGCTCTTGGGAGGGTTTAGCTCAGTTCCTGGCACAGAGCGGGGACATAAATGTTTCTTGACGGATTGAGTTAACCAGAATAAAACCAAGCCAACCTTGTCTTCATTTCTCTCATCTTATCAGTAGTCCATGTGTTGAGAAATTCACCACAATGTTCCAAGAAAAAGACCAAATAAACAAAAAGCATCCGGGAGGCTCCCCCAAGCAGGCTTTATTCACTCTATCAGTCCCAGGATCTACTGAAATGCAGCCAGACTAACCAACGGTACTCTCGGTGACATTGGATCCCAGGACAAAAGCCAAGAAGGTCTAGGGACAAAAAGGCGAACAACAACACGGGGACGAGATAACGTAATTTCTATCTGGATGTGTTTTCATTCATCAGTTTGATAAAAATAATAATAATAATAATAATAATACCTCAATTTGGCTCTTCTCCGCACTGATTCAAGACTTGGGATGGAAAATGCCATCCGCATCCAGAGAGACAATTATGGGGACTGAAGGTGGCTGGAACATAGTATTTTCGTCTTTTTTGTTTTTTAATTTCTTGTGTTTTTCCCTTTTGGTCTGGTTTTTCTTGCACATGTGACAGTTATAGAAATATGTTTAAAAGATTGCACGTGTTTAAGCTATATGAGATTGTTTGCTTCTTGGGGGTGAGGGTAAGGTAAAGGGAGGAAAAAAGTGAACACAAAGTCTTATAAAAATGAATGTTGAAAAACTATCTTTATGTGTATTTGGAAAAATAAAATCTATCAAGAAAAAGGAAAAAATACCACAAAGTACATATGTAATCATGTGTGTGGCCACGTATGCTGGTGTGTGTGTGCTCATGCATGTGTGTGTGTTTATAGATCCACGTATTGCGTGTACGTGTGTGCGAGACTTTTAGTCACAAAGCACATGGAACAGGCCCCTCTGACTGGACTTTCCTGAGGCGGACGAGTGGGCACGTGGGCTGGCCATCGTCCCCATCTTACAGACGAGGGACCTCCTCCATCTACCTGAGGTCCCCTGGGGACGCTTTCCTACTGCCAGGTGCCCCCCGAGGGCCTCCTTCCCGGCCTCACTGGGCACAGGCACAGGCCAGGAAAGTGTGGGCTGAAGACCAGAATGAGGGCAGAACTGGAGCCAGGCTGCCTGGGCAGATGGAGTTTCCTTCCTGGGAGTTCCCTAAACCATAAAATCCTAGGCCTGGGGCCCCAAATCAAACCCCGCAGAGATGCTGCTGCCTGGCGTCGTCCCCGGGTCTGTTCATCTGGGATCACCATCAGGACCTGCATTCTCTGAATGGGGAAATTCCTTGTGGTTCCTGTCTCTTACTGAGGGCACTGACCCCTGCCCAGCCCCGCTCTTCTACTCTCAGGGCGCTGCCAGAGAAAGGTCTGCCACAAAGGAAGTGCCCTCTCCCACCAGGAAGGGACAGGCTGGCTAGCTCATGAAACCAGACTCTGGAGCTGGGCTTCCTGCTCCTGGTAACGGTCTCAAGTTCTGGGGGCGCTGGGCCATCCCCTTGCACAGAGTCGGCAGACACCCATGTGGTGTGAGTTCTTATTTAGGAGCTCTGAAGGGCCTGCCTGTCCCCAGGCCTCTCCCCACTGGGGACTAATGCTCCCAGCATGAGATTCACTCCTCTGACCTCTTAAAATGCAAATATCCCACTGGAGAGGCCGACTTATTGAGGTCATGAGTGTGAATTGATCCGCTGAGTTCTAGTAAAACTGGGCTCTGAGGCTGAATGCCAGCCAGCCTTCCTCTCAGTCTTCCTTCCAGCCTTCCTTATATCCAGCCTTCCTTATATCCAACCTTCCTCCCTCCCTTCCTTCCTTCCTTCCTTCCTTCCTTCCTTCCTTCCTTCCCTCCCTCCTCCCTCTCTCCCTCCCTCCTCCTCCCTCCCTCCCTCCCTCTCTCCCTTCCTTCCCTTCCTTCCTTCCTTCCTTCCTTCCTTCTTTCTTTCCTTCCTTCCTCTCCTTCCTTCTTCCTCCCCTTCCTTCTCTTCCCTTCCCTCCCTCCCTCCCTCTCCCTCCCTCCCTCCCTCTCTCCTTCCCTTCCTTCCTTCCTTCCTTCCTTCCTTCCTTCCTTCCTTCCTTCCTTCCTTCTTCCTTCCTTCCTTCCTTCCTTCCTTCCTTCCTTCCTTCCTTCCTTCTTTCCTTCCTTCCTTCTTTCCTTCCTTCCTTCCTTCTCATGGGGCTCAGCCAGGTATGTTTGATAAAGGGGAAGGTAAAGGAACAGCCAGGGAAGACAGAGCCCCAGGGCCAGGGGATGCTCTCAACGTAGGGAGGTCAAAGGGACAGGAGGGGGCTGCAGCTGGAGATGCTAAACCTGCCCGGGATCTTACCCAGCCCGCCCTGGCCTGGGGTGCACACAGGCAGTGTGGCTGGAGTGCCAGCTCTGGATCAGGAGGTCCTGAGTTATCGGCCTAAGACACTTACTAGCCGTTACCCTGAGTAGGTTCCTTAACCTGGATTGCCGCGAAGAAAGAGGGAAAACTAAAATGCAGCTGGACATTCCGTCATAAACCGGGCAAAACTGTGGGGCAAAGTAATCCCACACTGCCAGAAATATAGTGTCAATGAGCAAAAGAGACGGGTGTGAGGGAGGCTAAGGGTCCTGCTGCGCTCTAGGTTTGCAGAGCTCTCTACGAGTGTCTCTCATCCCCTCCCAGCGCCCAAGAAGGGATCTGCTGTTAGACTCCCTGTCTGGGTCACACGGCCAGGGTCTGAGCAGGATCAGAATTCACCGGGACAGTTTTCATCCGCTGCCAGCTGCCCCCTTCATGGGGCCCATCCTGCATCCAGGCTCATGGCTTTGGAGCGGGGCAGGGCCTTTCCATGGCACCGATGGCCAGAAGGGCCCAGAATCCCCGAGAAGGCCCCTGGAAGGCCTGATGGCCGAAACCAGAAGAACTGGGCCTGAGACCCCACTCAGAGCGCGGCTGGGATCACAAAGCCCACGGCCTTCCTAGGCCCCGCTCTTGGCCCCAGCGGCTTCAGAGGCCCAGCTGTTACCTTGGTTCCTTGCAGTCCTGTGTCACACCCGCACATCTGCACGTCTCTGGCTAGCCCGGTGCTCCGGAAGCTCACCCTGGCCGTCCATCTCTCTCCCGAAGCCTCTTAGTCCAGGCCCCCAAAGGGCAGAGGCTGGGAAGCCGTCCCGGTTTCACAGAGAGCGGCTCGGGCCTCCCACGAGGCTGCCAAACCGGGCGCTCCCTCCCCAATGAGCACAGGGGCCTGCAGGGCTTCCCTGACTGCCTGCCCAGAGGATCCAGGGCACAAGAAGGGGCTCCTGGATGCTGCCCTGCCCCACCCCCCGGGAAATCCCTCCCCAATGGGGGCTCTCAAGAAAGCAGGCAAGCTGCACCTGGATCCCTCACTAGAAGCAGGCCCAGATCCCTCTCTCAAAGCAGTGAAAGCTCATCTGGCCTTGGAGGCCGGGCCTACAGATAAAGCAACACAGTGACCAGCTTTCCCCCACTCCCCAGGAGGGACCAGTGGCTGCTCCAGCCCCCCCCACACAGAACCCGGGAGCTGACCCAAGCCCCCAGCACTATGGATTCTGTTTCCTACATATGGATGCATATGGAGACTAAGGGGCCCACCTCCCAGGGCTGCTAGACATCCCTTGGTACAGTGCCTGACACACAGTAGGTGCTTCATCAAGGCTCCCTCTCTTCCCTCCCTCCATCCCAACCCTGGAGCCTTCAGTTGAACTCAAAAGCCACCGTCTGGTGGGCTGGAAGCCCCAGGGGGAGGAGCTCCTCTAGTGCTCCCCAGCACCTGCCAGCCACTGCAGGTGCTCCCTAAATGTCTGCTGGAGCCCAAGGTCTTCATTAGGCCCGGAAGAAATGACTGACCTCACACCCTGAGAGACTTCACATGGCAGTGGAGACAGAAGCACCAGGAGTTCAAATCCAGCCCCAGACCCTCACTAACTGCGTGACTATGGGCAAATCACATCACCTGTTTGCCTCGGTTTCCTCATCTGTAAAATGAGGATAATAACAATACCTCCCACCCAGGGTTATTGTAAGATAACTGTAAAATACTCAGCACAGTGTCTGGCCCAGAGCAGTTCTGTATAATACTGATTCTCTTTTCCTCCCTTTCCCCATAAAGATGATTTCCTCAAAAGTTGCTGCTTAAAAAGTCAAACGTCAATTTTGGGAAAAATCCCCTTAATGACCTCAGCAAGGTTGCGCCTCCTGCTTGTGTCCCAGCATCCACTTACCTCCTCCAAGGGAAGCCGGCTTCCTCTGGAGCATTTCCTCTCTCTCCATGAGCTCATTCCATATAAAAACGATCAGATCTGCCTCATGTTAAAAGCATTTTTGGAAATCTGGTCCTGCTACCACACTCTGTACTCGCCCTCTTACAGGCCTCCGTCTGCCTTCTGGGCTTGGTTTTTCCTTTTTTTTAATACATTTTATTCCCCCACTTACATGTTAAAACAATTTTTAACTTTTTTTTTTTTTTTTTTTTTTAAATTAAAAATCCTATCCCGGCCTCTCTCCTCCCCGAGACAGGAATCGGTCAGATGTCGTACACGTGCCGAGCATTCCCGGGCATCCGCAAAGGTCTCTTCAGAGCCCGAGTCCTTTGGCCTCCTTTGGGAGCTCCTCCTCTTCCTTCTCTCTACCTTTTGTGCCCAGGCCCCCCTGAGCAGCCTGGGACCCCTTCTCTGAATCATGTTTAATGCACAAAATAAATACGCTGGATGACAAAGGAAATCAATTATACCAAAATAGCAAAGTGATCAAAATATTTAAAGTAAGTTCCCATCACCCAGAGTAAGGAGATTCACTGGGCTAAGTTCTGGAGGGACAAAGGAGACAAGAAGAGGGTCCCTGCTTTCCAGGAGCTCCTGTGCCACCTTGGGGAAGGTTTCAGCCACACGTCCCACAGGAAGATCCCGATGGTCAGGCAACTTTATGTTGTTTGCACCAAGAAAAACGGTATCGGTTTTCCGTGACAGGACCAAGGTCTCTGGTGGGACTCTCGCTTTGCTGAGTTCTTAGTAGCGGGGGCTGAGGCCCTTGCAGAAACTATGGCCAATCTCCACAGGGGCTGCTCCCCAGCACCGTGGCCGTTCCCAAGGCTCAGAGCCTTGGGCGGTCTCCACTGGGGTCTTCAGGGAGAGGGTGGCAAAGATGGCAGCAGCGGTTTGTCCCGCCTCCCATCTCCCTTTCCGGGTGCCTGCTGCCTGGCTGGTAGCTGTGTAGATATACGCCATGTCCTGATACGTGTGTAAAACAACTGGATCATTCTTTGCTCTGGCCTCCATGCCCATTTCCCCCAGAGGCCCCAAGTTCTGGTCCCATCCCTCAGTTCCTCTACTCTGACCGGCCATGCTTTTGTCTTGCAGCTTAACCAAAGGCTGGGAACTATCATGTCTCCTGGAACAGGTGACCTCTGCACACCACGACTTACATGGGTGGAATCAGGCTTTCTCGGGGCCTGCAGGCCCTCTCTACCGCTCGCCTTGACTCTCTACCAGGCCTGACGGTATTTTATTAATCTGTCGCTTGGCTCCCCTCTGATCCATTACAAGCCCGGTGTATTCCTCTCTTGCCCCATTCATAAGTGGATGGACTTCAGCAAATGTGGACTCCCTAACTGGCTTCTACCCACTTGTGTTCCTGGGCCTTGCTCCGATAATGAAAATTGTCGTTAATATTAACCTAATCAAACATTCTTTTTTCTCCAGTTACTCATTTACCTGTAATATACATGGGACTAAATATCCTCACTACACTGTTGAGATACAGAGTACTCGCTATAATGAAAAATTAGTAACATTTTCTGTTCATAAACAAACTCTGATGAAGAGAAAATTAATTATGGGTTTGAACTTCCTCCCCGAGGTCCTTCCCCCCCTTGAAATGCCATGTGTACTGAGGGATGAGAGGAAGTGGGGGCAGAAGCCACCACTCACTTTTATGGTTTGAGATCCCCCTACCACGTTTGGCTAAGATCATGGGACTGTAAATGGAAAAGGATCTTGAGATCCTTGTAGTTCTCAGCCTTGCCTGAGGTCACAAAGATAGTTAGAGAATGGGGTTCGGCTCCAGACTCTTTCCAATACTTTCTTCCCAAGTGTCCGTCGCACTCGATGAGAACAAGTTGTTCCATCTCCCTCTCATCAAACCCTGCTGTCTGTGAAGAATAACAACTCACGTTTGTATGGAGCATGAGGGTCTGCAAGTCCTTTAGCCACCATCTGTTTGGTTATTATTGAATTTCCCTACAATTTGTCTAGGGCCTATGTGTGAGATGCAGCCATTATCCCCAGCCAGCAGCATTTGCACCCAGGCCTTGCCTCTCCAAGCCCAGCTCCCTTACGACCCTGAGCCACGTGCCCATCGTAAGAATTCAGAGAAGCTTTAGAAGTCACTGGCCCAACGGCATCACTTTGGAGAGCTCAGACCCAGAGATGTTGCTGGATGTGGCCCAGGCCCAAAGGGATCCGGCCCTGTGTGTCCCTGGTAAGAAGTACCAGAGCTCACCCCCCGCCCACTGCTTCAGCTGGGATGCCCTTAACCTTCTGACTTACTTCGATGAGTAAATCAGCAAGAAGCCCATGCTCAGTAGAGGGAAGGTTCTAAGGAGCTGGGAAAGCGACCTCTCTAGGTTTTGTCCTTAAATCATCATGGTGCAAGAGACCGTACCCTCGCTGCAACTTCAGCAAAATGACCTGCCCAGGGTCACCAATAGGTGCTTGAGTCCAGGTCTTCCTGCTACAAGTGCCCCTCTGACTCACTAAAAAATGGTTTACTAAGATGCTTATTAAAACTGGTGGGATATACTCTCTCCCAAAACCGAATCTGCCTCACACTAGTTTATTCCGGCTTCATCTTGTCGGCCAATTTCTACACGCAAAGTTGTGCTTCGTGCCCAGTATGTGGGCGAGTGGCCCCTTCCCTCCCGTGGCTCCCAAGTCCTTCCAACAAGGGTATCTTTCAGGCTGACAGAGTACGTCCCGCTGCCTCCTTATCTCTGTCTTTGAAGTTTCCCTCCAATCCTGGCATCTGGGGAATTCAGGCCATCTTTTCAAGCGGCGCTTCCTCCTCCTGTCAGAGCACAGGTACAACCGACAGATGCGGCCCGGGTCGCAGCCCTTTGAATCATCCGCCCGCCACGGCCCACAGGGTGGGAGGTGCTGCCTTCTTTGGGCTTCTGGAGCTCTTCTCGACATCTAAGCTGGAGATGAATGATCTTTGAAGAGCGCTCCGGGGATTTTGCACAGGTCTGAGGCAGAGCGTTCATTAGGCCGCTTCTCTTCCCCAGGCTTTCAGAGCCCCATTGTGCACCCGCTTCATTCAGCGCCAACCGGGCTTGTGGGCCTGCCTGGCTGTTTGTCTCCTTCATGTGGAGCCTCATTTCTATGCTTCTAACACAGGGATCCATCAACGGAACAAGGAATTCCAAACCATTCTTTTACTGGCCTAACAAATTGCATGGTGTAGATGAAGAATAAATTAGCATGAATTTTCTTCTGTTACCTATTAATAAAACATGCTCATGAGCTCCTTCTTCAATTAGGGCCACCTCAGCTTCCTCCCTCGGCAAATGAAATCCTAAGGATTTCCTCATTTTTTCCCACTATGCAATTGTGCTCCAACCTTCCCTGCGCCTCACCTCCCACACACTAAAGCTCTAGGTCAGGGGCCCCATTCTTCCAGTGAAGTGTACTAGACAGGACTCCTTTCAGATCCCGTCAACACCCCTCCTTAATTAGCCAAGTGATGTCGACTGTGGAATACAAGGGGCTTGCTCCATCGCTCACTTGCTCTGTCTCCCTCTTCCTTACTTTTCTCCTCCTCCCTCCCTGCCTTCTTCCTTCTCCCTCTCTCTTTTTCTCTGTTTCTTTCTCTTGCTCTCTTTTTCTGGCTCTCTCATTCTCTTTCTCTCTTTCTCTCAGAAGCAGAAAGCTTTCTCTGTGCCACATTTCACCCACAGAGCCAGAGGGAAGCAATCAAAGTCAGGCCTTTCTGTTTGTGGCGGGATCGCCCTGGCCCGGGCACCAGCTGCTTCTCCACAGCCTTTGCTCTTATTTTCCTTGTGGGCCACTCAAAATAGATGGGAAGACAGACATGAAAGTTCTTTAAGAACATGGCAAACCAAGTTTCTATTAATGTGGAAGGGAACGTGTTCTGACTTCTTAGCATGCAAATTGGAGGAAAGCAGTTCCGATGCCAAAGAAAACATAACTGATATCAGTCTTTAACAACTTCCATTTTTTAGGGACTCTCCTTGCATGTCAGTTTTCCTGGGGACAGAGATTTGCATTGTGGTACTGGTTTTTTTAAATCCACGATTTCAAACGTACCAAATGTACAGAAAAAGGATTTGTTTTTGTATTGAACAATATATGATACGATGAGAGAAATCAAAAGATGACCTATTGCAGATGACAAGGAAAAGCAAATTCAGATCTACAACAATCGGGAGGAAATCACTCAGGAACAGTTTGGATTTGAAAATGGCTTCAGTGAAGCTGCCAAGGTCAGTGTCAAGTTGGCTTCTCAGCTGCACAAATGCCCGTCTCTGAACTCGGCTCTTGCTCGTGCACCTGGCTTAAAACAAAATGTTCTGACAACTTTCTGTTTGTTAATTGGTGCGGCCTGCCCATTCAGGGCTCAGATCCCTCTGGACTTCCATATGCACTTCCTGAGCACAGAAGCAGCCTGTTAGGCAGCAAAAACATCATGATGAAAAGCAACAATTCGGTAAAGTCCCATGGAAGAGCCTCGTTTGCATTTCAAACAAGTTCCCCTCAAATGAGAGTTTCTTTTGATGAAATAAAATTACAATTCCAACTCCTTCTCCACAGAAAGCAGCATTCACACACAAAAACTGCCGCCGCCCAGCAATGCCCTGTCGTTCCTTCCACACAGTCCAATCAGCCGATCGAACAATGCCCAAAGACTTGAACGAGGAGGGGGTCTGCTCTGTGCCTCGCCTCTCACTAACCACGGGCTGTTTACTGGCCACGTTCTCAATGCCTTCTCAGAGGAAATGGTGTGATTTCCAAGTATTAATTTGTGGGTCCCATTTTGCACAATTTCCCCATGCTCAGATCTGGACCCCTGGAGTCTTCTTTGCAGCCTGATCATCTGGCAAGAGGAGACCCGAACTGCCTCATCCTGCTCCTTTGTCTCGTGTCACCAACAAGGTGTCCCTGTGATGCCGTGCCCAACGGCGCAGTGTCTCTGCTAGCCAGGGACCTGGGAGGGCAAGAGAATCCTCGAGAGGGCCAGTGTTTGATCAAGGGGTTATTTAAAACAGAAAATACATCCATAGTGGCGAACAGCGAGAAAGCCTTTCACTTTCCTACTTTTCCATCTGAAAGCCAAGAAAGTTCACGTGAATAATTCTCAGTCAAAATCAGAGGACGCCACTTGGGTCACAAAGCCTTTTGTTTTCAATATATATTATATCCAGGTGGGTGACATGACCCAGAGGTAGCAGGCTTCCTTGACTCTGCTAACTCTTCATGCCAGATCCTCAATATCCTCAATATCTCTGCTCCCAGACAAAGCCAAATTCTCAGTTCCTCCTCCATCTCTTTCACTTCTCAGAACCTTAAAATGTGGCTTCCAAATCCCCAGTCACTCCTTAAATGCTCAATCCCATCATCCTTTATTCCTCTTCACTTCTAACTTTTGTCACTGTTCTTAGGACATTTCCCTTCCTCACCTCCCACTCCCGCCCCTTTTCTCTGCTCTTTCTGGGTGTCCTGTGCATTTAGGTCCCATTGAAAAGCACACAGATAGGAAAAAAAGTCCCTCTTCTACCAATTCTCTCACTCTGTCTCCTTCTCTGTGTCTCATCTCCTCTTCTCTTTCTTTCTCTCTCTCCCTCCCTCCTTAGCTCTCTCTCTGACTTGAAAGGATCCTCTTTAGGCAGCTGACTCTCACAGTGACATATCTAGCCCTTCCTCCTCTCCTTCCTGAGCCTCATTTCCACAACAGCAGCTGTTTACTGGACATTTCCCCCCGAATACCACCAAGGTTATCTGAAATGAAATCCACTCTCCGTCCCAAGCCCTCCCCAGCCCAAGCTCTGCTCCCAAAATGCCCATTTATTTATCAAACACCAGGATTCTTCCAGTCACCCAGGGTTGACCCTCAGACTGGTCCTTGGTCCTCCTCTCCCTTCCCCTCCTAGATCCTATTGGTTGTCAATTCTTCTTCCTAGCACCTTCCCACCTTTTCCCTGCTCCCTGCTGCCATGCCATTCCTCTAGTTCAGACTCCTGTGACTCTTCATTTAACCCAAATGGTCCCTTGTTTCTAGATTCTCCTCTCTCCAATGCTTCCTTCAAAGTATAGGTCTGACTACACATCTCTCAGATTGGTTACGATGCCAGGAAAAATAAGAATGAATGCTAGAGGGGATGTGGGAAAATTGGGACACTGATACACTGTTGGTGAGGCTGTGAATGAATCCAACCATTCTGGAGAGCAATCTGGAACGTGCCCAAAGGGCCATAAAACTATGTACACCCTTTGATCCAGCAGTGTTTCTACTGGGCCTGTATCCCAAAGAGATCTTAGAGGAGGGAAAGGGATCCATATGGGCAAAAGTATTTGTGGTAGCCCTCTTTGTAGTGGCAAGAAATTGAGTGGCTGCCCATCAGCTGGAAAAATGGCTGAACAAGTTATGATACATGAATGTTATGGAATATTATTGTTCTGTAAGAATCGACCAGCAGGATGATTTCAGAGAGGCTGGAGAGACTTACAGGAACATGCCGAGTGATTAGAACTAGGAGATCATGATACATACTACAACAAGATTATAAGATGATCAATTCTGATGGACGCGGCTCTCTTTAACAATGAGATATTCAGGGCAGTTCCAATGATCTTGTGATGGAGAGAGCCATCTGCACCCAGAGAGAGACTGGGGACTGAAAGGGGATCACAACAGAGCATTTTTCACCTTTTTTGTTTGCATTTTTTCATTTTTTTCTCTTTTTGATCTGATTTTTCTTGTGTAGCAAGATAACTATGGAACTATGGATAGAAGAATTGTCCATGCTTAACCTATATTGGATCACTTGCCATCTGGGGGAGGGGGTGGGAGGAAGGGAGGGAAAATAAATTAGAACTCAAGGTTTTGTAAGGGTGAACGTTGAAAATTATCCACGCCTATATTTTGAAAATAAAAGGCTTTAATTAAAATAAAACAAAAAACCAAGTAGAAATCTGACCAAGTCACTTCCCTGTTCAAGATTTCCTGGCTCCCTTGTGTCTCCAAAATAAAGTTGCTTCTTTGGTAGCTCCAACCCTCACACAGTCTGGTTGCAACCTATCTGGTCAAACTTTATATCACTGCCCTTTGTTTGAGCCACATCTCACATGGACAAGCCCTACTGCTCTACCCTTCTACCTTCCCCTCCTCCCTGGAAGGTATTCCCTCTTCCCCTCAGCTTTTTATCACTTTCTTCAAGGCTCATCAACTGAAGGGGAACCAGACCCTTCCAACCACACAGCCTGTCAGGTTTCTGACATCCCTGAATTGAGACAGGACTAGCAGCAGGTGGGGAGGCGTAGAGGCCTGCATGGCATCCACCTCAGGGAGACCCCAGATCCGCCGGCCTTGAGGAGGGTCTGTGAGCATTCACTCACCTGCTGCCTAAGAGGAAGATTGATCTCCCCTGGGATGGAGACCAGGCCTGATACGTCCTATAAGGCAGCCATCGCTTCACCTCTCAGTGGATCCTCTGGGCAATTCTAGGCAACTCTAGGCCGTGCTGACTTTTATCAAGGGTCCTGGGTGTTGGAATCTTTACAAACTGATAAGCCACTGGAGTTGATAGAGACAATAATTATTTAATTTTGGTTCAATATGATTGATTTGATCTTAGAAAGAGATATTTTGGGCCAGAATTTGAAACAAGGTACTAAGTACAACTGATGGAAACAATGCTCCTGCTCACACCTTTAGAGAGATCATACGTATCTAAGTACTCAATGGAGTTCACACGTTTGGGAGAGTTCGGGGTTTAGAAAGAGATATCCAAATTCACACCTCCCTTAGGACCAGAGAGCACTCTGGGAGATAACCCAGAATCCCTCTCTCTCCAGAAGGAGGAGTTAACCTTTGGGAGATCATATATATACAGGAAGCTCTTAGAGCTTGGGAGAGTTTTCTTGGGAGAGTTACTTGGTAACATTTCCAGGAGTCGGAGAGGAGCACTCTGCAAGAAAGCCTACAAGCTCTATCTTTGAGGCAAGAGAGATTCATCGTATCTTCTACCTTGGTGCTGGCTGGAGTGGGAAAGACAAACCTTTGGATTTGGAGACATTTCAGGTGGAGCTCTTGGAACCAAGCAGAGAGATAGGCCTTTGAGCTAACCGGGCTATATTGAAAGACACAATAAAAGTTCAGAACTTTTATCACCTGGTGTTTTGGAAAAAGAAATACCAACACTTGGGGCCTTTCTTTGTGCCTCCAGAATGCAGCACTGGGCCTGCCACAGAGCAGTTGCTCGGTAAAGGCTTCCTGATTGTCCAACCAGGAGCTGCCGATATCAGAGAATTCCCAGGGATGTCCCAGGCCCATCTGGGGATGGGTTCTGTCCCCCAAACCCCAGGAAAGTGAAAACTCTTTGAGATCAGGGACCATTTTGTTATATTATCTTGGTGGTTCCAGTTCACAGAATAGGGACATCATAAATGCTTGTTGAATTTAAGTACATTCATCACATTTTCAAAAATGCCGAATAAAGTTAAACACATTTCAACCTAATTTCTTTAGTTTTTTTTTTTTTTTTTTCCTCCTGCAATACTAATTATAATTGCTTTTCTAAGCCAGGAAAAGCTCCAGGGGATAAGAACTGTCTTGGCCAGATTATCTCCCCTCCCCCTTCCCTCACTGACAAGCTGAACCAAAGGAAGAGTTCTCAATCTTCATGTTGCCCATGTGCAAGGCAAATGATGTCCTCTCAGTGTAACCTTCAAAGTTCAGTTTTTTTAAAAAAAGGGAAATTTCCTCAAGCAGCAGAAAGGATGCAGTTTGAGGCTGACTCACTATCAGCTCCTTGCGGACTAATGTTTGCCAAATGAATTCTCATCCTGTTCATTTTATGATGTAATCTCCTAAATTCCCAACAGCAAGTGAAGCAAGCTGGGAGAGGGCTGGGGCAGACCGGCTAACATGGCCACACCATCCAGTCTGGAAGTCACACACCTGGGCTTCGTAGGCTCTGCCAGAGCAGGTCTCCGGAGGGTCTGCCCTAAGCAGAAAGGCCCGACCACCAACAGGTAAGCCCAGCCCAGCGAGGGCTCAAGGGGCACATCATTAGGGAGGGGAAGGGAGGCTGCAATCTGCATCAGCAGAGGTATCTTCAATGTTGGGAAACTTGGGTTTGTTTCAGCTTCTCGTCAGACTAAGTCCTGAGGGCATCCCCTGTGCCCCAAAGCCCAGCCTTTGCCTCCACAGAAAGTGTTCAATAAAGATTTGGCTGCGGCCTTTGTTTTGATGTCCCTGTTACCAGGCAGGAGCATCCCCGCCCCCACCCCTCAGCACATGAGGGCCTGAAGTCCAAAAACCTGCAGTCCCTGCCTCTTCAATTTGCTACACAGGCGGGTGATGTGACCTCTCTGAGACTCATGGGCAGGTGAAATGCTTCTGTTTGTACTGAGCACTTTGTAAATCTTGAGAGCTGTTTAAATGGGAACTATCATTGAGCTGCCCATTTATACACTAGACATGACCGAAAGGTAGTTTACTGTATAAAACAAACCTAAACTAAAATTAAATGGCAATCTTTACTAGCTATAACTCCAAAACAGTCTAATAAAAAAACAAAAATCTTTGGAAAAAAAAAATTGAACCTAAAATGAAGTTTTGGTCAAGCCACAGTAAATAGTGTACAACAAATCACACCAAGACACACAATTAAAATGACAGAATTACTCTTCTACTTTCATATTTTAAATTATTCCACGATTACAGAGATGTTTTAAGCAAAGAAAATATGTCCATTTCAAATATAAAATATATTTAAAATAATTCTCTGCCGGTCTCTCCAAACCAGCCCCTTGCAGGTCCCGGTGTCTTACTGCCCCGCTGTAAATATTTGGTACGTACAGCCTCTCTTGCCACATCCTTAGGAATGATTTGCCCACACATCTACCTCAGTCAGAATGAATCCAACATTTAGACTTTTTCAAAATGAATACCGGATTTGTCCAGGGAAAGGTCTCACTTTTTTTGGAAAACCAATGCTGTTACGCTGTTTCCAGATCTCCCTCCAAAGGTAAACGTAGGTGTTGGCAGCTCTTCCAGAATTTCAAATCCTGCAGGACAGAATAAAAGTGCTTCTGTTAGGAATGACTCTTGTCTTGGCAAAGGGGCGTCACGTCAGCACTTCATCGACCTATTCTTTACAAGGCAAGGTGATTCTGCCCGGGAGGCTGCTAGTGAGCCTTTGCCATACAATCTCCAGGGGCCACCATGCCCAGTCCTCCAAAACTGTGAGGTGGTCAGAGCAAACAGAGGGCAGAGAGTCAGCGCCTGGATCATCCGTCATGGTTCTCACGTTTGCCCATCTCCAGCCCCCTCCATTCTAGTGTAACCCAACTCACTTGATCTTTTCCCACAATTTGAAACACAGAAGGAAAAACAGATTAGAAAACATGCATCATTCGGCAGAAATGAAATTTAAATCAGAAAGGATGGGGTCCAAAAGGGCTGAGGAAAGGCTGGAGCATGGCTTATTTCCTGCCACATTCTGGGATTTTTTTTTCCTCCACCTTCTCCAAGCCAAGCAGCAAACTCATTAATACCATAAAAAAAAGGTACATAAGGACTGCATCTTCAAGGGGATATAGAGGAGTGACCTCTATGTGCATGACTGGACCTGAAGAAATAACAAAAAGCCCTAGAGAATCAACTAAAAAACTATTCAAAGTAATCTCTAACTTTAGCAAAGTTGCAGGATACAAAATAAATCCACATAAATCATCAGCACTTTTATACATCACCAACAAAATCCAACAGCAAGAGATACAAAGAGAAATTCCATTCAAAATAACTGTCCAAAGGATAAAATATTTGGGAATCCATCTGCTAAGGTAAAGTCAGGAACTTTATGAGCAAAATTACAAAGCACTTTCCACAAAAATAAAGTCAGATCTAAATAACTGGAAAAATATCAAATGTTCTTGGATAGGGCAAGCAAATATAATAAAGATGAGCATACTACCTACATTAATCTATTTAATTTAGTGCTATGCTAATCAGACTCCCAAAAAATATTTTAATGACCTAGAAAAAATAACAAAATTCGTTTAGAAGAGCAAAAGGTCAACAATTTCAAAGGAATTAATGAAGAGAAAAGCAAATGAAGGTGGCCTAGCTGTATCTGATCTAAAACTATATTATAAAGCAGCAGTCACCAAAACCATTTGGTGTACCGGCTAAGAAGTAGAGGAGTTGATCAGTGGAACAGGTTAGGTTCACAGAACAAAAGAGTCAATGACTATAACAATCTAGTATTTGATAAATCCAAAGGCCCCACCTTTTGGCATAAGAATTCACTGTCTGACAAAAACTGATGGGAAAATTGGAAACTAGTGTGGCAGAAACTAGGCATTGACCTACTCCTAACACCATATACCAAGATAAGGTCAAAATGGGTTCATGAGCTAGACATAAAGAATGAGATTATAAACAAATTAGAAGAACATAGGTTAGTTTACCTCTCAGATCTGTGGAGGAGGAAGGAATTTGTGACCAAAGAAGAACTGAAGATCATTATTGATCATAAAATGAATAATTCTGATTATATTAAGTTAAAAAGTTTTAGTACAAACAAAACTAATGCAAACTAGAAGGGAAACAATAAACTAGGAAAACATTTTTACATTCAAGGGTTCTAATATAGGCCTCATTTCTAAACTATATAGAGAATTGACTCAAATTAACAAGAATTAAAGCCATTTTCCAATTGATAAATGGTTTTCAGATGAAGAAATTGAAAGTATTTGTAGTCAATGAAAAGAGTGTTCCAAATCACTATTGATCAGAGAAATGCAAATTAAGACAACTCTGAGATACCACTACACACCTGTTAAGACTGGCTAAAATGACAGGAAAAGATGTGAAGAATGTTGGAGGGGATGCGGGAAAACTGGGACACTGATGCATTGTTGGTGGAATTGTGAACAGATCCAGCCATTCTGGAGAGTGATTTGGAACTTTGCTCAAAAAGTTATCAAACTATGCCTACCCTTTGACCCAGCAGTGCTTCTACTGGGCTTATATCCCAAAGAGAGCACAAAGGAGGGAAAGGGACCCACATGTGCAAAATTGTTTATGGCAGCCCTGTTTGTTGTGGCAAGGAACTGGAAACTGAGTAGATGCCCATCAACTGGAGAATGGCTGAATAAATTGTGGTATATGAATGTGATGGAATATTATTGTTCTGTAAGAAACAAACAGCAGGATGATTTCAGAGAAACCAGAAGAGACTTACAGGAACTGATGCTGAGTGAAATGAGCAGAACCAGGAGATCATTGTACATGGCAACAACAATACTATATGAGGATCAATTCTGATGGACGTGGATATCTTCAGCAATGCAAGGATTCAAACCAGTTCCGATTGTTAAGTGATGAAGAGAGCCACTTGCACCCAGAGAGAGACTGTGGGAACTGAGTATGGACCACAACACAGCATTCTCTCTCTGCTGTTATTTACTTGCATTTTGTTTTCTTTCTCATTTTTTTCCTTCCTTCTTGATCCAATTTTTCTTGTGCAACAAGATAACTGTATAAATTTGTATACATATATTGGATTTGACAGGTATTTTAACATATTTAACATATTGCACCACTGCCAGCTAGGGGAGGGGGTGAGGGGGAAGGAGAGGAAAATTTGGAACAAAAGGTTATGCAAGGGTCAATGTTGAAAAATTACCCATGCATAGGTTTTGTAAATGAAAAGCTTTAATTAAAAAAAAAAAAAAATCTGACTGACAAAGAAATAAAATAAAATAAAAATGACAAAAAGGATGATTTTGGAGAAGTCTGAGAAAACCCGATGCAAAGCGAGGTGAGCAAAACCAGGGGAAAATGTCGCAATTATGACAACACTGCAAGCCTTAAGGACGCTGATCATCTCCTTGGTTATGCACGTGCATGAACAAAGCCCACGTGTGCACACACACCCACTGGTAGCCAGGCACAAGGGATTGTTATGAAGAATCACTTCAGGCAAAAGGGCTTCAGACCTTCTGCCCTGAAAAGCTAAGAGGCTTCAGGATGAAGATGATGAGAGATGAGAGTCTGCCATTCCAGCACTGCAAAGCCCCCTCCCCCTGAGCTACGCCAATGACAGGAGCCCATCCTGCTAGGAGGCTCAAGGGCCGAAGGAGCCAGCATTCCAGGCAGGCGCCCACAAGGTGCCAGGCGCAGTGCCGCTGAGCAGTCAAATGCAAACCAGGCGTTTCAGAGAGGCCTCAAACCCTGGAAGCAAGAGAAGGGATTCCTAGAGATGGGGGCGTCTAGAAAGCACACCAAGCACGGGGGCCTTGAAAGGAGGCTGAGGGACCCTGGGAAGGGGATCACTCAAGACAAGGAGACCAAACAGACTGTTCCAGGAGGCTGGGCCAGGGGAGAATGGAGGCCTGAGCCAAGTGCTGGTGGGTGAGCAGAGGAAAGGAAAACGGGGAAAACAAACAAAAACAAAAACAGGGAAGAGACACCAATCAGTGGGTCAACTAATGATAACAGAGCTGATCATAATAACAGCTAACATTTGTAGAGTATCTACCATGTGCCAGACACCAACCCCAGCTAGTTTTTGATCCTAATAACCCTGTGACACTGATGCTATTCTTGTCCCCATGCTACAGATAAGGACACTGAGGCAAATAGAGGTTTAATTGACCCACTCAGGATCACACAGTCAGAGCTTCCTGAATCCAGGCCCTTATTAAGTACCTACTGCATGCCAGGCTGGGCTAAGCCTGTGATGAGAAATAGACATAGAAAAGTGACATGAGAAAAATCTCCCATTTCCTTCTAAATGGACAATCTGGGCAGTGTTAAATGAGTCCTATTGCTGTATAAATACCGAGAACCAAGTAAGAACCCAGACTCCTGACTGGCAGCTGGTAAAATCTCCCCAGCCTAACAACTCCATGACATCTAGGGGGACAGTGGAGGTTTGTAGCACAAAACATTCCCATATTCATTTTCTCCTCTGACCAAGGCAGATTACAGAGCCAAGCACAGGGAGGCTGAATGCTTCAAGTGCTTCAAGCTTCCTGAGAGAATTTCCAAACTCCCCTCTGACTGTTGAGGGCCGCCCCCCTGTCCCAGACACCAGAGCTCCTCCTGACAGTCCTGCGGCCTGCCTCCACTCCTCCCTCTTTTGCCCTCAGTCTTAACGGGCTGCCAACACTTGCCAGCTCCATCTTCTCTCCTTCAGCATTGCTCCCAACAGACCCTCCTCACCTCACACCATGCATGACTGCAGGTCTGTTGGGGGTCTACCTGCCCCTAGACTCTCCCCACTCCAATCCATTCTCCTTTGACAAAAAAAATCTTCCTGAAGTCCAAGCCTGAGCTCCCCATTCAGTCAACTTTAATGGCTCCCTAACACCTCTCCTCTCAATCTCCTGTTTGACTTTCAGAGCCCTTCCTGACAGGGCCATCCCCATCTTCCAATCTTTTTACTCCTTACTCTTCTTCACAAACTCTGAGATCCAGTGACGTTGGTCTCTTCTCTGCTCCTCCCACAAGACACTTCCTCCCCCAACTCCAAACATTTATCCTGGACCTCCTCCAGGCCTCTAATTCTTTCCTCTCTCACCCCCACTTCCTGTCTTCTTTCAAGTCTGAGACAAAATCTCAGCTTTTATAAGAAACCTTTCTTGATCTTCCTCAATTCTACTGCCTTTCCTTGAGATCATATCCAACTTATCCTCTGTCTCTTACACCACCTTTATTTGTACCATCACTTAGCACAGTGCTTGGCACATAGGAGATACCTAATAAATGGGTGGATAATTATTTGACCTTAACATTTACAAAGAAGGCCACGGCCGTCCCCTGCTTAAGTCTTTGTGCTTCAGGTTAAAATGCCATCCTGTGACTAAGGCTGTTTAATGGATCGGGTCACAGACCAACATTGTTAGCCCAGAACCACACTGCACAACAATGGGACATTTATAAGCTATCAGCAAAGAAACCACTTCCATGATATTAACCTTAGCACGACCACATTTAAAATTGCATATGGACCATTTACCTTCACTGAACTCATTGAGCAGCTCATCCTTGGTCCAGTTACAAGACGTTATGAGAAAGAACCCTTTATCTTGCAATGCCCTGAAGAGCGATTTCACATACTGCTTCCTCTTCTCAAGTGCACCATCAGGATTCAGGCTGATGGCATCGAAGGTTCCTTTGTCAATACAAATATGAAATCCAGATAGTTTGGGGGAAGGATTCAAAAAGTCTTCCACCTAAATTAAAAATAGATATTTGTGTACTAAATTAGCTCAAATCTTTCTTGGACTTAGAGAAACCAACCACATAGAATACTATGGAAATAATGATCAGTTAATCCTCATTACGTTTTATTTTTATAAAACACTTTGTTTTATAATGCTAAATGCTAAAGACTTCTTTCAAATACTAAACAGCTTTTAAAAGACTGGATTAGCTACCACTAGCCAGACAACTAAAGAAGATTCATGTTGTTTCCACTGAATTGTAAACCTCCGCCAATTTGAGAAGATACAACCAGAAAAATTCAAGTCAGCAGTTCTGACAGTAAAGTAAATTATGTGGAGACCACAAGCCTAGACACTAAAAGCTGGCTGTGCTTAAATAAGCAGGCTTACTTTTCAAAATGAAAAATAACATGATTGTTTATGACCTTGGGTAAGTCACTTGACCCCAACTGCCTCAGCAAAAAAAAAAAGAAAAGAAATCAAAAGAAAAATAATATGATTAAACCATAAAACAGAAGCCTAAGGCTAAAATTCCCAAGTTCCAATTTTGGTTCATAAAGCAACAGTAGATATGGGAAAACAAAAACTCCCTTGGTTTCCTTTAACCAATTATATCAATAGTTACTGCTTACAAGGTTTAAAGAAGTAAATGAATAAATGTAAACTATAAGTAATGAAAATACATTAACAGCATTTTGTTTTTTAGAATTCAAGCTAAGAAACACATTTCTCATTCATTTTGAGGGTACTTTATTAATCTATATTAAGAACATTTGCTTTTAGCATAAGAGGACATCCAAGGTTCCAACCAGATGTCAACTTTAATCTAGGACTCAATGAAATGGGCTCTAATAATAGCTCTGCTCTTCATTGCTTCTGGTGCACTTACTTGTCCCGAGTCTCATTTCCCTCCTCTCTGAGCCTCTAGCTACAAATCCTACAGTCCTAAGTAGATTCTACTACTGGTGTAGATAATAAAAATAATGTTCTAAAGTAGATCTAAAGGTTGTTGATTACACTTTGCAACAAGAAAATTCCATTCTTTATATAAAATGGATAAAGTAATCCTGCGTTGATAAATACATCCTTTAAAATTGGCTTTAGAATGTGTAACTGCAATCACATTTGAAAATAATGTACTTGCTTTTTTGGTAGCAAAAGAGCTACAAATAAAGTGGTCCAAATGTGATCCAGATCATCTGGGGAATGAATTAATAAGTTTTGTATATGAATAAAAGAGAATACTTCTGTGCAATTAAAAAAAGATGATTGAAGAATTTGAAAAAACACAGAAAAGATTTCTATGAACTGATGCAGCAATGTGTGCAAAACCAGGAAAACGATGTATAAAATGACAATTAAAAAAGCACAAAAAGGCAGTTAAGTTCAGAATTGACTCAATCCTGCGTCTGCTCAGATATGGGCTTTGTGTCGGTGGGTTTGACCCATTAGGTTACCAGGGCACATGCAATGATTTGAGGGAAGGAAATAGACATATCAGGAAATGACTGGGACAAAAACAAAAAGTTACTAATAAATCTTTTTTTTAGGAATGTATCCAGAAATCTGGCAACTTAGAATACTTGAAACAAAATCGCTAACTAACAAGGAAAGAAATGATCAAGAAAGAATAGTAAAGATACTCAGCTTCCCTGGCCAGAGGCAGAAAAATCATGTCAAAGGCCTCAAGATTCCATGAAGTTTATTCTGTAAGTCTCTGATTTTGTCCCTTTCAGCTTTGCCGCCTGAACTAGATATAATTTACTTATACTTTTTCCAAAAGGACACTTTCCTCCAAATTTGATTCTTGCTGTAATGTGCACATTCATTTCAAGTCACAGCATTTGTTACTGATTCTGAAACAGCAACATGTACATTAAAAAAAAAAATACATTATATGAAAAAAGGGACTGATGAATATATAAATGACTTCCTTAAAAAAGTAATGATAAAATTACCTGTAACTTAATGTTAGATAAACCTTCCTTTTCTATTATTCTTCCAGAAAGTTGTATTGCCAAAGGAGAGTAATCAATTCCAGTAATATCAGAGTATCCCAATTTTGCCTAAAGATAAAGAAAAATGAACAATTTATTCTGTATAATACATATTATTTAGCCTAAATACTCTATATTCTTTTAGTGATTTTTTTTTCTTTTAGAAAACAGAGCCATCAAGTACCATGAATCTACTGGATATTACAGTATTAAAATAGTTTGAATAGAAAACAAAAATTTAAGTCTGAATATCATAACAATTCATTCCCTTTAACATTATTTGGTTTCTTCTTTTAAAAGAAATTATATTCTCTCAAACACTCTAAAATAATGAGAAAAGGTATTTTCTCATAAAATCAGCAGCTTCAGATTCTAATACTGATATTCATCTTTCCACAATCAAAAATATGTCACAAAACTGACTCCACGAAACGATCTGAACAAATTCAAATGAAGCTTCATAAGTAACTAACAAACCGGTAAGCTGGGCAGGACAATGTTTTTAGAGCCTTTGACAGATGCAGTCTCTTACCCATGGCTCCAAGCAGCTTTAGCACACACAGTGGCCACAGCCCAGTAAACTATCCTCAACCAGGTTCAGGAGAACTGACAGGCCTCAAACCCATCGGTGAATTAGTGGGGCCTTCGCCACATTTACCACAAACATGGAAAGATTTTCCCAAGGAATGGGCCACAAAGGGGGCTGAAGCAGGTGCTTGGTCAGACATCAAAGCCGCCAAGGTCGGACGCTGCATCCAGGAACACCGCCAGTCATCTTGATGACCTCTGACCTGCCACTGGGCTTCCATGATTCTGGAGGAGAGAGTGAGGCTGACGACTCTGTGCAATTCTGCTTCACTTTAATCTAATTCATGAGCAAGGCAGGACGTCACCTCCCCACGTCACTGGTCCTCAACAACAAAGGTCCAAGACAGTGGCCAGGAGGTGAGTGGGATGCCCCAGGGCTGGGGGCTGACAAGCCGGCAGTGCCATCTCTAAGCAGTCCTATCTCAGAAACAAAGCAGACCCCTGGAGAGGAGTCCTCTCCAGGCCAGCTGCCTCTCCAATCCTTGAGCAGCCGGTCTAAATCAGAGGCTCTTAACCTACTTCTCAAGCAGACTCCTTCCATGATAATTTCTTTGCAGTTTTTATGAGATCTTAGGGAAGCACCACCCACCGTCCTAGAGGGCACTGCTCAAATTAGGGACATGTCAGATGGTCTGGCTCCTTTAAGGAGACAAAAACCAGATACCAGGAAATGGGACAAAAGGAGAGTGTTTTCTTCAGCCCTAAACTTCAACCAGCCTCTCCATGGGTCACTCAGCTGTTATAATAGATGTGGCAGCAGCTTTCTGCTTAAAAAAAAAAAAATGGCACTTTCTCCACCTTGCCACTGGGTTCCTTCTCCTGAAGGACTCCTCCTGGGTGACCTGAGGCCAGCTAAAGTCTCAGTTACACCCAGTTTAAATATGTATCTGTAAAGAAAAAAAAAGGTAGGCTCCTGACACTGATGAGATGAGTGAACAATGAAGTTTAATAAAAGCAAGATGGTGCTGCATTAGACACAGATGTTAATATTCCAGTTCTCTTAAAGACCATTTAAAGGTTTCACTATTACAAAGACATAAAAAACTACCAACCAGTTCAACCAGAAACATCCCATTTCCAGTTCCAATGTCAAGCACTGAAGCATCCAATGGGATCTTGCATTTTTCCATCCATTTGATTAATCGATTCATACTTTCTTCTCCAAACCTTTCAAAAAAGATTCAAGTAATAAAAATCAAGAGGACCTGTAACAATGGTAACTACATTTTACCTAATGGGCTTAAAAACACATTTACAATTAGGATTTCTTTTTATTCAAACTGTTGGCATAACCATTACAACTCAAACTTTGCTCTCTTTATGATGTGAGAGCATGCACTCTGAAGGATAAGAGGGGGGACTAGGCAGACTCTATAATTACAACAATTAGTGTTTTCTAGGTCACTGATATTTTTACAATTTGGGAGTTGATTCGCATTGAAGAATGAATAACTACCAGATGGCAATAATTTAAAATCACTCAAGACAAAGTCAAACCTGAGATTTTAAAACAAATCACAAAGTCCATTACTCTTTCAGAACCCCCAAGGACTTCAAAAAACTATCATTATTGTAAGTAATAATTAAGAGATTAGAGAAGCACAAAGTTAGAAGGGACTTTGGAGACCATATGGCCTAACCCACACCTAACATCACTGTAAAGACAAACAACTTTTAAAGACTTAGGAACTCTGATCACAATTCCCAACCACAATTCTAAAGGTCTCATCATGAAGCCTGCTGCCCACCTACTAAGATAAAGAGGTTGATTCTAAAGAGTGCAGATTGACACATATTTGGGAGGAGGGATATCCAAGGAGGTGATTGGTTTCCTTGACATATGTGAGAGAGAGAGAGAGAGAGAGAGAGAGAGAGAGAGAGAGAGAGAGTGAGTGAGTGTGTCTGTGTGTGAGAGAGAGACAGAAACCAGAGAGACAGAGACAGAGAACAGAGACAGGAAGAGAGAGAGAAAAAGAAAGAGACAGAGACAGAGAACCACAGAGACAGAAACAGAGAAAGAGAAACAATGGAAGTTTTATTTTTCTTCTCAATGGGGAAGATAGGAAGAAGAAAAGGCAGATTTTTGTTGATTGAACAAATAAAATTTACTATCAATAAAGGGAAAGGTTGAGGGCTAGAATTATATGTCAAGTGAGAATGTCAATTCAATTTAAAAACCTTAGAGTCTTAGTGTTAATTCATGTTATTATGATCCAGCTAAAACTTACATGGCTGGATGGCTCTAGTTAATGTTAATATTGAAGACAATGGGCTAATTAAGACAATATTACATGGGAAAAGACAAGCCCACAAAGGTGATCCTCTAGTCTTCATCAATACACCCCCCAGCTCTCCCACCCCCCACTACACTCCAGATCCACCAGGACTTGTCTGAATCTGCTGCTCTGATTTCTCTGACGCTTTTCACTTTGCCCTCTGAGGCCAAAAGCAACAAACTGAATCCTTCCTATACTCTGAGAGAGCCATCATGTGTACACTAAATCTTTTTTCTTCAGGCAAATTCCCTTAGGCATGATCTGGAGACTTTTCATCACACAGCTCCCCATCTCTGGGCACATCCCAGATAATCCACATCTCACACAATAAGCTCTCTGAGTCCCACTCTTGTACTTGTAAGCTGAGAATCCAGCTAACACCATTCCAGGCACCACAGAAATGTTTTTGATTGAGTTTTGCTATATGGGCCAGATGAAGCTCAGAACTGAACCTAAGAGTCCATATGTGGGCTCAACTGTACAGTGGGCCTATCAGCTTCCTAATCCAAATCTCACTGTCAGATATTTTTCTGATGAATTATCACCTATGTTTGTCCCATATGGCACTTGAGAAGGTATCTTTAGAACCAGAGGGCAAGATTTTACAATAATTCCCAGTGGGTCTCAATTGATTGTTTAAGGCTCTGCATTCTAGCCTACGAAGATATTTTTGGCTATTGACTGTCATCCAAAGCATCAGATATCCTTCACAGCTTTGTGTCAGCTGCCAATGTGTTAAGAACATCATTCCATCACTGCCAGGGAGTCTTCACCTGGGGTCTCATCTTGTTTTTTTAAAAAAAAATATTTTTACAAATGTTATTTGATATAACTATCTTCTAATATTATGTATTTTATTTTGTGAGCTGAAAACCATTATTCTGGGAGGGAATCCACAGTCTTCCCAAGACAGCCCGGGAGGGGTCCACAATACTAAAAAGGTGAAGAACTCCTGACTATGCCTTTATCCAAGAAAACTGATAAAAAGTGATAAAAATGTTTAACAGCACCAAAGACAGATAGATCCTTAAGGCACTGCATGAGGGACCTTCACAAAGTGACAGTGAATCCAATAATGCTTCCTCTTTGGGTTCAATCTATTTGTTCTAAATCTATTTAAATTGGCCACTGAAATAGTTATCAAAACATTGTCAACAAGAAAGTTCCTGGACTCCAGGTTAAGAACTTCTGATTTAAATGAACCATCTGACCCATACCTCTCTAAACTCATCCACAAAAAGCAGGCATTATGTTAGCAAATGTTTTGCTGTATTCTAGGCAAACTATATATCTAGTATTCCCCTACTCAACTAGGCTAAGAATCACCAGGGAAATAAGGTTAGTTTGGAAAGGCCTTCTTGTATTTGGTTTTCTCATTTGGTGACAAGTGTACCCACATGAGCAGAACTAGTAGAACAGCTTATACAGTAACAGCAACACTGTGCAAGGATCAACTCTGACAGGCTTAGCTCTTTTCAGCAAGACAATGACCCAAGACAGTTTCAAAAGACTCATGATAGAAAATGCCATCCACATCCAGAGAAAAATCTATGGAGTCTGAACATAGATTGAAGTATACTACTATTTTCACATTTTAACATTTTTTTTTTCCTTTCTCATGGTTTTTCCCTTTTGTTCTGATTCTACTTTCACAACAGGACTAATATAGAAATATATTTAATATGATTTTACATGTATAACCTATATCAGATTGCTTGCCATCTTAGGAAGAGGGGAGAGGAAAGGGAGGGAGGAAAGGAGAAAAAATGGAAATCAAACTCTTATAAAAGTAAAATTTGAAGACTACTTTTACGTGTAATTGGAAAAAAATAAAATACTATTAAGTGGGGAATAAAACCAAAACAAAACACTAAGTATACATATGGCATAGTCAGCTGGTCTTAGTAAGGAAAGCCAATTCCTTTTGCCCCTTATTCCATCCAGGAATGCCAATTCTCCTGGGACATGCCTTTCTAACTGTACACTTTGGGGTCACTTTCACTGATCTCCACTCTGGAATTTCTAGGTTTCAATTGGTCATAAGGCAAGGCATTCTTTTTCACTCTCTCTTCCGGAGCCTTGTTTTAAAATCTTTTGGCCTTTGATTGCTTACAGCCTTGTTTCTGGGATGATCCCTTAGCAGATGCCCTGGGCTTTCAGGTTGTTTATAGAACAACCAAGACATAGCTTACATGGGATGAAACCCATTCAGGAATATGTGAAGAATATTGCCAAAAAAGCAAAAACTTGACAGATACAGGTCACTCACAAATTCTACTGGCAAGAATTTCTCCCAACTAGGGAATTTTGCCTTGGTAGTGACATCACAGGGAAGTGACTCAGGGCCGATGAAGGGTCAGTTTGAGGCCTTAATCAGCTATCCCAGTACAGGATGGGAGCCTTCATCAGGGTCTACTGATCGTGTGAAGAGTCCAGCTAGCTTTCTCTGGCCAACACTTCCTTTCAAAGACATTTGCTGAATACCCCTTCCAGCTTTTGCCAAGAATCCATATCAAACTCACTGGCATAATAATAAGCAGATTTCATTTTTTTCTTTTTGCAATCAAGACCTGGACCTTGTCCAGTTTGGTATCACGTTTCCCATTCTCCATCATCTTCTAAAGATCTGGGTGGGACATAGGCTCTACAGCCACGCCATTGGTCCCCTCCCTACTGTCAGTCCCTACCTTGGGCATCTCTGGTAACCATTTTTCTTCCGTCCTTTCCAACTGAACAATCATTCTTCTTGGCAAACAAAACAGAAGCAATGTGAGTTGGCTAATTCTACTTTTCTATCTTCTTTTCAGCATTTATTACCAATCTCAATCTTCTTTCTTCTCTCCAAAAAACACTTTATCCTGCCTTTAGCATTCCTTGCTAGCAAAGGCAGCTCATTCTGAGCTTGAGCCCCACTGAGAAGCCTTCTTACAGGACTGTTCCTGCATTACTTGTCCGGCCTTTAAGTGCTATAAATAGTTCCTTAAAATCTCAGTTGGCCGCAGAGTTTCCTATGCAACCACATCATTTTCATTGAAGTATTTTTCTTCCTTTCTTAACCGCCTGTCTACACCTTCAAATTTTCTAAAAAGTTCCTATTCTTCAAGTCAGGTTTCTGCAATAGAATTTTACTTCAGAAGATCCAAGTGACTATTTTCCAGACCTTCCTAAAATCTACATTCCCCGTCGGGCTACGCCCATTTGCCCTTACTTTCTTCCTACCAAATTTTAAGATGAAGTACTTAGTCATTTCCCCAATAAATGGACCTCAATTCTATTCTGGCAATCAGCACTTCCTTGGTGGAAAGAAATCCAGGTGGAAAACTCGACAGTTCCCTTTATTACTTCCTCTTCTTCTTGAAGGATTTAATTATTATCAAGCTGAGTGGAGAAATAATGAGGTATTCCTCTTTTCCGAGGCCCAAGGGAGCTCACTTCCCTCATGATACCGTAATTCTCCAAGGCCTCCTGACACCGAGGTGGTCTGTAGTCTGTGCCAGTCCCAAAGCCTGTCTCTGACTCTCTAGTTAGTAATCACACACACACACTCACACACATACACACACACACACTCACATACTCACACATACACACAAACACACTCACATACTCACACATACACACACACACACTCACATACTCACACATACACACACACACTCACATACTCACACATACACACTCACACACACACTAACTCACACACACTCACACACTCACACATACACACACTCACTTGCACACTCACACACACTCACACTCACACACTCCTGGATCTCTTCACAACTATACCCGGTAAAACGGGCCGCCATCACGACCCCCCACAGGACTGCGGCTGCCGCCTGCCCTGCACCCCCGGCGGGAGACGACAAACTCACTCCAGGGCACGCACTGGTCACGCGCATACTCTTCTTCTTAGGTTCAGTCCCGCCCAGGGGAGAGAGCCCAGGGGCCGAAGGCCGGCAGGGGCTGGGCTGTGGGGGCCTGTCGGAAGAGCCGGGGGGGGGGGGCGCGCGGGGAGGACTCCAAAGGCCCGCGCTGTCTGCGTGTGATCTGCCAGCCGCCCCCCCGCGCGGCCCCCACCGAGCCAGGCCCGGCCCCCAGGGGCTTTCCCCGCGGGTCACCGGGCGCGGGGGGGCTTCGGGGCGGGGCCTGGAAGGGCCGCAGCCTCACCGCTTCTCGCCCCCCAGCCCAGCGTTCTCCGGCAGGCGCCGCGGCTCCGTTTGCACTTTGAGACCAGATCACTGGAGATGTCTTAGAACCCCCCAGACTCACCATATTTCTCCCGAATCTCCGCACTCCCGGAAGGCCCGCAGCTCCCGCTCGTACACGGCGTCCCAACTGCACAGAGAGAGACACGTCGCACAGTGAAAACGCCCGCACCGTCCCTGAGCTGACAAGAAGCTGCGGGGCCGCTGAGGGGCGGGGGTCCCCGGGAGCCCCCCGCCCCCCCTCCCCCGCGGTGGCTGCGGGGCGGCCTTGCTGACCCACGCGCTGGGGACCGGGAGGGAGGGAAACCGGGGGCGGAGGGAGAAGGGGGGGGCTCGGAGAACGCCCCGGCCTCCCGCAGCGCCCTCCCACGCGAGGGGGTCCCTTCTGGGCCGGCTCTCCGAGGGTTCCAACGGACCCAGCCCCCGGGGGGCTCCGAGACGGAGGGATGCCCGCCGGGAAGCCGGGGGAGGGGGAGGGGGAGGAGGGACACGGGGGGGGGGGGGGGGGGGGGGGGGGGCGGGGGGGGGGGGGGGGAGGAGGAGGAACACCCAGGCCCCCGCGGCGGCTCGACCTCGGGGGCTCCGAGGCTTCAGCTTGCCCGGGGGCGACCCCAAGGGAGGGCCCAAAGGTGAGTGTGGGCAAGACCACTAGAGGCCCGCCGGAGGCTGCCCCGCCCCTCCCGCCCCGGGACGCCTCCCAGCCCGCCCTCAGACCTCTCAGAGAGAAGTGGGAGCGGGGGATAATCGGTAAAAAGAGAGGAGTGACTGGCGGGGAGGGGGCAAGGACGGGGTCTCTCTAGCCCGCCCCCCATCCCCGCAGCGGCCCCGGGGCGCCGCACTCACTGTTCTCGGGTCCCCAGGGCTGAGGGTGCGAAGCCTCCCTCTTCCTCCTCCTCTTCTTCCTTCTCTGCTTTTTCCTCCACTTCCATGGTTCCAAGTATGACAGTCCCGTGTCGGCAGCTGGGGGCCGCCATTGAGGGGGCGGGGCCGTCCGGGCCGCGCCTGCGCCCTAGAGTATTTGCGGTCTCTCTAGGCTGCTCCGAGCCGCTCTGGGCCCCGGGAGGCTTCCCTCTCTACTGCTCCGGCCTCGGGACGGTGACGTCAGCCCGAGGCTGTCTCTGTCTCTTTCCCCTTCCCCCCTCCCCCATCATCTTTAGTCGGGCATCCCCCCCCCGCTCCAGCTGGCCGGGGTTTCTGGGGCTCTCACCCCCCCGACCCCACCCGAAGCCCCCCGAGGGCAGCGGGGGCAGTGGGCCATTTGTCCCCCCCTCCTCCCCCCCCTCTCCGGGCCAGACGCTGCCATCTCCAGCCCAGCCGGGCGAGCTTCCCTCCTGGGCCCATCCTCCCCGGGAGCCTCAGGCTGGCTCGCCGCTCCCCCCTCCCCACTCACTCCCCTACACTGATCATCGTTTCCCATTAGAACTGGAGCTCCCTGCAGGCAGGTCCTCTATTAAAAAAAATCTCCAGCACTTTGGATGAATGCACTGCTCTTTGGGCAGAGAGAGCTGCGGATAAAGTGCAGGCCATGGAACGGGAAGATCTGAACACAAATCCAGCCTCGGGCACTTAGGAGCAGTTTTTTTGGATGCAGATGGTATTTTCTATCCAGTCTATTGGGATTGCTTTGGATCGAAGAACCAAATTTGTCATAGTTGATCATTGCACAGTCTTGATGTTCTGTGTGCAACATTTTCCTGGTTCTGCTCGTTTCCTCGGCATCAGTTCATGTAAATCTTTCCAGGCCTTTCGAAAATCAGCTTGTTCACCATTTTTTATAGAACAATAGTATTCCATTACTTTATTTGGCCATTGTCCGGCTGAGGGGCATCCACTCATTTTCCAGTTCTTTGCTACCACAAAAATTGCTGAGGGAGCTTACGTTCTAATGGGGGGAAGTGTCACTTGCAACACTTGGAAAGCTCCCTTGGCACAGCAGCAAATGATGACCAGAGTCCTCCTTCATAAGCCGGAGCTTCACCGGAGGATGGCCATCTATCAAGAAGTGCCAGAGAGGTCTATACACAGCGTCCAACCGTCCTTGATACTGTCACTCATAAGAGCTTGTAGGAAAAAATTACAGCAAAATCCAGTCTCCCAGAGAAATGCATCAGTATTATATGGCAATTTCATGAGAGCATGTCTGCCCAGGTTTGGATAATGGATGACACTCTTGTACTTTCCCAGGCATCAAGAGGGAAGCAGGGTTGTGTGATTGCTCTCATGCATTTTGTCTGTCTGTCTCTATCTATCCATTTATTTATTGCGAGGCAATTGGGGTTGTGACTTGCCCAGAGTCACATAGGTAGGAAGTATTAAATGTCTGGGGCCAGGGTTTGAACTTGGATCCTCCTGACTCCAGGGGTGGGGGTGGGGGGGTCCTCCATCCATTGCACCATCTAGCTGCTCTATTGCCATGCCGAATATTGTCAGATACTTTCAATGAGGACAAAAACAGCTTCAGGATCAGCTACCACACAAATGGTAAATTATATAACTTGAAAAGGCTACAAGCCTAAAGTGGAGCGAGAGTTGGTGTGTGATTTTTTTGTTTGTAGATGACTGTGCACTCAATGTAGCCTCTGCAGCTGAAATGCAACAAAATATGCATCAATTCTCTGCTGCTTAACCTAATTTTGGCCAGACACCAACCGGCACCATACCATGTATACATGGAACCACCGGTTACAGCAAATAGAGAAATTTTGAATGTTGTCATGAGTTCACTGACCTTGGCAGTATAACTTTCCAGGGACGGCCACGTGAGCAATGAAGTTGACACACACATAGCCGGAGCTAGTTCGGCCTTTGGGAGGCTCCAAAGGGAGATAAGAGGTATTAGGCTGCCTGAGGAGTTGGTCTACAGAGCCGTTGTGCTGATCTCACTGATGTACGTCTGCGAATCCTGTACATTGTACCAGCGCCAGGCCAGGAAACCAAATGGCTCCCATTCGAAGAGTCTTAGAGAGATTCTGAAGATCTCCTGGCAGGATGAGCTACCAGTCACTCGAGCCAACTGCCAAGCATTCCGACTCTACTGCAGAGAGTCCGACTCTGATGGGCCGGCCACATGGTTCAAATGCCACACATATTTCCCTTAAAGCCTTTTACAGAGAATTCACACAGGCAGGGGGCAGACACTGGCATGGTGGTGCTGCAAGGACACTCCCAAGGTTTCTCTGAAGAACCGGAATCCACTGTGAGACACGGGAGACACAGGCCCAGGACCACCCAGCATGACGTGCCCACTCTGAGTGACGTGAATGTAGTAGCTTAGAAGAGACAGGAGCCAATGTAGAGCCAGCTCCACTTCACATGTCCCCAACCTGTGACAGAGCCTTCTGAGCTCCTACCGCTTTGATTAGCGGACGCACTATACTTGATTCCAACATAGTGATGTCACTTTGGTCCTCTTCGGGGATAAAGGACAACCACTGATGTCATTCCTGCTGAAAAATCCCATCCATTTCTGATGTTGATGCCAAGGACTTGGTAGTAAGGGTTTCTTTTCCGGGTCTTCAGGAGCCGGCAATTTGACTTTGATTTCTGGAAGAATTCTAGGGTGGATCACTAAAGAGATGCCTGGTGTACTCTGTGATGGTGAAAAGCCAGCCTGACTGAGACTGCTGGGTCATGCCAGGCTGAAACTTTTTAATTTTTAATTGTTTAATAGTATAGAGCAGGTAGAGCAGTAGAGCAGAGGAGTGCTAGCCATAGAGTTTATTTGTTGTTATTGTTAGGTCATGTCTAACTGTTTGTGACCCCATTTGGGGTTTTCTTGGAAGAGAGTAGTTTGCCATTTTCTTCTCCAGCTTAATTTACAGATAAAGAAACTGAAGCAGTTAAATTGCTTGCCCAGAGTCACACAACTAGTAAGTATCTAAGATCAGATTCGAACTCAGGTTCTTGAGTCCAGGCTCAGCTCTCTCTCCACTGTGTCACCAAGCTTCCATGAGTTTATTTAGAGGTCAGCAAAAAATTGAATAAAGTATTCCATACTATTCCATCCCTGTTCCAATCAAGGTAAACACTGAAGACTAACAAACCTGAATTTCATCAATCAGTCAAGAGTATTTTGATGGGGTTTGATGGGTTAGAGTTAACATTTGATATGCATTAGAGTATAATTGAAAAACTTGGTGGGGGAAAAAAATTAGGAGGAGGGAAATGCTTTGTTCATTGAAGGCAAATGAGTCATACAGAAAATATATTATGGTGGCTAAAAGGATCCGAAACCCTACTGGGCCAACTTATGGAATAGCAAATCAATTCAAAGACAAGCCACAATGAGTCAAGTGGTGACTGAAGCCAGTGGTGGAAGCCTTCCGGGGAAAAAATTGAGGCAGGAGAATTGAACCTTTTTCTTCTACTCTTCCCCTCTAAGTGACTACCTTAGTGCCTGGCACAGAGGTGCTTAATAAATACTTATTGTCTGACTGACTCTGAGAAGTCAGAAGATCTGAAGTTCCCATCATTAGAGTCCAGGAGGAGCTGTGTTGGGGGCTGAGGGACATACCAAGAACAAACTAGACATATTGAAGAGAGGTAGCAACAGGACTTTATAATGGCACTCGCTCTCAGGGCCCAGAAGAGAGCTACACCTATGGGGAACTTCATGACTCCACAAAGAAAAAAAGGTCTTCTGATGCCCAGGAATTGTGAGTTTACCCTATATTCCATGTATTACCTCAGTTTAAGCCCATTCTCCTCAGGTACCTAATATGTGCAAAGAGAGAGTGAAATTCTGTTTGGGGGAAAGGTTTATGTAACAACTTTCCTTGCTATCCCTACTTAATAAATACCCTTCCTGAAAGCTAATTAACTCTGGCTGATAATCAATGGGAAACACACCAGTGGGGGCTCATTAGTGTGATGATCACATTAGCACCCTGGATACTTTAGAATCAGCCGGAGTCAGGATAAGCAAAAGTCCTCAGTCTTTATTCTTGGTCTTTAAAGGTAGGAGTAAATTGGATGGACTCAGAATCTCCACGACCTTCTTTCTTCCTCGTCCCCCGCCAAAGTGACCCTGACTAGTCTTACTCCGCCCCCTAGTTCCTCCTACAATTCTCTGTATACACCAATTATCGAGCCAGCACAAGATAGTGGGAAGGGCGATTTTCCAAGTATATGCTTATAAAGTATTGTCCAATCAGTAATTAGCCTTAAGTGCTTGGTTGTCCAGACCTCCGTGCATGAACTCAAGAGTTTCAGCCCTTTACACATGAGCATCAGTACTAGAAACCCCTCACTCCCCAGGTGACTCCTAGAACACTAAAGAGAATAAGAGTAATTGTCCCTTGGGAACATGACCTCCAGACTCAACTGGAAACTGTAGAGAAGTAGGGTATTCTTATGAAAAAGATGAAGAAATATGAACTAGGCTGTTAATGGTTATCCTTCATGCTTAGAAGGGACCAAATAATATCTATCTATCTCTGTCAGGGTGAAGAGACTGTGTCTGACTGTCACTGATCAGACCAATATGAGCTCAGAAGACTTTACCACAAGTTAGGCACAAAGTCCATAGAACTGTAAACTAAACAATAATAGTTACCAAGATTCAAAGGTGATTAAATGCCAAGATTCAAAGAGCAGCCAATCATTGTTGAGGAGGACCAATGACATCATGAGCATTATGTCTTGAGCATGAATTGGACTTGAGCGAGATTATCAGCCTTGATGTCTCCTCCAGACTCCTCAAAGTCCAGTGGTAGGACAAAAGTCAAAATGACTGACAATAGCCCAGGATTTCTAAATTAAGAACTTTCCCAGATCTCCCTCTGTCTGAGGCAACACCCATTCAGTGACTGCAGGCAAGATAGGAATTGAGATAATACATGGTCCAATTTACCATCCCATTTTTTATCACCGATTGGGATAAAGGCCTAAATGGAATCTTTACCAAGTTTGAAAAATGAAACAAAACTGGAAACAAAACAAAGCGAAATATACTCAATGACCTAAGATAGTCATTCAACAATCATATGTTAAGTGGTGTGTGCAAGGGACAATAAGAAAAAACAAAATTGTGGTCCCTGTCTCAGGGAGCCTAACTTGTAGTTAAGGGAGGAGATGGTAAGAAGATACTAAAGGGCTATAAAACCAATGCATGCCCCTTGATCCAGCTGCTAGGACTGTAGCTCAAAGATTTCAAAGGAAAAGGTAGAAGACCTACATATACAAAAACATTTGTAGCAGCTCTCTTTGTGGTGGCAAAGAATTGGAAATGGAGGGGATGCTCATCAGTCGGGGAATGACTGAACAAGTTGTGTTTGTGCAAAAAGTTTTTGATTTCATGTAATCAAAATTATCCACTTCATATCCTAAAATCTTCTTTATCTTTTGTTTGGTAATAAAATTTCCCTTTATCCACAAGGTCTTATCGGTAATTTTTCTCCACATTTCCCTATTTGCTTATATCACCCTTAATGTCTAAATCATTTGCCCACTTTGACCTTATCTTGTGTATGGCATATGCTTAGTTTCTGCCAGTCTATTTTCTAGTTTTCCCAGAGTTTTTGTCAAAGAGTGAGCTTCCTTCCCATCTACAAAGTTTGAATCTTTGGGTTTATCAAATACTAGATTATTCTGGTCATTTACTTCTGTGTGTTGTATCCCTAAGCCTCTTCTTCCCATGGAGATTGTGAATTATACCTTTGTGACCAGAAGAAGAGGTCCACAGATCCACCCTTTGGAAGGGAGGGAAACTGGCTGCTCTGAGAGGAGGTGGGTTCTCTTCCAGTGGAGATCTTCCTGCAGATACCAATCAACCTCCTGGAAGGACTCCTTAGATTAAGTCCAGGACCAAGTTCAAGTCAAGTTCAAGGAATAATTGGCATTGGGGCTGCTAGAAGATGAGGGCCGTGACAGAGAGGAGCATTGATTTTTATCATGGCTTGTTCATGCAGTTGCGCACTCGGGAACTAGTCATTCCCAGACTCTCATTGCCAGTCCTTTGGGAACACTTTTTAACAGTATTTATTTACAAAGGTACATACTCTGTTGCCAAGTTATTCAGGTCTCTTAAACTCTCAGCTTTCTTTTGCTTCCAAAGTCAAATGCAAGATGCTCTGCTTAAAAAATCCCTTTATAAGCCTAGTTTTCCATTATTTTTACCCCTTATTCCTCAACATATACTCTTCCACTCAGTGATACTGGCCTCCTGGGATGGTCTGTGATGTTTTTTAAAAACAAAATTAATGGGTGAGAAATAGGGAAGCACTAG
This sequence comes from Sarcophilus harrisii, assembly GCF_902635505.1. Lineage (NCBI taxonomy): Eukaryota > Metazoa > Chordata > Mammalia > Dasyuromorphia > Dasyuridae > Sarcophilus > Sarcophilus harrisii. The sequence continues at coordinate 652,824,066 of NC_045427.1, forward strand.
GAGAAGGGGGAAAGGAGAGGTAGAATGGGGCAAATTATCTCATAAAAAAAGGTATGAAATAGCTTTTCTAGTGGAGAGGAAGATGGGTGGTGGTAGTGAACAATACTTGAACCTTATTCTCATTGGAATTGATTCAAAAAAGGAATAACATACATACACACTCAGCTGAGTATAGAAATCTATCTTATTCTACTGGGAAGTAGGAGTGGAAGGACATAAAGGGGTAGAAATATGAAGGGAAGGTGGATTAGGAGAGGCAGTGGGCAAAAGCAACACACTTCTGAAGAGGGATAGAGTAAAAGGAGAGAGAGGGAAAAAAGGATAAATGAGGGGAAATAGGATGGAAGTAAATAGATAGTAAAATATTTAATATATTTATTTTAGTAATGGAAAAAATTTTGTAGAGAATTTCTCCAATAGAGGTCTCATTTCTCAAATATATAGAGAACTGTGTCAAATTTATTAAGAGTAAGAGCCATTCCTCAATGGATAAATGATCAAAGCATATAAACATGTTTTTAAACAAATAAATTGAAACTATTTGTAATCCTATAAATGCTCTAAATCACTATCGATTAGGGAAATGCAAATTAAAACAATCTGAAACATTCCTTTATATCTATCAGATTGACTAATGTGAAAGAAAAGGAAGATGATAAATGTTAGCGGGTGTGTGGGAGAGTTGGGCCTCTAATGCTGTGGTAGAGCTGTGAACTGATCCAACCATTCTGGAGAGCAATTTAGAACTATGCCCAAAGGGTTATAAAAACATGCATTATTTTTCGACCCAGTAATATCACTACTAGGTCTGTATCCCAAAGAGATCAAAAAACAAAAAGGAACAGGATTTGGATGTATAAAAATTTTTAGAGCAGTTCTTTTGGTGGTGGCAAAGAATTAGAAATTAAGCAGATGCCCACCAGTTGAGAAATGGCTGAACGAGTTGTAGTATATAACCCTCTTTGGGGGTTGGTGCTGTTATTATCCCCCTGAGGAAATAGAGACAAACAGGGTTAAGTGACTTGTGCACAGCTAGTAAGTGTTTGAGGCTGAATTTGAATTCATGACTTCTTAAATTCTAGCTCAATACTCCAGACAGTGTACGACTCCAGCAGAACACCTTTTACTTATTTTCTAGTATTTTCCCCTAGTGTTCCCATGATTATCCTTGCTTACTGACTGTCCTCCCCCGGAAAATTCCCTCTCTGGTCTTGGAGCAATGCCCTCCTATTTCACCTCCACCTCCCACAATCCCTCTCTTTATTCAAAGCACAGCCCATATGCCTGAATGAGGTTTTTCCCTATTCCTCGTTCCTTGCATTTTCTTTCCTCAGATTATTTCATGTGATGGGAGTACAAGAGGGCGGGAATCTGGATTCCTCTCCTCACTTCTCTCCTCCACCAGCCTGTTACTCTCAATCCATACGCACATATTGATGCTTCCCATGTTCTCAGAACTGCGTTGCATTCTGGGATACAAAGAAAGAGAAAAAAGAATCTCTGCCTGCAAGGAATTTCCACTCTAATGGGATGAAGGCAGCCTATGGGATAACTCGGTCTTCCCTGATAAATGGAAGGTAGCTATGGAGGGTTGACAAGAGCTTCTTTCCCAAAGAAAGCTTCACCTTCCTGAGGATCCATCTTGCAGACCTGTGACCTGCAGAGCTAGAAGGCAGGTCCTCAGGGAGCTCTGTATGGGGTGTATGGGTCCTGAGAGGCTGTAAGCAGCCCTGTTCTTCAGCTCAGAACGTGCTTGGGTATTCTGACTTTCCAGGTCCACGTACCTAGTGCTCTAGAGGGACCTTGTTGGTTGCCTGCCAGACAGGAGCTAAAAGTCACATCAAAGACTCCCACTGGGGCAACTTGTCCATTTTTTCTGCCCAGATGGTTCAAGTGATGAAGATTTACTTCAGAAGGACCTCGAGCCCTTCGCACCTGGCCCCATCACTGTTTTCTCTTCTTTAGTGCTTTATATTTGTTTGTTCCTGCTCTTGGGTGAAGGAACATTGAGCTAGCCTTGAGCTTTGAAGGGTCATGAAAGCAAGCCACTGAAGACCTGGGAACTGGGCCCAAGCCAGACAGATTTTGTGAGAAGCAAGTGGCCCACGTGGTCCAGGAGACAGTCTAGAGGGAGAGACAGTGACTCCTGGACTGAGCCATATCCAGAAATAACCTTGGGGAAGTGAATGTTTTGTCCCCCACACACACACACACTCTCCCCAGAGATCAGGAGGGTGGATGGGAGAGTGTGCTTCCAGGTACTGGGGCAAAGTGCTTTGTTATAGCTGTTCTTGCTCTGTCTTCTTAGTAAACACCGATATGCAAGAGCTAATTAATGTTAGTTGGCTAAATGATACTGAGTCACTGAAGGGCATCGATGAAATAAGGGAGATAGTAACTACAATTGGTGGCTGATATTAGGGAAAACACATTAGAATGGAGGCACAAGGCAAGAGGTCAAGAGAAGAACGTTCAATTCAGAGCTACTCCTAGACCCCCAGGGAGGACATGTGGCCAGCCTAACACATTCGTACTAAGGATCATTGGAATAAAGCCTTCCAGAGGCTCTGGAGGCTCCATGTGCGTTCACTTGTGTGAGTAGATGGTAGGCTCCATGACGGTGGAGTTATATACCCAATTCACTCACGAGTCATCACCCTGTGATGTCATTGATCCTCTCCAAGAAGGAAGGGCAAGCAATGAGACACTTAAGAGTCTGTGGAATGGAAGTGAATTCTGGAAGAGCAAGTTGACTATGGTTTGCCAGTGGATGAATGGAAGAAGCTGAGCGGGAGAGTTCCCTGGCCAATTGAATGAGCTTCTGGGGAGCAAGCACTTATTTATCCTGGAATACTTGACTCCTCCCCAGCAGATACAGTGTTCTCTTCACACATCCCCGTGTGACCCATTCTTAGTAGGATATGAATTGGGGAAAATCACAGCCAGGACAGCGTCAGACTGGAGCATCCCCCACTTTGTGCTGACCCTGAACAAAAGGGAGTCCTTAGCTCAGGCTCAGATCTTTTGTCTTTTATTCTAAGAAAATCTACAAGAGCACAGAGCAAAGATGGACTCAAATCTCAGAAGGGGAGGTAAAGATACTTCCCCATGCTGACTGATTTTGGCCAGAGGCACAAATGCAGGGTGGGTGGGAATGAGGATCCCATGTTTGTGTCTCTTCCCAAACTAGTCCAAAACCCAGCATGGTGTTATGAATATGAAGAACTTTGGGACATTGAGAAAAATTCATCAGAACGAAGGGGAGAAGGAAATTGAGTGTTTCTGGGCTACTCTCAGTCTTTATGGGATCTTTCCACCTTTTCTGCAGGACAAAATAATAGATATTCTAACTCAGATATGCAGTTACTTTGGATCAGGGGACCTCAAACTACGGCCCGCAGGCCAGATGCAGCAGCTGAGGATATTTATCCCCCTCACCCAGGGCTATGAAGTTTCTTTATTTAAAGGCCCACAAAACAAAGTTTTTGTTTTTACTATAGTCCGGCCCTCCAAAAGTCTGAGGGACAGTGAACTGGCCCCCTATTTAAAAAGTTTGAGGACCCCTGCTTTGGATGCTTGCACTGAATTTGGGGACTTATCTACCTATATCTGTAGAAACATAGGCCCAAGCTATATCGGAGCTATATTCTGACAGCTCCCAGTAGGGAAAAACCATCTGCAGAAAGAGGGACTTTTGGGGATAGTGCCCAGTGTTGAAGTCACTCATCCTGCAGAAACCAGGATTTGAGGATTCTGATCTACAAAGTAAAATATAAAATACATTAGAATCCTTTCTCTCTCTCTCTCTCACACATTTATGTAACTTTCCAAGTACCATGTCAACATGCAAGATATTCCACATGTGTAAAATGAAGAAGTTAAGGCTAGGAACGAAGTATGAAGGAAATGACCGAATACCTCAAAGAGAGGACAGGCTGCATTGGGCTCTCATTCCACAAGGATCTCCCAGACTGCCCAGGCTCTTCAGGCACAGATAAGGAGAATAAGGTTATCCTGCTTCTGCAAACACCAACATCTTGAAAGCTATGGCAACCATTGCTTCTCACTCCCCTGTAGAAAAATCCATAAGCTCTTTGACTTAACCTTCTCTCTGTGTCTCTCTTTCTGGGTCTCTCTCTTTATCTCTGTTTCTCTCTCCATGTGTGTGTGTGTGTGTGTGTGTGTCTTTGAATCTGCTTATCTCTCTCCCTCCCCCAACCTCTCTATCTTTTGTCTCCCTTCGGATTTTGAACATTCTACCAGTTAAGAACAAGTCCATTTGTTTAGTCTTTTTCAACCATCAGTCACATACAGATGATCTTGAACCTTCAAGAAAATAGGAAGAATTTCCCATCCATTATGGAAGGCAAGGTCTTCTGCTCCAGGGAAACAATGGAGGTTTGTGCCCAGAGCCCAGTGTTTGAGCAAATCCATCAAATGTTGACTTCATCAAGTAGATAAACATGGGAGGCAGAATGAAGTTAATCTGTTTGTGTAGCTGGGCTGAATCAACATCCAGAAAGGAATGAAGGAGGGGAGCCAATCACTCTAGCGAGAGCTACCTTAGTGTGTTCTGTACCTTGGCTGGAAAGAATAATGAGATTCAGTTTAATAAACATGCATTAAATAGCATTCCTGGTCCAGAGTCAAAGACTTTGTTCAACACTTTGGTCCACACAAATCATTCTCTTTGGTGTCTTTTCCTCCTACTCACAGCCCGCACCCCATCCCCTCTCCCTGGGAACATAATAATCTGGCCCTTGAGTCCCTATCTATCAATCAACAAGCATTTATTAAGAACCTGTTGTATGTGAGACACTGGATGCAGCCAGAATAAATGAACAGATTGCCCTTTCCACTTTCCTGTAATGTTCCATTATGGAAAACAACAAGAAGATACATCAGTATGGCACCACCCACCCCATCACTCTTCCATCTCCCATTAATGCTGACAGACTAGATTCCCAGAGGATTTATGACTTTGCTTTCTGAGTCCTGGTGCAGAGGATAAAGTGCTGATCCTGGAATCGGGAAGTCTCATCTTCCTGAGTTCAAATCCATTCTCACACACTTACTATGTGACTCTGGGCCAGGCACTTGACCCTGTTTACCTCAGTTTTCTCATCTATAAAATGAGCTGGAGAAGGAAATGGCAAATCATTTCAGTATCTTTGCTGAGAAAACCCCGAATAAGGTAATAAAGAGTCAGTCATGACCGAACAACTCAAGCTCCTATCATTGGGCAGTCCCATGGGACTGCACTATCTAGTTCTGTCCCTCACAAGCCCCCATCTAATATACTTCCTCCTCATCAAATTAATCAAGCAGGTGTCATTAATCAGTTTTTATGAAAGGCTACTTATTGAGAATTATAGCAAGGACAGAAAGGCACTTCCCTGTGTACTTCCTAAGGAGGAGAATGTGAATAAATTTAAAGTGTTTAGTACAAACATTGCTCCCAACACCACTTTGGGGCCCTCTCCTCCTCCTCCACATGTATAAGGTCTCTGGGGAAAGTAGGCTTAAACCTAAAACCCGAAGGTACTGAGGTACACGTAGGAGATGGCTTGAAATGACCGGCTATCCCTGGGAATCCTTTTCTCCCAAGTTCACTGAGGCATGAATCAGCTGGTGACTCCTCCAAGGATGTGGTGCCTCAGTTTATTGCTTAATCTGCTGCTGCTGGGCCAGGTCCTCAGGGGACTTTGCCCTAACTGCTACCAGCTCTGGTAGTTTCTGCCATGGCTTCATTTGCTGAGGAGAGTTCTGATAGTCCTTTAACCTGTGGATATTCACAAGGTCATAATCTAGTGCATTTTGTTTCTGGATACTCATTCACATAAAATCAAGAAATAATAAATGCAAGGGAAAAAGGCAAGATACTTTAGGGACACGAGGCCAACTGAATTGCTGAAAGGGTAGAGCCCAGATGGCAGAATAGAAGAGAGCACGAAGTTGTCCGCTGGAAGCTTGTGTGCTTTCAGATCTGGCTCAGCCTCTCCATCATCAGGACTGACTCTTCAGTCAACAGAAGGATTCTTTTCACACTAACTGTTTCTCAGTTATTCCCGGCCAAAAGAAGGGTGACCATGTTTCTCTGTACTGGATGGGCAGTCAGCACAAATACTGCCCGACCTCTGAACATCATCAAGAAGGGAACATCCACTTATGCTCTAAGGACTTCCTGGGCTTATTTTGACTTCCTTATCTAAGTATAAAGAGAATAAGTAAAAATAAAAAAAAAACAAAACAAAATAATCAGATACAGATGGTTTGAGAAGATATAGAAAGTTGTGCTCCAGCTGCATTCTGGGAAGGAAGGAGGGCATTCCAAACATGCAGCACAGCCAATGCAAAGATTTAGGGCTGGAAAATAAAGTATATTGTGAGAAAAACACCTTATTCTTATTACCTTATTCTGGCTGACCTGAGAATATGGGAAGTGATGTATAACGAGGCTGGAAAGATACTGTGAAGCCAGGTTGTAAATATTCTTTTGTTTTGTTTTGCTTTGTTGGTTTTCTCCTCACTTAATAGTATTTTATTTTTTCCAATGACATGTAAAGATAGTTTTCAACATTTATTTTTATAAGATTTTGAGTGCCATTTTTTCTCCCTCTCTCTCTCCTTCCCCAAGACAATAAGCACTCTGATCTGAGGTCTATATGAACAATTGTATTAAACACATTTCCACATGAGTCATATTGTAAACAAAGAATCAGAACAAAAGGGAAAAACTACCAGAAAGAAAAAAAGTGCAAACCGTCTGCTTCCAGACTCCATAATTCTGTAAATATCTTTAAAAGGCAAACAGAGGAGTTTATATTTGATTCTTGAATCAATAAAAAAAAATGGAATTTATTGAGTTGGGAAGTGATCCAGTCAGATCTCCCTTTAACCATTTGTCAGTCATGTACTTACCTTGTGACAATCTGGAGGCAGGGAAACTAAGGAAGAGGCTGTGGCAATGATCTAAGTGAGAAGGCTAAAGGCCTGAACAAAGGAGCTGTGTGAGGGACAGGAGTCAGACACAAAGGTCCTAGGTTCCCACCTAAGCACTTAGAACACAACATGGGCTGTATTTTTGTTCAGTTGTTTCAGCCGTATCTCACTTTCCATGACCCCATTTGGGGTTTTCTCAGCAAAGATACTGGAGTGGTTTGCTATTTCCTTCTCCAACTCATCTTACAGATGAGGAAACTGAGGCAAACAGGATGAAGTGAGTTGCTCAGATAGGAAGTTTCTGAGGTTGCATTTGAATTCAAGTCTTTTTGACTTCAGGGTTGGCACTCATATACCACTTAGCCCCTTTCTCCCCCCAAAAAATGAAAACCGGAAAGGACTTACAATTCTTGGCTAGGAATAGCCTGGCAGCTTTTCTGTAAAGAAAACATTTCCCAGCTTTGTACTTCCCTTTTAATCTTGGCTGCATTGTTTTTGTTTGTGCAAAATCTATTTTAATTTAATGTAACCAAAATTATCCAATTTGCATAGCATTATGTTCTTCAGTTCTTTCTTGGCCATAGATCCCTCCCTTCTCCACAGATCTGAGAGGTAGATTATCCTTTGTTCTCCTAATTTGCTTATAGTTATCACCCTTTATGTCTAAATCATGAACCTATTTTGACCTTATCTTAGTATAGGGTGTTAGATGTTGTTCAAAGCCTAGTTTCTGCCATAATAGTTTCTGGTTTCTGAAAATTTTTCTTCCCTGTCTGTTAATGCTAAAGTGCCCACCAGAGTTGTCCAAGATTAAGGATCCCCTACAAGGGAAGGCTCAGGAGTCACCAGGCATCTTCTTATCTCTCTAGACCCATATCATCCATACTCTCACACTACCAGTGGCATGCAGGGCCCAAGTTATGGCAGCCCCAAAAGGGCAGAGGTTAGAATCATAAGGGACAAGTTCACCTTTATAGCAGCAGGGGATCCCCAGTTTAGGTACCCACCATTGAGGGCAAACATCCCAAGGAGTCTTCAATGAGCCAATTAGGACAATCCCTTTTCAGCCAGAGGATTTGGTAGGTCTCCAGACCCTTATTTCAGACAAGGGTGAGCCTCCTACTGGCCAGATTCATTCTGTGCTCATCAGGCAGTAAGCTGGGAGGACTCTGTTTTAGGAACCTTATGGATCCTTGGAGTAGTTGCCTGTTACCAGAAAGCGTCGCTGTAGAGCAAACTGGAATTTTTAATTTTTTTCAACTTCCTCCTCCCTCAGGAATTTGGAAAGGAGTTCAATCCTCCCAGAGGCCCCATGCCTGCCCCTTACTTCCACCCTCACCATTGGGCAGCCCGAGGAACATGCCCTTCCCTTGACTTATACTTCCACCCCAACCCCTCCTCTTTATTCGGAGCCTAAAAACTTCCCATCTGAAAGTGGACACATAAATGACCGCTTTTTATTAGCCTAAAAGAAATGCAGCCTCACTCCAAGTGATGCTCTTTCCTTGCCTTTTTGGGGAGCTCAGAAATAAAGTTAATTCATTTTAAAGATCACAATCAGATTCTCTCATGTACATATCTCTTGAACTCCCAAGGTCAAAATCAGTTTTGATCATCACTCAACAAATCAGTCACTAAGCATTAATCAAGTACCTACTATGTGCCAGTCACTAAGCATTAATCAAGTACCTACTATGTGCCAGTCACTAAGCATTAATCAAGTACCTACTTTGTGTCAGTCACTAAGCATTAATCAAGTACCTACTATGTGCTAGGTATTTGTACTGGAGATAAAAAGAAATGCAACTCATAGAATAGAACAGAAGAGAACTCATAGAATTCACATTCTAATGGGGAAGTCAACATGACAATACCTGGATGTAAGTATGATCTATATAGAGTAAATCAGAGATCATCTCAGAGGGATCTCTAAGGTAAAGCCTCCCTACAGAAGATACAATTTTAGCTGAAGAAAGACAAGGAAAAGTTCTGATCCTCTGACCTATTCCCTTTAGTTTTATGTAATTTTTGTTATTGAGTCATTTCAGTCGAATCAGACACCTAGTTGTCTAACTCTGTATAGTTTAGCTGTTTGTTAATGTTTGCAGTTTCTTCTTTTCCAATATAGAATAAAACCATAGAATGTATAAGTGATCACAGATTTTATGTGAAGGAAAATAAGAATAAAGAAATAGCTTAAAGGAATCTCTCTCTCTGTCTTTCTCTCTCTGTGTCTCTCTCTCTCTCACACGCACACACACACACCCCATAAAGAGTTCTTCCTATGGGCACAGTATTCCAGGGTAGGAAAGCCTTCCCAAAGCTTTGCAGGAACTGGTCTCCTTAGGGCGTCCCTGTCAGACCTCTGTCTCCACTCCATCTCCCTCCCAGCCTGTCTTGGGGTATTTCTGTCTCATAGAGGGAAGACTTGCTCCAAATCTCCCGCCAATTCCCTTGGCCAGTTGCCAATCTGCCCCCATATCGAAGAAGGCGCTCAGTCCATCTCTCTCGGGGGACAAATGAATGAAAGCCGATGAATAACAAAGCGCTATCATTATGGGCCAGGCTCTGCGCCAAGTCCTTGGGGCACAAATGTTAGCCAACAGGACGATGCTCGTCTCACACGCCAATGGTGGGAAGCCATAAGTCAAGGGGAGCTAAACAGTGTGGGGAGGACACGGCGTGTGCGGGTCAGGATGATTCCAGGAGGTTTGGGACAGAGCTGCGTCTGGTGGCCGGCCTAGAAATGATGAGATTCTGCAGCATCTAGAAGCACTTACAAGCTGTGCAAAGTGATTTAGAAACGGCTTCTGCAGTCCTCAGCAGAGGGACCGTGATTCTGGGAAGTGGGTCCTGCGGTTACGTGCATTTTACAAGTGAGGCCCACAGAGGCCGGCCACGGAGGCCGCTCGGGGGCGCACAAGTGCTTGGGGCCGGACTCGGATTCGGGTCTGTTAGGTGGGATGTTCTGCCCTCACGCCACCGATGACCTGGGAAAGCTGCAAAACAAGGCAAAGGCTCGCCTAGCGAAGCCCCGGACGGCGTGGTTCTGGTGGGAAGCTGGATGGCCAAGGCTGGGGGGGGGGGAGGGGGGGGCGCCTAACAGGGCTCGGACCCTCCCTGACAGCTCAAAAGCGGCCCAGAACGTCTGTCCTGAGGACCTGCGGAGGGCGGCAGCGCTTCCTCCTGAGCCGGCGCTGCCCCTGCTCCTCGGTCTCCCCAGGGGCAGCTCGCCCTGGAAGACCCCGCCTCTCCTCTCCCCGGCGGGGGGCTTCCTCCCGGCGCTTTCGCTGGGGCTCAGGCAGGGCCTGTGGCCAGTGCTTGCTGCCTCCCGTCCCCTCCCGCTCCGGCTTCTCCTGGGACGGCCTGGAGGCCGTGTTTGTATCCCCAGCTCGTAGTCTGTGGGCCGGCCCCTAGAGCGGCTAATAAACAAACGCCGGGAAGTGGCTGACGCGCCCCCGCGCCCACAAACGCAGCCTCCTCCAAGCCGGCCGGAGGCAGCTTGCGGCAGCTCTCTAATAGTTCTGGCCGGGCGGGGGGCTGGCCCCCCCAGGAGCGGCCCCGGCGGGGCGGGGGCGGGGAGGGGCTGGCCCGAGCGGTCATTCCTGGGCGGGCGGGAGGGGTGGGGGCGGGGCGGGCAGGAGCGGTCCCGGCTGGGTGGGAGGGGTGGGGGCGGGGCGGGCAGGAGCGGTCCCGGCTGGGTGGGAGGGGTGGGGGCGGGGCGGGCAGGAGCGGACGCCTGCCAACCCCCGGCCCCCCGCGGGAGCTGTCCCAGCCCCGCAGCCGAGGCTCCCTTGGAGGGACGCTGTCCCGGTGCGGTGCGAGTCCACGTGGGCCCATCCACACGTCGCCGTCCCTCCTCTATCCCCTCTCGGGGCTACACCGCAGCAACGCACGAGAGGCTCTCCTGAGCGGAGCGCCAAAGCCCGGGGCTGAATCGGCACAACATCCCCAGAGAGAGCGCCGGCTCCTGGGGAAACCTCTGAATTCTGGGTCTCGCTTTCTCTGCGCTGATACAGACTACATTTCCCAGAATGCCAAGCGCACCGCAAGCGGAAAAATCCTTTGCGCCTGCGCCGCGCCCCGCCCCCGCCCCCGGCGGCGCGGTGCATCGTGGGAGAGTTGGCGATCTCCATCATGGCGGCTTCCATTTCGGGCTACACCTTCAGTGCGGTGTGTTACCACAGCGCCAACAGCGACGCGGACCACGTAGGTGCCCGCCCGGGCCGGGGGGCGGGGAGGCGCCCTGCACGGGTCCGAGGGAAGCCCCCACCCCGGGCCGGCCCCGCCCCGCGCTCCCGGACCCGCCCAGGCCCGGTCCTGCCCGAGGCGGCGGCCGAGGTGGTGGCGGAAAGTCCGCCCCGCCCGGGCGGGGGGCGGCTGGGTCCGGGCGGCGCGGGGCGGTGCCGCGGCCGCTGGTGGTCGCGGGGCGCCGAGGGTCTGCGCGGGGGCGCGCGTCCGCGTGTCCGTGTCTGTGTCCCCACGCCCGCGCCCGCGGGAGGCCCACCCGCACCTGCCGGGACGCGGCCTGTGAGCGGGGGCCGTGGGGTCCCCTCCGGGGGGCCGGCCCCGCCCCCCCCGGCCCCCCTTGGCGGGTCCCGCACCTTGCGAGGAGGGCGGGGATGCCTGGAACGCTGACAGCCCGAGCGGGGCCTCCTCGGCGCTCCCGCCCCTTTGCGTTGGCGCCCCTCCTCCCCAGCCCTGAGGGGCGGGAAAAGGACCCCGAAGGTGGGTTCTGTGGGCTCAGCTTCGTTCTTGGCCGGCGGAGAGGTCGCTGTGCTAATAACGGAGGGGGAGCGCTCTGCCTCGCGCCGCCCCTGGGCACCAGGGGGTCCTCCCGGGGTCACGGAGGGGGGACTGGGGGGGGCTGCGGCGAAGCCTGTTCTTCTAGGCCTAGATCGCGGCAGGGGCGGGGCGGGGGGAGCATCGTGAGAATGACCCTGTTTGGAGCCAGAGAGACGGAGAAGCTGCTTCTTTAGCCCCTCAGCCTAGGGCGGCCGGGGCGCGCGGGCAGCGCACACATCTGGGAAGAACGTTGGGCGTTGCGACTTTGAAATCGGATTCGTGGATTCCGTGGATGAATCGTCTGCGGAAAGCGGCGCGCGCGGTGGGGTCAGTCTTGCCGGCGCATTTGAGGGTCGAGCTTTTCGTTGTGACGGAAGCCCGGGAACACTCCCCAGTGGCCGGGGGTTGGCAGGCGTCGGCGGCCCTGAGGGAAACGGGTGTCACTGTGGGCTGAAATGGCGCGCTGCTGCGCTCCCCCTTCCAAGTGGGGGAAGAGCTGTCAGCCCCCAGCCCTGCGTGCGTCATTTACCCTTTTCTGAGCTCCGCTTCCCTCTGGAACACGGAGGCGGCTTTTCGCTCCTTCTCGGCTCTCAGTAGCTCAGAGGGGGAAGGACGCTCAGGGACCGCCTTAGTCTGGCGGCGGCTTCTTCCAAAGCGGGACGCCGAGGCCCAGAGAGGAGCCCCCGGACCGCTGTGCCCGGGCTCCAACCTTCCTGGGGCGGCTGCTGCGCCCGCACAGGGGCTTGGAGAAGAGAGCGCACGGATGTGCCCCCCGGGTACGCTTCGGAGCCGCTTCCTCACCTGTCCGGGGCCGGCCTCCTTGGGGGAGGGGAAGTGGCTTCTGACTCTCACGCGCGCCCGTGAAAGCTTAGGCAGGGCCGGGGTTGCGGTTAGGCCTTGGCTTCGTGCTGGGAGCACCGAATGGCCCTACGGCGGCTGGACAGAACTGACTTCTACGGGGAAGGGAGTGGTTTGAGGTACAGCCCCGCAGATTGCCGCGGGCAGAGCCCCACGCCCCAGAGACGCGCGGGCTGTCAGTCCGCCGTCCTTTGTCGTCGCGTTCGCCCTGGTCGGGGCCCGTCTTACTCGGGGATTTGGGGATGCCTTAGAGTCATTGAAAGGGCGAAGCTATTTTTCTGGTTGGGCACCTTGAACTTTGGATGGACCTTGCTTGCTCTTACAGACACTGTTCTGTATTCTGAACTAACGGTGAACGGAAGTGGCTCAGAAATCCAAGTAAGCAAATAGTTGCGACTCCTCCAGATTAGTGCTTGGGAGGTATTTTAAATATAGTGCAGTGCTAAGGTTCACAATATTCCAGGTGAGGTCACGGAACTGTACTGTGAGAGTCTGTTTATTCAAACTCCCCTTTCCCTGCTAACTTTTGGGGATGGACAGCATACTAGGAAACCTTTCAGGCATGGAAGGGACCAGGTGGACACTTTGGACATCTTGCTGGCGTTCTTTCTCCGAAGGGAAATTATTTTGGCTTTTATAAAGTCTTCCAATTTTTGTGAAGCGGAGTACTTAAACCATGAATGACCTTCTGGGTATTCCACAGTTTTATGGCGTAGTAGTGTTCTTTACCCAGCTGTATTAAGCAAAACAAAATCTAAAGTTTTCGGATCTTATGGAAATATGAAGTTGGTTTGCTGAAGCCCTGATTTTCTGAGCTAAGTAGAAAAAGGAGAAATAGTGTTGTTTAGAACTGTGAGAACCAGATTTAGAGTGAGAAGACTTGGGTTTGAATTCCGGCCCAGTTCCCTTTGTTGCCTTGGGCTCTCTCGGAACTTCCGTTTCCTCCTCTATCCATGAAGGGGTTTGGCTAGAGATCTCCAAGGTCTCTTTTTTGATCACAATCCTATGATCCTTTATAATATTAATTTTTTTGTTTATCATTTGGCAGTGATTTTGTAATTATGATTTAAAAGTGGTAGGCAGAAGGATGGTTGTTGGTTTCTGCAAGCATGTGTAGATCATATGATCAGTTTTCATTTTAATTGAATAGTTCAATTGAAAGTGTTCCTAATGTGATATCTCTGCTTGCAGCTGTCCAGTTACATTTTAGGCTGGATCTCAGCTATCCTGGGCAGTTTTTCAGAGAATGTTTATAACGGAATTGCTTTGACTATTGTGTTGAACAAATTAAGATTCAGTATACAATGACAAGGGACTGAGTTAAAATGTAAATAAGTCACATTTTTATTTTGAATCTGCAGCTTTTTTTTCCTATCTTTTTTAGGAAGGATTTTTACTAGGAGAGGTAAGACAAGAGGAGACATTTAGCATCAGTGATTCACAGATCAGCAACACTGAATTTCTGCAAGTAATAGGTGAGTAAATTTAACTCTTACCTTATGAAGATTGTTTCTGTACGTTAAATCTTTGGCTCATAAAAACTCCATGAGAACAAACTTTGGATTTTTACTGTTTTCCTCTGTGCCCTCGATAATTTGTGCCTTAAGATTTTGGGGACTAACAAATGCACCTGCCAATCCAGTGACTTGATGCAGTGGTGGTAGAGCCTTAGGTTCTGGTCCAGATCCTGTTACAAGAACAATGCATCCAGCGGCATACATTGACCTTTTTTGGATTTCTCTACCTTGGGGCTCTCCCGTGAGGGCTGACGAAGGGATCTCTGAAATTAGTTAATGAAATGTCAGCCTCAGGTGAGGATCCTTTCCCCTGAGTAGCCTGGTCTTGGGCCTGGGCCGACTGCACAGTTCCAGTTAGCGCTGCATTTCTAATAGTCAGAGTTCTACGTGATTTATATATTTATGTTGTATGTACATGTATATGTTACTCACACATACACAGAACAGTTGTTCTTAAACAGTATCTGTGATTGTCTTTGTGGTGATGAAAGGAGTCAGGGGGCTTGGGTTCAAGGCTTGGATGCTGTGACCTCATCTAAGACACTCCCCTTTCTGGCCCCATGTGAGCAAAGTTTAGACAGAGTGGTGGCTGAGGTTGCCTTCAGTTCTGTTATACTTTTAATTATAATTGCTAGCATTCTTATCCCCTTCAGAGTTTGCCAACCCTTTTACACCTAGGATCTCCTTGATCCTCAAGACAACCCTGGGAAGCAGGTACTTTAGTTGCCCTCATTTGTACAGATAAGAAACTGAAGTATAGATGAGTTAACTGATTTGCCTAGGGTCATTCAGCTCGTAAGTGTCTTAAGGCTAGACTTGTACTCAGACTTTCCTGCTTCCAGGCCCAGCACTCTGTAGAACTGTGTCACCTTATTGCCTTTAATTAATGATACCACTACAAGGACTGCTTATTAATTGTGTCTGTGACTTAGCAAGATTGGAAGAGGAAACATGAGTTTGTGACTAGAGCCCCAAAGCTCAGTGTCCACACCCTCCCTCTGGCCCATCCTGGCTCTGTGATCCTGGCAAAGTTCCCTCCTCTCCTCCCACGCCCCCTTCCCCCCCCCCAATTCTCCCATTTGGACAGCTGCTTTGGGGAAGGGAGTGCCCTCTGCCTATGACATCACAGGTCGAAATGAGATATTGTAGGTTAGACTTATTTCTGAACAACCTCTTTTGCATATTTCTGCGGTGCCCCCTTAGGCTTTGAAGAGATGGTCTCTAATAACTGTAGGGTTATTCCTCAGGAAAGGGATGATAGTTTATAGATCCTATTCTTAGTCTTTTTGGTTTTTAAATTTTAATTTTTTGTTCTGAACTTATACACACAAAAAAACCTCAAGCTTTAAGCATTTTATCGTGCAAGATCAAACACAAAAAGAGGATTATCACGCACTTAGATGCTCTAGTCTCTGCTGTTTGTTTTTAAAGCACATGAGAAATTCACCAGGTCCCTTTCAAATACTTCCTGCTCCCTTGGACTTTCTTCTTCATGTCTTCTGTGTACTTTTCAATATTTCAGGGGCCTGTCTCTTCTTTCTTTGTAATATCATCAGTGATAGACCCTTGACTCCCTCATCCCCTCTCTCCATTAACACAGCAGAAAGTCAGCTTTTATAACAGCTTTGTGTGATCAAGCAAAGAAAGTCCTCCTTAGCAGTAATCATTCTTGGAAGTGTCTGTGTCTTTGAAGCCAGCCTTTCCTTGTGAGGAAGTAGGTGACAGGCTTCACTGTAAGTCTCCCCACTGTAGAGACCCATAGGGGTCTCTAAGGCTTTCACACTTGTTTTCCTTTCCAGTATTATTATCCATATTTAAATTGTTTTCCTGGTTCTGCTCCCTTCTCTCCACCCCAATTCATCAGCAGGGTTTTTTTTTTGACATTGTCCCTGGTCATTTTGTACAGTCCCACAACTATTCCGGTTCTGTTACTGATTTATTTAGTTTAATTGCTTAGAGTCTTTTTATGGCAATTTAGCAGTCAATTTGGGGTCTGAACTTGAAGGTTTTATACATGTGTGTGTGCTCTCTGTCTATCTCTTCTTTCTCGCTCTCATTTTCTCTTATTCTCTCTCTGTGACTCTGATTCTGACACTCTCTCTTTCCCCCACTCTTCCTCAAATGCATGTGCGTGTCCCTTTACAGAAGATGCATACACATATCTATGTATGTAGACACATTTATACACAGAGCCACTCTTGTTTCTCCAACTGTTCAGGCATCTCAGGATCTAATTCACTTGTACCTACTTCAATGACAAAGAGGAGTAATAATACTTTCTTTCAGCTCTGTTTAACTAGCACCAAACAGTGTGATCCCTTACACCTGGGAGGAGAAAAACAATAATGTGAGAGGAGCTATAAACTCCATCAGCTCATTAATTCTCAATTTCTCTCTCAGAAAACACCAAGAACTGTGGGAATATGTTGGGAGGGTTTTGAAATGGATCAGCTCAAGCCTCTTGAGGGAGGGTAGAAAACCTTTAATCAGCCAGAATGCTAACTTTTAAGTAAAGACTTCCATTTTGTCTGGTGATCATTTCCAAATTCTTCAGCTTCTGAAATTCTAGAAACAATCTTCTGTATAGCATACTTAGGGTGCTCCCAGATGCAGCTGGGTGGGAGGGAGGGCAGTGTGCTGTCACCAGACCTGTATTCAACTTTTGGGATTAGCCTTTCGCATTTATGTAGTCTTGCTCTCCACTCTTCTTTCTTTCACCCTTGTTTTCTCATCTGGACTTGGAAAGATTTGGACTAGATGACTGCTAAGATTTCTGCTAGTTCTGAGTCTGAGATCTTTGTCTTTGGCAGTGACACTGTGCAGATTGCATCAAATGATGGGACTTTGCGTAACCTCCTGAACGAGAGCCATATGTACACAGAAAGAGTTTGGCTTAACTTCCTACAACCAAATGGATGAAGATTGCCTCTTGTTGAGATTGCTAGAGAAAGCTTGTCCCTCAGTTTAGTAGCTGTTTGGCTGCTGCACCAAATGGATAATGAATTGAGTTCATAGTTGAACAAGAGAAAAAAGGCTCTATAGTCTTTGAGAAATTATAATAATATTTTGTTAATGATCTTGAGCTCTTCCTGAAACAAAGGCTCATTTTAAGATTGATAATCTTTTGGTGATATAGGACTCTGAATCATGAAAAAAAAAAACCTTAGTGTTTAAAGAATTGACAATTAGGATCATTCAAAGGGTGGTGAGGAAACCTGTGGCCAGTGGGAGAAGGCTATATCCCATCACAAACCAGGATGGAATAGGAAAAGCATAATTTCAAAGAAATTTCACGACCTCAGAGGAAACCAGTTACTCACAGAGATAGAATAAGGAAAGATGAATTGATGATCAACTCAGTCAATGTCAGAAGCCATGGAAGAAGGCCTCCTGCATTTTGGGGAGAGCTTCCCTAACTGTTACTGGCCTCATCAGATTTATGAAAGGTCGTGGATAAGCGCCCATAAGATGGCCACGTGGGGAGGACTTCTGATCCTTCTCAATGGGTTCCTGCATCTCCTAAGGGACTAGATGAAGTTAGAGGACAGCATGCTTGTGAATACTGGGAATGAAGAGCTCAAGTTAATATTTGACTAACTTTTGCCAATTTTCAATGTATTAAAATAGTAAGCAAACATTTTTAGGCTTTCTGTGTCAGGCTGTGGTGCTAGGTAGAAAAAGAAAGGAAAAAATTACAGTCACTTATAGATAACTATAGAAAATGTCATCTTTCTGTGACAGTTGAATGAGTAGCCACTTTTCTTTCTTGCTTTCCACTGAATTGTAAAAGTGAAGAAAGACTGATTAATAGAAATACAGTAATAACCACAATTTTATCAGCTAGCCTTTTTATAACACTTTAAGGTTTGCTGAGGATTTGATGAGTTATCCCATTTTATCTTCCTAAAACCCACAGGTGGTCTTGTTATCCCCAGCTTACAGATGAAGGAGCTGAAATCAAGTTTTTCTAGCTCCCAGCCCAGCAGTCACTTGACTGTGCCACTTACTTATTCTGAATATTCTTGATAGAAACTGAGGGACAAGGAAACTTTTATTTTATAATTTGTAATTTATTAGGATAGATTTTTAAATAAATCAACATAACTTGCAGTTTATTGATAACTATAGAATGAACCCCAAATCATAGGGTATGTCCATTTTGAGAATGGTTCTGGGTGTGGGGTTTCCAGAGCCTTTTAATTTTTCATGTCTAGTGGGACCCTTGAGTACCTGTGTGCAAGACAACTCCTAAATTCTGAGGGCTTGAATAACCCAGGTGTATCCTTGGAGACACGAGCCTTAGTCACAAGTAATTCTAATACAAAAGAGAAACATTTCTCTAGTGTTATGAGAAGTCAAGAGAGGGAGGAAGTAATTCCAGATGGGGAAGAGGGTGATAGAGAATCTAGGAAGGCCAAAGGGAAGGGAGGACATTTCAGCTGATATAGCTCTGGAGGTGAATAAAGGCCAGGAGGTGTGAAACTGGAATGTGGTTAGGGAATGACAGATGATTCTTTTGGGAGAGTGTGTTAGATAAGACTGGAATGTTAACTTAAAATCAAATTATTGAGGGTCACCATGACTGCTAAGTAAAGGAGGTTATAATGAACCTTAGGAGAAAACAGTTTGAGGGGGACAAAACTAAAGGGTAAGAATAATAAAATGTTAAAAAAAAAATAGTAAAACGTGTACCAGATGAAGGTAACTTTAGAGAATTGGGGAAGGTGAAGTCTGTGTCCTTGCTTGTCAACCCTCCAGAGGATCTGATGTGTAAAGGAGGCAACAAAGGCATCAGTCTGGCCTCCTGCAGAATGAACTGTACAAGTTATTGATCTATCAGGCAAAGTAGTCACATAAGTGACTTTCATCGACTCTCCCTGTAGCAGTGCCATCGAAATAGGCAGCTTTGTTACATCTGGAAATACTCCTCTGTAGTTAGCATCCTTCAGCATCATTACATAAGGCCTCACAGCTGAACCTTTACATCTGAAAGGAGGAGGATTAAGGAAGTCGCTGGTCTGGAGTTCTCTGGATATCCGGCATGCTTTTTTTTTTTTAAATCTCATTTCTCAGTCATAAAGAAACCAGTGGATCAAGTTTGTTACAAAAATGTGTTTCAAGTGCACCCTCAACTTTGGGGAGGTTTTCATAAAGCGCACCCCCCTGTCCTTGAAGATGGAAGGTATGTTTCCATTTTCTTGTTGAACCACAAGTGTTGGGTGTGCAACAACAGGACTGCAGCACAAAATCAACTAATGGGCATTATTTTTCAAGGGATTTTTACACAATGTTGCAAAGCTTGAATTGGAAATGATGCCTTGGGCTTGGAAAGAATTAGCTGTGTCTTTATTAATTTTCGCAGCTGTGATATTGCAGCCCTAGCCAAAGATGACAAAAACTACCCTTTTGGAATTAACAACCATTCTCACACATCTTTTTGAGCTTCGAAGCTAGAGCAGAACCCATTATTCTTGAGATCCTCGATTTGATTCTGTTTGATCTATAACTGCAGACTTGAGCATAGAGGATTTGATTTTTGAATAGTGAGTGATGTGAGATGGAATTGTGATCAATTTGGCCAGGATTTCTCATGTAGACACCCAGCGCTTGGGCACGTTGACAAGTTAGAAATCAGGTCACTTTGGGTCATCAGATTATGCCTTTAGAAGCCAGTAGAGATCTGTCTAGTAAATTACTGTACCCATGGGCACCTGAGTTGTCTCTGAGGTAGTCAGCATCCCTCAAGTAGGAGGGATTTGTTTTGTCCTTCACAGTATCGGGCCTACTTCAAATAAAGCATTTTCTCCCTCATTTCTGTTTGGCCACAAATGGCAGAGCAGTTGAGGTACATTCCTGCCTTAGCCCTCTTGAACATTTCTGGCTATTGAAGGATGCCTTCGACTACTGAATGACTTCAACTGGTCCTGAGGCCCAGAGAGCCTCGGTAACTTCTCCAGAGTGACTGGGTTGAGGTGATAGAGGTAGAAATTGGGTGTTTTTGGGCAAGTTGCATAAAATGGTTTGCCTTAATTTCCTCATCTGCAGATGGTGATCATAGCAGTGCCTACCTCTTGAGTTGTGAGGTTCAGATGAGATAATGTCCATAAAGCACTTAGAGCAGGATGACTGGCACATAGGTGTTCTCTAAATGCTTATTCCTTTCCCCAAATGCCTTGTGCCTGCCACTACACCAGACTATCTTTGCTTATAATTAAATGTCAGCATAGGGATCCCTGAATGGGAGATGAAAGGCTAATGGCACAGTGTACTCATCAAATGCAAAAATAGTTAATTTAACTAACACCTTAATTACTTTTTTACAGTGAAAAAAGGTAACTGAATTCAGTTGGGCAGGAGGCCTGTCTTCATAAATGGGCCTTGAATAAGCTTCAAGGATCCTCCCTGCTGCCACTTCTTCTACCAAGACAGCTCAGAGCCCCCGCTGGCTTGAATTGGCCACCTTTGGGAGTGCTTTGGAAACTGAATAAGCTCCTTTTCATTTCCTGGGACCTAGTGCTTTTCTCTACTTGCTTTTTCATCTTTTGTGATAGATTGAAATGATGGTCTTTTTTTTTTTTTAATTCCAGAAATCCATAATCATGAGCCTTGTCCAAAGCTTTTTAGGTAAGTTGTCTTGCTTCTCTTATCACATTTGATAAAGGTTTATCATTTCATCAGTGCCTGGGTGAGTTGAGGCCTAACTGTGATGATCAAGTTCTAGGAGTTACAAACAGAAAGGTCCTTTGAACCCCTCCCTTTTTGCCAATGAAGAAAATGAGGTCCAGGGCAGTAAGGTGGTCCAGCCAAGGGCTCAAGGAGATAGCAGAGAAACGCAGCCTCCCCTCGCTTCCATCGTAGGGCCTGGAGAAGCCGAGCCATGCACCCATTTCTGGATAGGCCTTGGGTCACCAATTTTATAGGTAATGTTTCCGTGAGTCCCTACTCAAAGAAGGGTTATTGGAGGTAGAAAAAGTTGCTTAGGGGAAGATTGGTCATTAGAAAAGAGAAAAAAAAAACTTTTATTCTGCCTGTGTTATTGAATCGTAAAGCAGAAAAAAAATCAGTATAATGCCTCACAGAAGTTATGATCTTTATATAATTTTGTTTTTGTTAAAAATACAATTTTTATTTACCCACCCTTTTAAAATCATCATAAGGGAACATAACACATTTTTTGTCTTATCTATTACATATATTTCAGTTCCATATTATGGTCAGCTAAAGGAGAGACAGATGGGGAAAGAGAAGGGAGGAGACCTAGAGACATTTGAAGGGAAAGAGAAGCAGATGGAAGAGAATGTAAGAAACACCCAGAGGGAAGAGGGTGAGAGATGAAAAGGCCCCTGCTTCCCACCCCTCCAAGGTGCCCCTCACCCCCCTGCTCCAGGGCCTCTCCCCTGGTTTTCCTACGTGCCCCTCACTAGTAGCTGTGTGCTATAGTCCCCTGCTGGTGCCCTTGCCCCCATTGCATTGCCGTCCCATCAGCGTGCCAAGATTGCCTCTGGCCTTGGCCCAGTTCAGCCAAGCAGTTTGGACTGCCTCTCTTCCCCCGCCTCCCCAGCGGCCTGCACATGCCTCCATACTGGCCATCCTTAACTGTGACCTATGACTTCTAGACCCTGCAATGACCACCCCATTAGTGTGGCTTTGCCCCAGGCTCCCCAAGCGGTGCTGGGGACACCCCTACTGTGAACCAACAGTGTTACTTAGGCCTTTAGCCCTCATGTAAGATCACAGAATGTAGAGCTGAAGGGACCCTAGAGATAGTTTAGTTCAATGAATGGGTTTCTTGTTTTGTAGAAAAGGCATATGAGGCCCAGGAAGGGAATTAATGGGCCAAAGGCTCCACAGCCACCAAGTGGCGAGCTGGGATGTGGGGGAGAGCTCTGGGAGGTCACAAGTTATGTTCCTCGGCCAGGGAGGCAGTCCTTGATGTCCCTGAAGCACAAGGCTCTCGGGACTCTGCTCTCCAGCATCATGGAAGTTTTCTGGTTCCACTTGGGAGCTTCCCTTGGGCCAAGCAGGTTCTGTGTATACTTGCCCCTTTGTACCAGCTGGACCCTCTGTCCCTCGAGAGCTGACGGGGAGCGGGACCTGACGGAGTAGTCTCATATCTGCCTTGGGAGGGTCCCCAACTTTAATCCGAACCGAGCCAAATAGCTGGGATGTGTTACATGTTCTGGGCTTTTGCTTTTTAAAGCAAAAAGCAGATACATAGTAATTTGGAGCAGTCTGTTTTGTAACTATATTTTTATCAGAACTTTTGTGTAAAAGTGACAGCTGGGAGATGTAGTAATATCTGTCTGAGAGTTCTTTGAGATGAAACATATCCTTATTAGAATATCTCAGATAATTTGTATCTAAGATAATACATTAAAGGAAAACAGTTTCCTCCACTTACTTCAAGGATGGGGGTCATTGAGACAGCAAAAGCTGCCCCTTTTTACCCAGTGTAGCCAGTCTTTACTGACCACCTCCCATGGGCCAGTTCAGTTCAATAGGCTCCTGTCAGGGACCATCCCAGGGTCTTACCCTCAAAAAAGTGCTCGCCTGACAGGGAACCAGAAGTACCCAGACAAAATAGCCACAGAGTGATGGGACGGGGAGGCCGACTTGTGATTTACCAGGAGGGGAGCTTCCTGATGAGGGGCCGCCCTCTGCCCATGCAGCCCAGCCCATGCTCCTCAAGTTGCTAACAATGGGGCTCTGTCTTCATTGACAGAGTCACACTCCAGCCAACCTGTCTCAATGTGTTAGTGATCATAAGTATGTTTACCAAGGGCTTTCAGGTGTCTCCTTCCCTTCACTTCTCCCTCAGGGCCTTGCCACCCTTAATAGGAAGAATGTGATAGAAGGACTCTAAGTAGCAAATTTCTTGTCAACCTGCCTTCCAAGTGTGATTGCTTTGACCACGTCTTCATGTTAGAATAAAAGAAAGTATTTACGGTGCCCTTGTAAGCACCTGTACCACAGTGACAGGTGTCTAGTAAAATGACGCCAACACGAGCCCTTTGCATTTTAGCTCTGCTGTCCTTTTGACATTTTTTTTTCCTTTCCCCACACTAACTTCAACAGTCATTTATTAGACACTTAACATGAGTGAGCAATGGGCTTCATTTTTCAGAGGTGGAAAATGAAATTGTCCCTGCCTTACTTCAGGTGTCACCAGCCAAAGAGAGGAGTGGTGGGGAGGGCTGGGATGTAGCTCACTGTGGTGGAGCAGGGCCGAGGTGCCATTTGGTTTGAATATTACTGGGATTTGAATTGTTTGATTTATGGCCATGAGCTAATTGGTAAGGAGCATTCCTTTGAGAAACAAGTTGTAAGCTATTTTTCTCCCTTTTTCTTTTTTCTTTGAACTTCAGCTTTTATGACTATGCTGGGAAAGTTAATGAAGAGAGTTTAGACAGACTTCTTAAAGATCGAAGAAAGGTAAGTTTTATTCCTTGTGCTCTTTTTATCTTAGGGAAGTGAATTAAGCTTCTGAGATTCCTTTTTGCTCTGAAGCTGGCCTCTGCTCATTGTGCACAGTTTCTCAGATCATCACAAGCTATAGCAAGGAAGGAGCTAAGTGGTTAATTTGTTGTATTTTTCTTAAGAGTTTAAAAAGTCAGTTGTTTAATAGAGTCTGATGTTTAACTAAAATTGATCACCCTTTTTTGTTTATGTCACCGTGAGTGAATGATAAGTTATTCTATTAATCTCGATAAAATTAAAAGTAGACTCCAACCCTCTTGTAGTCTTTATCTAATAGTCTCTTATAATATGCTCTTAAGCAAAAACTAACAGAATATTAAATATCTATTTTGGTGAAACAAATTGGTTGTGAAGTGACCATATCAACGATTATGGGAGTGTAAAGAAGGGAACATAAAATGGAACACCTAGGGGGTGCCACTGTGCACAGAGCTCCAGGCCTGAAGGCAGGAAGCCTCAGCTTCCTGAGTTCAAACCTGGCCTCAGACTGACTAGCCGTGTGATCTTAGACCAATCCCTTAACTCTGTCGTAAAATGGGTTGGAGAAGTAGAAGGCAAAATACTTCAGGATCTCTGCTAAGAAAACCCCAAATTCATGAAGAATTGGACATAACTGAAATTATGGAATAAAAAGAAGAGTCTGATTTCCGGAGTAGCAGTGTAGTGCTAAAGATTCCCACAACTTAGCAGATAAGCTCAAAGGGCTTGCCCAGGGTCACACAGCTATTAAGTGTAAGGCTTGAAATGGGCTGATAATTAAGATAAGTGCTAGCTAACATGGAGGGGTCTGTTATATAGCTGATCTGAACCTCATAACTACCCAGGGGGGAGATGCTGTTATCATCCCATGTGACCTATGAGAAAACTGGCAGAAAAAAGTAAGCGATTTCCCTAGGATCACACTGCTAGTAGGTAACTGAGGCAGAATTACAGCTCGAGTCTCATTTCCTCTGCAGTGTGCCACCTATTTTCTACATTAGTTCTCTCATGATCACAGAAGCAGGAGAGCTAGGATTTGAACCTATTCCAGTGTACTTTCTGTTCCATCTTCCTTGACTTTGGTGTGCATCTTAAAGCTAAGTTTTTATTGTGGGAAAGAATTTAAAAAAAGGAAAAGAAAGAAAGGAGGAGATAGGAAAGAAATAAAGGATACTTTGCTAATTATTCTTTGTGGTTAAATATGAAAGCATCCCCTTTATGAGACAAATATGTATCTAAGCAGTAGAGGGATTATCAGAGAAAGAATTGGAGATTAATATCATTAACAATTCTTGCAAAAAGTTTCAGTCCTAACAAAAGATTATATTAACATGTCTACAAATTTATTCACTATAACCAAGTTGGATTTATGTCAAGGTTGGTTCAGCATTAGGAAGATAGTATAATCACATGAAAACAAAACCCACCAAGACCACATGTTAACAAATGCAGAAAAAGCCTTTGGCAAAATATAATATTTATGATAAAAATCTGTAGACACAAGATTTTTTTTTTTTAAACATGAGAAAAAGTACACATTTGAAATCAAAAGCTTACATTACTTATTATTTTAAAAAACTCACTAGAAACTTTTCCAATAAATAACAGGAGTAAAGCAGTGTTAACATTTTTCTAGAAATGTTAGTGGGGAAAATAATAAAGTCATTAATACCAAAGAAAAAGTAAAATTATTCACTGTTTGGCAAATGGAGTGATTGTTTACTCAGAAGGTGCCACAAAACTAGCACACTAATTGAGATTAGTAGCTTTAGGTAAGAAGGATGAAGAACAAATCCATTTTTGCTTTTTATCCATTTTATTAGCATTAATTTAGAATTGAAGTAAACTTAGGGACCATAATTTTTAACTTCCTTTTTCCCCCCCTTTCTTTTTTTAAGTTTTCAATAGTATTTTATTTTTTCCAAATATATATAAAGATAGTTTTCAACATTTGGTGTTCCAAATTTTTCCCTACTCTTCCTTATTTCTCCCCTCCCCAACATAGCAAACCATCCAATATATTTAGGTAAAATATATTCAGTTTTTTAAAATGTTATTTCTGTATTTGTCATATTGTGCAAGAAGAATCAGACCAAAAGGGAAAACACCATGAGAAAGAAATAAAACAAAAAATGAAAGTACTATGCTTCAATCCACATTCAGTCTCCATAATTCTCTCTGGATGTAGATAGCATTTCTGTCCCAAGCCTATTGGAATTGCCTTAAAACATCTCATTATTGAAAAGAACCAAGTCTATCCATAGTTGATCATCACACGATCTCGTTATAACTGTGTACAGTGTTCTCCTGGTTCTCCTCACTCCATTCAGCATCAGTTCATTTAAGTTTTTCTAAGCTTTTCTGAAATCATCCTGCTGATTATTTCTTATAGAACAATGATATTCCATAACATTCATACACCATAACTTATTCATCTACTCAGTTTCCAGTTCTTTGTCACTATGAAAAGGAATGCTACAAACATTTTTTTTGCACATGTGAATCCTTTTTCCTTTCTTATAATCTCTTTGGGATACAGACCTAATAATGAGACTTGGATCAAAGGGTATGCACAGTTTTATAGCCCTTTGGGCATAGTTCCAAATTGCTGTCCAAAATGGTTGGATTGCAAAACAAAAACAAATGTTTCTATACAGTTATAACAAAAACCAAGAGAAATTGATAGATAAATCCCTTTTAAAATAACTTTGAAATAAATTAAATATGTGGTAGACCTGCTGCTAAGAGACTCAAGATTTGTATAAATACAATTACAAAGCAATTTTTATTGGGATGAAGAAGCATTTAAATAACTGAAGCCTTGATTAAACTGTAACAATATAATAAGAATCACAATATGGGTAAACATTGGAAATCAAAGGGATGCCCATCATTTGGAGAATGACTAAGCTGTGGTATGACTATAATGGAATATTATTGTGCTGTGTAAGAAATGACAAGTAGAGTGATTGTAGAAAAACCTGGAAATTCTTAGCTGAACTTCTACATTGTGAAATGAGCAGAACCAGGAGAACATTGGACACAGTAACAGCAATATTATTCAATGAATAACTATAAATAATTTGGTTATTTTCAGCAGTACAATGATCTAAGACAATCCCAAAGAAATGAAGCATGCCATTTGCATCTGGAGAAAAAACTGATATTAGCCGACTACAAATTGAAGCATACTATTTTTCACTTTCTTTCATTTTTTTCTTTTATTTGAATTTTCTTGTACAAAATGGCTAACGTGGAACTGTTTCACATAATCACACAAGTATAACCTATATCTGATTACTCATCTCAGGGAGGAGGGAGAGAGGAAGTAAGGGGTAGAATTTAGAACGAAAAACTAAATAAAAATAATAACAAATAATTAAATAGCCCAGAAATGAAAAGGTAGGGAGACAGAATCTTACCTTAGTTAACTCTACAGTCTTTTTCTTATAGCCACTTTCTAGAAGAACAATTGCCTCACATTCCTTTTTTTGCAGTCATCTGCTTTCTAAAATTAAAAAAATATATATATATTTCACATTTAAGAGAGACATTATAACATGCATAATAAAACTGACCCTGAAAAAAAATCATCATATTGTCTAAAATTACTTACAAATTTAGTCCTGTACTAATTAAGTTACCAAGCAGTTCCTACGTAGTTAGAAATTGGGACTGGGCATGTGATTGCAGTGTTATAGGGAATTCCCTGATGAGGAAGCTAACTGAGGGACAGTTCTTTATTTTCTTTTCTCTTTTTTTCCTTTTTTCTTTTTGCAACTTATTGTCTTTATTGCTCAGAGCACAGAGAGATTAAGTGATTTTCCCAGTATTATGCAGTCAGTATATTTCAGGCAGAACTTGAATCTGATTTGTTGCTTGTGAGGCTGATTCTCTGCCACTGACCATTATCCATCCAGCCCTAATTTCTCTCCTGTGCTACAATCTTGGATCACCAGCTGTTCCTTGGAATTTTCATTCCATTCTCCAGTTGATGGGCATATCCTTAACTTCCAATTCTTTGCCACCTCAAAAATAACTGTTATAAATATTTTGTGCAAATAGGTATTTTAGTCTTTTTTTTTTTTTTGCGCAGTTTTATACCACTTTGGGCAGAGTTCCAAATTTCTCTCCAGAAGGATTGAATCAGTTCCCAACTCCCTCAATTATGCAGTAGTGTCAATTTTCTATATCTCTTCCAACATTTTTTTTCCTTTTCTGTCATATTAACCAGTCTGATAGGTATGAAGTAGTATCTGAGTTGTTTTAATTTACATTTATCTAATCATTAGTGACTTAGACATTTTTTTCATAGAAGTATAGATAGCTTTGATTTTATCATCTGAAAATTGCCTGTTCATATCCTTTGACCATTTATCAGAGGAAGATATGTATTATAAATTTGACTCCGTTTTCTACATGTTTGAGAAATAAGACCTTTATCAAACATACTTTCTGTAAGAATTGTGTTCTGATTTTCTGCTTTCCTTCTAATCTTGGTTGCATTTGTTTTAATTTAATATAATCAACATTGTTCATTTTACATCTAGTTCCATATCTAATTTGGTCAAAAATTCTTCCTTTCTCCATAGATCTGACAGCTAAACTATTCCTTGGTCTTCTGATTTGCTTATTGTATCATCCTTTGTTTGTCATATACTTATTTTGATTATATCTTGATGTACAGTATGAGATATTGGTCTCTAATTTCTACCAGAACTGTTTTCCTGGCAATTTTGGTTCTCAAAATTGGAATCTTTGGATTTATTGAACAATAAATTACTATGGTTATTTACTATTGAGTCTTACTAGAAGTTAATATATTTCACTGATCTACCACTCTATTTCTTAGCAGTCCCAGATAGTTTTGATGTTTATTGGGCTACTGGCTGCCCTGCTACCATCTTCAAGTTAGCATCTGTCTCTCTTCCTGCTTGGTTGGTTCTGTTAGGGATACAGAGAAGGATCCCAGACTCTTCTTCCCATCACATCATCCCCCATATCTAATCAGTCTGTCTCCACATCTTTCAGATCTTTTCTTTCTCCTTAGATGACCAGGTCCCTAATTATGTCTCCCCTGAACTATCGCATGAACGTGCTAACTGGATTTGTAGTCTCTTCCCTTGCCAATCCATTTTTCATGTTTTGGCTGTCAGAGGGGTAGTCCTAAAACGCCATTTTGACCCTGCCACTTTCCAGCTCATTTAGACTTTCTGTTACCTCCAGATCTACTTCTGTGTCCCACCTGCAGCCTTGCTAGAGCTGCTACAGACCATCATATCTCTGTCTCTTGGCCTTTGTGTTAGATGGTCCTCTGTGGCCTTTGCTTCTCCCCTCTGCCATGTAGAAGCTCCAGCATCTTTCAAAGTTGGCAACGGTCGCTTGAGATCAAAGTTCGAGGAGTAGCCTCTTTGTCTCCCTCTAGCTGCTCCCCCTTCCCTGGACATGACCTGACACTTGGGTGTGTTGGGTGCATTCTGCACAGAAGTTCCCTGGGAGCAGGAGCAACCTGACTGGTGTTGGCACAATCCCCGGCATGGGGTCAACAAATACTTGTTGACTGGCTCCTCTTCTTTTTGACATCTACATGACCTTGACAAGAGACAAGATGATCTTTAAGGTTTCTTTCAGCTCTGAATTCTGTAATCTTCTAATTAGTGTGGCCTTTGCTTTTCTCTCCTGTTCTTCCAGGAAGGAAAATACAAATAACCTCAAGCATAATTCTCCTTAATTCATATATTAGACTTAGAGCAAAGCATCATTGTTTTTGAAGGAACCACCACTAGGTTCCTTCCACTTCCACTAGGAAGTGTGTCAGTTTTCATTCCAGCAGGATTAAGTCCCCCATGGCCAGTTGTTGTGCCAGACCTGGGACAGATCCAAAAGGTGAAGTCTTGACCTTAAGGAACTGATGGTCCATTGAGGGATACAGCCTCCTCGCAGACAGTTAATATGAATCAACTCGAGAAGTGGGGGGAAGCTCTCCTTCCTGGGATGGGGCAAGGAGGTCTCCTGAAGCTAAGCTTTGAAGGAAGCTAAAGATTCGAAAAGGTGGCAGTGAGGGAGAACATGAGTGGGGCGCACACGCCAGGTCAGAGTGAGTCGGAAATTCTGTAGAGGGAGCAGGGGGGCAGTGTAGACAGCATGAAGGGATGTGGTGTGTAAAGGGCCTGGAAATGTAGAGCACATCTGGGTGATGAAGGATGCTGAGTACTCCAGAGACAGCAAGTGCTAGGGGAAACCTGGTTTTAGGAGCCTCAGTCTGGCAACTGCCTGAAAGGTGGATGGGAACAAGGGGAAACCAGCATGTCAGGGAGGCCAGTTATCATGATTAGAGGAGGACCAGCACCCACCTTCTGTCACTGAGCCAGGCTCAGCGGGGGGCATTTCTGGGTCCATTGGTTCTAACAACTGCTGAGTGTTGTGACTCCCAGGATTCTAATTTCTTAACACTGGCAGCACCAGCTACTTTCAGTTGGGGTTTTTTCTTTGCCAGTTTAATGGGTGTGAAGGTTGAGAGCTGAGAATTGTTTAAATTTGCATTTTTTCCAGACTGATTCACAGCATTGTTTACATGTTTGAGAACAGATAACACTTCTGAGAACTGGCTATAACCTGTGGTCCTTTATCTGTTGGAAAAAGTCTTTTAGTCTTATTAGTGTTAATTCTGTGTTTTCTATGTCAGACTTTTGTGTAAGGGTCTCTTTTGCTAGCTTATCTTATTCTAGCTGTATGTTTTTTCCCCATACAAAAATTTTAAAAATTGTATGTGGTGAAAATTGTTTTAATCTTTTGAATTTTCCTCTTTCCTTTTTCTAGTTATAAATTCTTCCCACTCAGTACCTTCTTCCATTCTGTTCTAATTGTTAAAAAATACTATGCCCTTTTATAACTTATCCAGCAACTTTAGAATTTATTATGGTATATGGTATAAGATTCTGAAACATCCTTTTCAGATGCCAAATTTCTACCCACTCCCCACACAATAGTAGTATTAGTTGGATTTTTGAGAAAATAAATAGACAAAAAACCACTAGGATAAATAGACAAAAACCCACTGTGGATTCTGTATAACACATTTAAATAAATATAATACAGCAACATTTACATATTTTGAAAAATAGAAATATGACTAAATATACTCAGGTTATAGCTGATAAACTTGCTTTCTTAGAGATTCCTAAATCCCTTAATAGTCTGAGGTGGCTTAAAATTGTGAACTATACCTTTGTTCACAAACTATGTTAGTCTGAGTCATTTTCTTACTGATTTTGTAGAAAGTGTAAACTTCCGGCCTGAAATGTCATCAAGATAGGAAGTTGTCACATGACTTCCTTAGTTGTGAAAGCTTACCTAGGGAATTTCATAAGAAGTGAGATTTCAGGAAAAGCAATGCATTGTGTTTCACACAAAATATATTTTTCATTTTTACCATCCTAAATTTTTTTTTAGTAATTTTTTCCCCCTCCTACCAATAGCTGATGGGTCTAAAAGACTTAAATTTTTTTTTTAAGGAATAAAAGCAAGGTGACAATTTCAGATATTTTTTAAAATATTCACTTATTTAGTATTTCATTTTTCCCTAGTTATATGTAAAAACAACATTTACTTTTAAAACTTTTTAGTTTCATATTCTCTCCCTTCTTAACCCACCTCATTGAGAAGTCTAGTAGCTCAATATAGTACATGCAGTCATGCAAAATATTTCCATAATTGTCATGTTGTGAAAGAAAACATAGATGAAAATAAAAATCCCTCAAGAAAAATAAAATTTAAAGAAGTATGCCTTAATCTATGTTCATGTTGGAATACACGGGAGCCATCTGACAGTGGCTGCTGGAGAGCCAACCCAGAATGGATCTCCTCTTGTGAGAGGATGATACAAGGAGACTGAGAGGCCGTTGCTGTCCTCTGACTTTCCCACTGAGAGGCCATTGCCTTGTCTGACCTCTCTCCTCTTCCCTCTGCCTCCAATTTATCTTGTTCCCAATCTGCAACACCTGTGTCAGCAAAGGCTGCCCTGCAAGGCTCTCGGAGAATTGACCTGTCCCTTAACAATTCCGTTTTTTTTTTTTTTTTTTTTTTTTCCTCTTATTTTCCTCCCACAGCATGGTCTGTACACTGAGGAATGCAAGCAGCACTATCACTTCTGGATGGTTGTAACAGGTGTTGATCTTGTGAAATATCAGGGAGGCAAACTTTCCAGTAGAGAAGAGGAGTGTAGTCAGTACAGGCATTTAAGTCTCTCATCAGTCTCCTGGCTCGGCCCTTTAATGTATTGGCCCATTTAATTACCCCGACTAAAAATATCTTACCAGGGCTCTTCTTCCTTAGCTCTGGAAGGATCCTTCTCATGAACAGCTCTGGTTCTTCTTGGAATTCTTATCTTCTACCCCAGGTTCAGGTGCCATATGTTAGAAGACATGGGAGAGCTGCTGAAATACACAGGAGCCACCTGACAGTGGCTGCTGGAGATCCAAACCAGAATGGATCTCGTCTTATGAGAGTGATACAAGGGAGACTGAGAGACAGTTGCTATTCTCTGACTGAGAGGCCGTAGCGTTGTCTCACCTCCCTCCTCTTCCCTCTGCCTCCAATTTATCTTGTTCCCAATTTGCAACACCTGTGTCAGCAAAGGCTGCTTTGTAACTCCTTCAGATATTATGATCTACAGCTGTGGAGGCTTTCGGATAATTGACCCGTTCCTTAACATGTTCAGACACCATCATTTCTCTCCCTGGGGATGGAGAGCATTTTTCACCATAAGTCCTTCAGAGCTGTCTTGGATCATTGTATTGCTGAGAATAGCTAAGTTATTCATAGCTGATCATCTTACAGTATTGCTGTTACTTTGTATATAGTACATTTCACTTTGCATCAGCTCATGGAAGTATTTCTAGGTTTTTCTGAGAACATCCTGCTCATTCTTTCTTTCTTTTTTTTCCTCTATAGTATTTTATTTTTCCAAATATATGTAGTGATAGTTTTTGATATTTTTTATCATAAGAATTGTGTTCCAAATTTTTTCTCCTTTCCCACTCTAACCTTCCCTTTCCCTCTCCTCAACATATCAAGCAACCTAATATAGGTTATACATGTATAATCCTTTTAAAGATATTTCCATATTTGTCATGTTGTGCAAGAAAAGTCAAACTAAAAGGGAAAAAATCATGAGAAAGAAAAATAAAAACAAACAAACGACAACAAAACAGTGAAAATACTATGCTTCTGTTCACCTTCAGTCTCCAGTCTCTGGATGTGGGAAACATTTTCCATCACAAGCCTATTGGAATTGTCTTGGATCATTGTATTGCTGAGAAGAGCTTAGTGTTTTCTTGTTGATCATTACATGATCTTGCTGTTACTGTGTATAGTGATCTTCTGGTTCTGTTCACTTCACTCAGCATCAGTTCATATAAAGTTTTCCAGGCTTTTCTGACATCAGCCTGCTCATCATTTTTTACAGAACAATAATATTCCAGTACATTCATATACCATAGCTTATTCAGCTGTTTCCCCAATTGAGGGACATGCATTCAATTTCCAATTCTTTGCCATTACAAAAAGCTACTCATACTTTCTTATAGCACAATAGTATTCTCTCATTATCACATACTAATTTGTTTAGCCATTCCCCAGTTGATGAACATCCCCTCAATTTTCAATTCTTTATTCTCAGAAAAGAGCTGCTATAAATGTGTGTATAGGTCCATCCCTTTTTGCTTTGAATCTCTTTTGGGATATAGACCTAGTAATAGTATTGCAAGATCAAAGGGTATGCATGACTTTATAGCCCTTTGGGCATAATTCCAAGTTGCACTAAAGGATGGTTGAATTATTGTACAATTCCACCAATAGTTCATTAATGTCTCATTTTTTCTATATGTCCTTCAACATTTATTTTCCTTTTCTGTCCCATTTGTCAAATCTAATAGGTATGAGGTAATACTTCAGAGTTATTATAATTTGCATTTCTCCAATTAATAATGAGTTAAAGCATTGTTTAAAATATGGCTATCAATAGCTTTGATTACTTCATCTGAAAACTATTCATGTCTTTTGAAAATTTATTAATTGGGTTTTTTATGGATTTGACTCAGTTCTTTATCTGTTAGAGAAATGAGGCGTTTATCAGAGAAACTTGCTTCAAAAATTTTGTTCACACTTAATTGTATTTCCCTCCTCATTTTATTCTACTCTTTCTCCTTTCATCCATTCCTCCTCAAGTGTCCTCCCTTCCATTACTCCTCTCTCTGTCCCCCTTGTCCCCTTCCCCTCCAACTTCTGGTAGGTTAAGATAGATTTCTATACCCTATTGATTCTGTATGTTATTTCTTCTTTGAGCCAATTTGGATGAGAGAGTAAGGTTCACTCACTGTCTCTTACCTCTCTCCTCTCTTCCCCTCCACTGTAAAAGCTTTTTCTTGTCTTTTTTTATTTGAGATAATTAATCCCATTCTACCTATTCCTTTTCCTTTTCTCCTGGTATATTCCTCTCTCATCCCTTAATTTAATTTTTTAGATATCATCCTTTCACATTCAATTTATACCTGTGCCCTCTGTCTATATATCTTCTCTTAAGCCAGAAAAAGCTTAAGTTTAAGTGACACAAAGTAAGTTAATTTGAAGCCTTGACTTTCTTTAATTAATGTGCTTGATGTTATTGGCTTATTATAATTCAAATCAACAAACTTTAGTCCTGAAAGAAAACACAGATAATAAGAAATCAATTTTTTTCGATTCCATTTTCTTTAATTTTCATGGGTATTTTTTTTTAAGACTTGTATTTTCTTTCTGTTGCCTGTTATAAAGCAGCAATGAAGAGGGAAGATGGATTGCCATAATGCTCATTATAGTGAGGGAAAATCTTGTAGAAGAATATTGGAAAATGTTTTGACTGTTTCTTAATGGAATGATTTGTAGGCTTTACCCAATAATAATTCAATAGTGAGGAAACAAAACCAATGTGCCTCCAGCATATTGGTTATGTAATTGATATTAAATGAGGTCTGTGCAATGTTATTAGTTTTAACCTAACTCTCCTTTAAAAAATTGTAAGTATTAGGTTTCTTATCTTCTGTATGAAAGTATCAGAATAGATTTTTCTTGTGCAACATGATAAATGTAGAAATATGTTTAGAATTGCACATGTTTAACCTATCTTGGATTACTTGCTGTCTAGAGAGACAGGAGATAAGGAAGGAGAGAGAAGAATTTGGAACACAAGGTTTTAAAAAAACAAGGGTGAATGTTGAAAATTCTCTTTGCATGTATTTTGAAAAAAAAAACTATTACAAAAAAATTAAAATAAAAAAGTGTCACAATATTATATGAGTTTAGCTGCTTATTTTAAGAGGACATTTACTTTAAAAATACATTTAGCTTTTTAAAAATTTGTTTTTGCACAAAAAACATTTTCAAAGGCATTCACCATGTAAAAATCATTATCTGCCATATCTTTAATTCAGATTAATTTTAGAGTTGCCAGGAAGGTTTCCTTCTCTAATTCAATGACCTTTTGTTTAGGGACAACTGGTGCTCAATAATCTCATTTTTCCTCTTACTTTGTTTTCCTTTTGTGTGTTACTCTTGCAGAACGTTATCGGGTGGTACCGATTCAGGAGGAACACTCAGCAGCAGATGTCCTACAGAGAGCAGATCCTCCATAAACAGCTGACACACATTCTTGGAGCACCTGATTTAGTCTTCCTCCTCGTCAGCTTCATTTCCACTGCAAATAATTCCACTCATGCTTTAGAATACGTACTTTTTAGACCAAATCGAAGGTAAAGAGGAAGATTTTTCCTCCCAGTTAATTTTGCCTCGTGTTGACATTCATTGTGAGATTGTGTACTGTTGTTCCTTTTAGAGCATAAAATTCAAGAAAAGCTTTGATTATTTTAGACATTCTAATATTTAAATAGGTTGATATTGTTCCTCTGACAAATTGTGAAAATTTGGGTGATAAAAGATATAAACATTAGTTTTTTTTTTTTTTAACTGTCAAGTTCAGATTTTGAAAAAACAATTATTTTTAAAAACAGGTAGAAATCATGTCTTTTGGTAAGAATATATGTTATTGCTGTGGTTGTCTCTTGTTATAATAATTTGGTTAGCAATTGAAAGCATGGATTTAGGAAACCGTATTCCAAAGTGGATCTACTTTATGATAGGGTTTTACCTGATTAATTTGTTAAAGTAAAACTGCTTTAATATTTTAAGGCTCTCTAATTTCACTGGTATTGATATTTCTTCCTGGACAGAAAACCAGTTTTAGTATTTCCTCCATCTCTGACAATTTTGCAGGTTCATTTAAGAGCTACTGTTGTCACTCTGTGGCTACCCTGGTAATGAACCTATCCAGATTTGCTGGTTTTCGGGTGACACACCAGTCTCTTTCAGCTTAGTGGAAAACCTAGTAAGGATTGGACTCTGATGGTATAGCCCTAGAGAATCCAGAATAATCTCCATCCATTTAAGAGGACTTAAATCTTATTTTTGCCTTCACTAAATATAAGGCAGTTTTGCTGATAAGCAAAACAATCACAAGATTTCTCTGTCCTCAGGAAATCCACGTGTAATAAAATAAATCTACATTGTCCAGTGAAATAGTTAAGTTGAAATGAGATAATATTTATAAAGAACTTTGTAAACTTTAATGTAGTCTCTCAGTAACAGTTTGTTATTATCAAATAACTATTTGTAAGAGTATATCAGCTAGATGAAGCCTTCATTTAACATTGTATTGAGCATTTTTCTGATTGTTATGGGGTTACAAAGGAAATATATAGTTTTCACCCACAAGGAGCTTACAATTCATATCCTATTTACTTTTAATTCATTTGTGATCTCATTATCATTAGCTAGGGTACTCTTTACAGTTATGCAAACTGTATTGTTTTCTATTTTCTTCATCTTGTGCA
The DNA here is from genome assembly GCF_902635505.1 of Sarcophilus harrisii. Classification (NCBI taxonomy): domain Eukaryota; kingdom Metazoa; phylum Chordata; class Mammalia; order Dasyuromorphia; family Dasyuridae; genus Sarcophilus; species Sarcophilus harrisii. Next base: position 652,860,547 of record NC_045427.1, read on the forward strand.
TCTTCTTTATCCTTGTCAAATCCTCTGTGAGAGATACCCCAAGTAGGCTGTGAACATCTTTGTTAATCTCCCTTCCTTCCATTACCAAAACTGGCCCTTCTCCTTTTCTAATCATATTTCTCTCCAGTGATAGCTACTATAGCTCAGTTCTTCCTTAGTAATAGAATGCAGGACACTTGTATATACAGTGTCTTTCTTCACTGCCTTTTGGTTGCCCCACAACTTTCAATTCTTGGGTGACTAGTGTTAACTTTACTCTGAGCTATATAGCATCACTGGAAAAATGCTGATGTCCAAAATACTCCATTTCAGCTTTATTTAAAACCCTATACAGTTTCCCAAAGCAGCTCCTTCAGTTCTAGGTCCATTCATCGTTTATGAGTAACAGATAGTGATAGAGATATAGAACCCATATCTGTACTGTGTCCAGCTGTATCATTGGACAATAGACATTCTTCTTCTACTTGGTTTTTCCTCATATGAATACTCTTCGAAATGATAGATCTCACTGTGGGGATCACAGTTTGGGGAGTCTCACAAGTTCCTAGAGCTTTGTGCCTTCCTGTTGCTGTTGTCAGCAGCTAGGGCAGCTCCAGGACTGTTCTATAGGCAATGTCATCTCTCACTGAAATGTCCTCGACATGATCCAATTTTGTCAGATCCTTTGCCAAAATTTCTGCAAACTTTATTTTTCTTCTTCTTTTCAGTCTTATGAAACCATACTGTTCAAATTATCCCACCATAATGTTAAATAAATGCATGTGTGGTCTGAGCTGTTCTCTTTGGCTAACATAATTTGTGCATGATTCCTTTTATTTTGCAATTTATATCACTTTAGGAAATGATGCTAGTTTGTCACTGTCTTTTATCCATTTCCCATTTGACAGTATCAGCAGCTCTTTAAAATGTCATTTGTAAGAGTATATCCTTCATTGTATTCTTTTAGCTCATTTAAATTTTTCTAGTTTAGTATTGATTTTAATCTTTCCTCCAACAAACAGCTGTCCAGCTATATTCAGAAAACGAATTTGGAAATGACTTATTGTTATTCAGTCATTTCCTGTTTGTTAATATGTTAATTTGCTTTTTTTTGTGCAATTATTTGGTATTTACCAGGTCCGATATCATCTAGTTCTTTCTTTTTTTTTTTTTTTTTTTGAAGAAAACATTTTTGATCCTTAATGCAAGGTTCCTATATAATCTGTATTGACCCCTTTCATTTCCTACTCCTGAACCATGTTTTCCAAAATACTTTTGGCCATCCTGCCCTATTCTTTGCTTCTTACCCTTTGCTTTGAATTTACCAAGAATTTAAATGATTTTGAAGGGTCTTTCTGAGCTCTTCACAGAATTTCTTTGCCTCTTAATTCTCAACAATAGATGTTGGTTCATAAGATGCCATTTTCTTTGTGGTGATCTTTTTGCTCCTACTGATTTTACATACTAAGTATCCAGTGAAATGTTGAATATAATTTCTTTGCGATATATATTACACTAAATTTGACCCCTTTCTTATTTCTTTGTCCAAAGAGAACCTATAATTTGTAACTTCAACTTTCATTTATCTTAAAAATATGTATGTATTTTACTGAATTACTTTTGAACATAACAATCACTTTCCAGTTCTAACCACATAGTACTTTCTCTTAAAAACAGTTAAACAAAGTCATCTTATATAACAACTGACAGAACATGTAATATTTGGAACTAATAGTTTTTTTTTTTTAATTAAACTTAATTTTTTTTCATTTTGAATTTGAATACCAAATAAAATGGACATTTTCATATATAAAGTAGAACAGAAAAAGAGGATTGTATATAAAACTGCAAATCTCTATTATGTATAACTTGCTTTTCTTTTTAAATATATAATAAATTCAACCTATAGCTTTCAAAGCTTCCTGCTTCTTTGTGTTTCTTTCTGGCCTTCCTTCTCTTTTCTGCATTTTTTAAAGACAGCTTGGTGACCCTTCTTTTTTCCTTTCCCTCCCTTCTTCCCTCCCTTCCTTCCTTCCTTCCTTCCTCCCTCCTTCCCTCTCTTCCTTCCTTCCTCCCTCCCTCCTTCTTTCCTTCCTCCCTCTCTTCCCTCTCTCCCTCTCTTCCTTCCTTCCTTCTTCCCTCCTTCCTTCCTTCCTCCCTCTCTCTCTCTCTTCCTTCCTTCCTTCTCTCTTCCCTCCCTCCCTCCTTTCCTTCCTCCCTTCTTTCCTTCTTCCCTCCCTCCTTCCCTTCCTTCTTCCCTTCCTCCTTTCCTCCCTCCCTTCTTTCCCTCCTTCTTTCCTCCCTCCCTCTCTCCTTTTTTCTTCCCTTCCTTCTTTCCTTTCTCTCTTCTCTTTCCCTTCCTCAGTTTCTTCATTCTTTTCTTCCTTCCCCCCTCCCTTCCACTCTCTGTCTGTTGCTCCCTCCCTTCCTTCCTCCCTTTTTTCCTCCTTCCCTCCCTCTCCTTTTTTCTCCTTCCCTCCCTTTTTTTGTCCCTCCCTCCCTTCCTCCCTTCATTCCTTCCTTCCTTTCCTTTCTTCCTTCCTCCCATCCTCTATCCCTTCCTTCTTTCCTTTCTCCCTTCCTCCCTTCATGCCCTCCCTCCCTTTTTGCTGCCCTTTCTCTGTCTTTATTCTCTTATTCATTCCCTCCCACCTTCATTGGAAAAGTCCTTAACAAATATTCATAGTCAAGGGAAAGATTTCCTGTGAGTAGTTTTATTTTTATTCTACATCTTGAGTTCGTCCCCTCTCTATCAAGAGAAGGGTGGATGGGAATCATGGCTACTGAATTAAAACTTTCTCATAGGAGAAGAAATGTGTCAGTTATCCCCTGAAAGTGTCATTTGTGTGTCTGCTCCTGTTGTCTTCCTTAATGTCATCCTTGTCGGTACAGCTCCCCTGGTTCTGCTTTCTTTCTTATGCATCAGTTTGAACACGTCCTTCTGGGTATCTCTGCTTTCTTTACAATTCATCATTTCTTATCTTGTAATCACATTATATTATATTTGTATACACAGTGTGTTCAGCCATTCCTTAGGCAGGGGATTTATATATTCTTTCCAACTTTTTTGTTGCTACCAAAAATGCTGCTATGAATATTTTGGTGTAGATGGGACCTTTCTGTGATTGACTTCCTTGGGTATTTGCTCACTTATAAGGTCACTAGGTCAAAGGGTCAAATTAATTCATGTCACTTAATAAAGATTTTTTTCCTCTAGTTTCATTTATAGCAAAAATGTCAGGATGGATAAGATTTAGTTCTTCTGGTAGTATGTGTACTTTCTAGTCCGTGGACAAGGAGCTTATGTTTAAAGGACGAAGAACAAAATTAAGGTTTTAGAGCAGATATCTTTACTCTGGGGCCTATAAACTAATATTTTGATAACTGCATTTCAATGTAATTGGTTTCCTTGTTCATTCTATGTATTTTATTTTATGCATTTCAAAACATGACTGTGAGAAGGGCTCCATGACACAAAAAATGTTCACCTACGTTGTAGGTGGTTTCAAAACTGTAATTTGAGTACCCCTTTGCCTACTTTTCCAGCACTATGCCACTGTTATTGCCAGAAATTCAGAGGAGCTATTCAGAATTAAAACTGTTTTATATTTTTCTTTGTTTCATGGATTACTCAGGACAGAGTCCCTTAGTAACGATTGCCTCTTGATACTCAGGCCAGTCATTGTAGGACGGGTGTTTTAAGTTGTGGAGATCAGACTTTGAAAACTTTGCACTCCAGTGCAACTTCCTAGAACTTACTTTCCGCTGGCATGGCCTTTGAGAGCCAGGATCAGGCCATGAGGAGGCATTGGAGTTGGGTTTTGTTTGTTTGTTTGGTTTTTAGAAGATTTCTCTAAGAGAAGGAAAAAAGCAAAAGGCTGATTGGATTGCCTGAAAAGGTGGATGAGTGGTGAACCCTTCCCTTAGATCTCTCTTTAAAGTCTCTCACATAACCCAAGAATAAAACTTGGGCTGCAAAAACTCAAGTTCAGAGAACAAGCTGAGTCTTTAATAAACCACCTTTCTAAAATTTCCCTGCAGGTATAATCAAAGGGTATCACTTGCTATCCCCAATCTGGGCAACACCAGCCAGCAAGAGTACAAAGTTTCTTCAGTGCCAAACACTTCCCAGAGTTACGCCAAAGTTATTAAGGAGCACGGGTAAGTCAAAGCCAGAGGAAGAGCTTTTTCTCACAACTAATTGAGAAATGGGACATAAACATTGGGTTTCATTATAATTTAGGAACATTCTTTTTCACCAGCAATTAAGGCAGTTCTCTGGCTCATCATGATTTATAGTTTCAACAATCTCATATTGAAATTATAGTTTATCTTTACCAACATTCATATTATTTTTAATAAAATTATTTGAAAACTTTATAAAGCAGATGGGTGGAATGAACAGGTTTTCAAGGATCATAGAATAGAATGTTCTCTAAAACAATTGGAAGATTTTAATTTTTTTCAGTTTTAACCTTCAAATCCATCCTTTCACTTCCCCCCTTCCCCCTCCCCCCTTTATCAATGGATTCAGTAACTCTATTGTTTTGGCTGGATGGTCATTTTAGGGTCCCTACCTTTGGCAGTGATGGTTAAAGATCCCACTAGCACAATAGCTTTCTAACTAACAGTGTTTTTTTGTTTTGTTTTGTTTTGTTTTGTTTTTTTCCTTTGCATCTATCCTAGTACTGACTTTTTCGATAAGGATGGAGTAATGAAGGACATCAGGGCTATTTATCAGGTGTATAATGCGCTTCAGGAAAAAGTTCAGGTAACTCATAACTGTTTTAAAATGAGCTCACTTTTGTGGTTGGTTTCAGTTCAGCTTGATTTTTATTTTATTTTATTTTTAAATTTTTTTATTATATTTTTTTATTTACAAGATATATGCATGGGTAGTTTTTCAGCATTGACAATTGCAAAACCTTTTGTTCCAATTTTTCCCCTCCTTCCCCCCACCTCCTCCCCCGGATGGCAAGTTGACCAATACATGTTAAATATGTTAAAGTATATGTTAAATGTAATATATGTATACATGTCCAAACAGTTATTTTTCAGCTTGAATTTTAAACAATCCATTGCTGTAGAAGAATGCTCTTTTATTTTGAATTCCAGGGGGCAGAGAGAAAATAGAATCAACGATAATTTTTGAAAATACCAACATGTTAACTTTCAATGCTTGCTTTTTATAATAGAGTCACAGTATACAAGCAACAAAAGCAAGCCCCTCCTACCTCACCCTGGGTGAAGTTAAATTAGTTCTAAGTCAATTTGTCATGCTTACAGTATGAACTGACATTAAAGATTAAAAATCTTCCTTTCCCATTCCCAAATGAATTTTACTTGTGTGAGAGGTTTATTTCTAGCCTCAGTTTCCTAATCTATAAATAAGAGATTGGCCCTAGGTGGCTTCTGCAGTTCCTTCCAGTCCTAATTCTGTGACCCTGTAATTCTACTACTCTCCCCAATCTGAGTGTGCTTTGAATAACAATAATAAAGTCAGGGGTTGAGGTGCTGTCTGCTCAGTAGCAACATTTTAGATGGAGGCTGGAGAATCATTGCTTCCTATTAGCTCCTCAGCAGCCACCAGAAATGCAACGAGGATGTAAAAGGCAGATTTCCCACTTACCAATGGACTGCATCCCGAGAGTTTGTTTGTAATTTGGTTGTCAGGAATTTAAACTTCCTTTCCCATGGATAGCTATAAATGGTGGTGACATTTTCCAGCAAGTGGACAAAAGTTTATTGAACTCTATATAGTTAAAGTTATGAGTCACTGTGAAAAGAAGAACCAAAGGAAGGTCCCATAATAGCAGATGGATAGAGAGACACAGATAAGAATCCTGGTTAGAAGAGTGACTCATCTCCCTGTGGTCCTGCCCTCCCTGGGGCTTAGAGCATTGCTTAGTTCCTCTTCCCCCCCCCCCCCCCCCCCCCCCCCCCCCCCCCCCCCCCCCCCCCCCCCTCAACCTGGTCCCTGGAGACAGGGCTGAAGTCATGGTGTTGGTATGGTAGTGTCATTCTCTCTCTCTGTAAGAAGAAGGCATAGCAAAGCCAACAGCAATTTGTCCCAAGTCCTCAGTGAAATGTGCATCCCTTTCTGCCCATAATTTGAGATTGCCCTTGTCCTTTTCACAAACCAAACACCAAAGGCTGCAAAGTAGGATGCTGGGAAATGGGATTTGGTTACTCTGGAACGCTAATCATTTAATGCTGAATTTCTTTAATGGGTGAAGTATAGAGCCTAATTTCAAATTGTTCTTCATCCAGTTTTATGTCATCTTTTTAACATTACATTTTTCAGTGCAGTATAATAGACTTTCCATAAATAGTAACTAATTTATTTTGATCATTTTGGAATATTAAGTGAAATTTGTAACCATTTTGTTATTAATTTTAGAGATTTCAATGTGTAACACTTGGTAGGCTAACCTTAAGAAGTTTCTCTTAATAATTGTTTCTTTCCTATTCATTGTATAAGGGAAAAAATGATACACCTGATTAATCAGGTGACCTAGAGTCAATCTGCTCATTATTTAATGAATTAAGGGAGTATTACCACTTCCATGATTTGCCACTTGGCAGCTATGTTCCACATCTGTCCCTAGGCCTCGGAAGGTTCCTGTGTGTTCACCTTTGTGGTTGAGGCTGTTCACGGGGAGCCTTTTGGTGTCTGAGGCCTAATTGTTCTTGCTTTACTTTTCCCTCCCAGGCAGTGTGTATAGATGTAGAGAAGAGCGAGCGAATGGTTGAATCTTTTCAGGCAGAGGTGAACAAATTAAAAAGACAAATCACTCAGAGGAAAAATGAAAAGGAGCAAGAAATAAGTAAGTCTTTTTCCCCCCCCAAATTAACTTGAGCCTACCAGGAAAGCGTTGTTGTGGCCCTTCAGTTTTAAAAGCACATTGTCAAGCAGTGAGTGTAGGGACAAACCTCTACAATGAATGGATGGGAAGAATAGGAAGGATCTTTTCTTTCCTCCAAGTCTTTATTTTGAATCTTTTAGATGAGGGGAAAACAAACTAATAAATGAAAACAAAATATTAACACACAAAGTGATCGGTCTAGGTTTGAGTTCTGTAGAACACACCCAAGATAGTTTGGGATTTCATTCTTTGTCTCCAAGGAACATCTGCTGTATTGAGGGCCCTAAGGAGGGAGGATATGGGGGAGACAGCACGGGTTCTCACCATCATCAAGCTTACACTCTACTTGGAGATATAACTGAGAGAAGCTGGGATAGGAAAGCAGGGTGAGTGAGGAGAGGTCTAAGATTGGGGGGAAAGGGCCGTTGGTCACCCTGAAGGAGGGGGGGAACTCCTGCAGCCGGGGCCAAGTCATCTCTTCATCGTCCCCAACCTCAATATGTTGTAGTTGGCTAGATCTGGAGTAGAAGGTATGACCTGTGGGAAATGCTGGAGAGGATTGTCAGTTGGGGACTTCACTAAACGTGTTGCTTTCCCCTGAATGGCCTCCCTGTTTCTCAGTGTCCTCCATATCCAAGATCTGTGTGCATTCCCTTTCAGCCATACCCAAGAAAGCTCAAGGTTTTGGTCTCAGGCTTATCCATACACCATAATTTGGAACCATCCAGTTCTCCTCTTTGATCATCATCACTCGCTCTTTCCCCCTCTCCCTTGATAGAACCTAAATCCTTCTTCATCTTTCCTGCAGCCTCCAGGCACTCCCTATTCACTCAATTACCGCCCCCTCCTCCCCCACCACCACTTTCCTGCCTTCACACCCAAATGTACCTTGTACTCTGCTTGATGCCCTCGCCCCCTTGTTGCCTTGTAGACCAGGTTCACCCGCACCTTTTGTCTTCCACATTGCTGGTGGAAGTCACCAAATGGGCTGGCTTTCCTAAATTCATGCTGTTCAATCTTAATCTGCCCTCCTCAGGGTCTGCTTTAAGCTTTCTTGTATTTTTAAAAAATGTTTTTATTGATGTCTTCTCTCTTCTCTTTTATCACGTCATCATAGTTATCCTTAGTCTCCCTCCTCCTTCCCTTTCCAGAGAATCATTTCATAAACAGAAAAGAAAAAGAAGAAGAAAAAGCATGTACGACGGCTCAGTGCATTGGGAAAGGCACGTGCTGGGAGCAGTACCTGGGACCTCCTGGAACAGAGGCCCTTGGGGTGGGGGATGGGCTCCCACTTATGTGCACTCAGGGCCTCCTCCTGGCTCTTGGTCATTTCACTACATTCACTTTTTTATATTAGTATAGTGACTGTCTATATTGTGTTCTTGGTTCTGCTGGCTCGAGTCTGCATCCATTCGCATCAGTCTTGCCAGGCTTTTTTTATGCTGTTACCACAGCCTCTCACGCTCCCTAGAACATTTTCATCTTGTTCTTTATTGAAAATATTGAACTTCTGTGTTGTGTGAGCCCTCGTTTCCTTTGATTTGTACCCTCTATATCCTTCCCTCTCCTCTCCTTTCCTCCAGTCCTGGCCTTGCTCCTTGGGAAGGCAGAGTACTGCTGGGACTGCATCCCATCCCTGCCCTCCCATCTCCTCTGGGAGCTTGTTCCTTCTAGCCTGCTTCCTTCTATCTTCCTTCATCTCTCTCTGCCCATTGACCACTTTCCCATTGCCTGCAGTGTTTGCTTCCTATATTATTGTCCTGCTTCTTTCTGTGATTTCCCTGCCAGATTCTTCCTGGACAGTTTTCCTTCTTCATTCTGCCACACACACCCCCTTCCTTCTTATCTTTGTGCAATCTGACTTCCAGCCCTGCCCCCTCGTGAAACTACTTTTCCCCAAAGCGAACAGTGGTCTCTGCCTGCTAAATCTTTCGGCTTTTCTCATTTCTCAGCCTCCTTGTAAAAGAAGCAGATTTAGATATTGTGCCCATTGCCAAATGCTCTTCCCGTCTTTGGCTTTCATGGCCCTGCTCTGTCCTGGTTCTGCCCCCACCTCTCTGACTGCTCCTCCTTAAGTTCCCTTTGCTCATCACCCTCCTTCCACTCCCTTACTGTGACTTCACTCCTGCCTCCCCAACCCACCCGAGCCCTCTTTCCTCTTGAAATCCTTTTCCCTGGGGATCTTATCTGTTCTTATGGGTCAAATGTCATTTATATGCAGATAGAATCTAAATCTGTGTCAGCAGCCCTAGTTTACTGCCTCTTCAAATGTCCATGTGGACTGGCTGTCTGGTCAGCATTTAAAACAACATCAAGGACAGGACTCTGTAGTTATCCCAAAGCTGCCCTCTCGCCAGACTTTCCTGTTCTTTCAGGGTCCTCATCTTGATGACACCTTTGACCTTTCCCCTGCACCCCATGGCTAATTACTTGCCAGGCCATCTTGCCCTGGGGCTGTTGAGGGTAGGGGGCTGTAGGGGTGTTGGTTGTTCAGACTGTGACCCTGGGGGCCTTCTGCATTCTGGTTCTCTCTTTAATGTGCTGTGCCCTTCCCTCTGGTTAGATAGAGCACACCCTCACTCAGATTTGCAACCCCAGGGTGTTGGTAACAGACCGAGTCCACAAGTATTTATTAAGGACCTTCTATGTGCCTGGCCCTGTGCTCAGCATGGAGGGAGGATACAGAGGAGGGCAAAGGTCCGTCCCTGCTTTCTGGGAGTGCACAATCTGGTTGAAGGAACAACATGCAGGAAGCACCTTGCTAGAGTAGGGCGGAGGCGGTCAGCCAAGAGGAAGCCCTGCATTAAGCAGATTGGGAAGGGCCTCTTGAAGGAGATGCTGGGAGGCAGAGCCAGCAGGGAAGGAGCTCCAGGCAGTGAGAAGGCCTCCAGTCTGCAGATGAGGAGCAGCTCTGGGGCTGATGTCCCTGCATCCCATTTGGGGAGGAGGTAGCTCATGAAGGGGCTTTGAGTGGCAGAGAATTTCACGTCTGATCCTGAACATAATTCGTGGGTGGAGGGAGGTGGTTTGACCTGAACCTTAAGAAAATGAAATCCGGCAGCTTAGCAGAAAGTTATTGGTGTGGGGGGAGAGCAACCAATAGACACAGGTGATCAGAGGGACTGTGTCAGGGAAGAGGGACAGAGGGAGATGTTAGAAGGTAGAATGGATAGGAGTGAAGGGGGTGCTAAAGATGACTCCCAGGGACTCGGAGGGTGGTGTTGCCTTGACATTCAGGAAAAGGAGCAGGCCAGGGGTTGGGGGAAGAGTTCAGCTTTGAACATATTGAGGGTAAGATGTACAAAAGGCAGTTGGAGGTGCAAGGTTGGGCCTTGGCAGAAAGGTTGGGACCAGAGAGAGATCTGAAAGGAGAGGGATGAGAGTGGAATCCATGGGAGCTGATGAGGTGCCTGGGTGAGCTCCTACAGAGGGCCCTGATCACGGCCTTGTCTACCAAAGACACAAAGGCTGTCTGATTAGTTCTTCTTGAGCCTTACATTATAGGAAGGAAGTTCCAATCCACTACAAATTGCTAGTTAGCCAAGGTCTCCGCTGGTTGACTAATACCGTTTACTGCGGCTGCCCGTGGGCCTTTTTAATGCATGGGGATGCAAGTCAGCATGAGCCGGGTGATGTGACAACATGCTTCCTGTTTGCTCCTAGGGTTGCAGCAGGCCCTGTTAAACAGGCACTTGTCTGTAGAGACTTCGGAGCCGGGGTTCAGTGCGCGGCTGCCATATTCGGGCTTTGAGGTGGAAGGCAGAGCCCTCACAGATGCCGAACCCTCCGACCCTCCCCCTCCTTACTCAGACTTTAACCCCGCCTGTCAAGAGAGCACTTTGGGCCATTCTCTCCTGGAGAGCGGTGCCTTCATGCCCCGACCCCAAGCTGTGGGCTCTTCCAGTTTTGTTTCCACAAATGCAGGATTGAAGTATTCTGGAAATGGAGCGGCCCTGCCTCTGTCCCAAAGAGCGGCAGGAGACACTGGGGATGACTCGGAAGACAGCGATTACGGCCCCGTGGGGCCCTCTCCCAGTGAATACTCACACACAAGGGGCTCCCGGCCTCCCACACATCCTGACGGAGACTCCAGGAACACTCAGACCTCTCAGATATGATGGGACAGACAGATTCTCACTGTAGCGCTGGTTTTCTTAACTGTTGTCGAAAGTCTTTTGGGGGACTTAATTTCAGAGGCAAAAAAACTGCTTTGCAGAAATGGAGACTCCTTGAGGAGGCTTCTTGTGCACAGAAGGCGCGCATAGACTTGCCCTAGATGACTTTACCTGCCTTGTGATACAGTTTGCAAGTTTCATAATGGAATCATTAGGATAATCAAGTTGTACTAATACTGATGAGATCCATGGATGTCTTGGTCAATTAGGCAAAGTGAAATTTATAGAAACCTTTTAGTTTTGGTTGCCGTATTTTCATTAAAATAAATTGGGAATTGGAGACTAAGCACAATTAGTCTATAAATGTCCTATAAAAATCAAAAACTTACCTCTTGCACTATCATGCCTTGAAATTTAGTTTTCGAAAGGGAAGCAGGTTCAGCAGTAGCCTTCGAAAAAACTTTCTACGATGAGCCAAATCATTCTTTGCCAGAAAAGAAATTTTGATAATTCTCAGAAGCCTGATTGGAACACATCGGATGTACCTTCTCCTAGCTGCATGCCCTTTTGAGGTCAAAAGGGAAGGGTTTTGTTTCAACTTTTTTACTAGCCTGATGTGTGTTTCACTTAAAATGGTTGCCTTTTTATGTAGGAATACTAATTCTCAGTAAACAATCACCCATGGAAGTAGGTCCTAGAGTTCTTGGTGTGCCGGGTTGGTGCTCCGGGGACGAGGCCGCTCACGATCCTTGGCCTGAAGATGGCGGGCACACGAGTACAAGGGAAGAGCCTTGGGCATCTTACCTGGGTTTTATAATGAACAGATTCCAAATGTGATTTTTTTTTCAAAGATTATGTATAAAGGAGGTAATTGATTCATACCTTCAGATGAAAATATCAATGTAGTTTTATGTAAGGACTATAGGAGAAGGGTCTATAATGGAACCGGATCTCTTTGGTTATCTTGGTGATTAAAGATTTGTTTGACATTTGAAGAATAGTACTTATAAGGGATAAAAGTTGCCATTTGGAGACTAAGTGGGGTGTGTGTGTGTGTGTGTGTGTGTATGTGTGTGTGTGTGTGTGTGTGTATGTGAGAATTTTTCTATTGGGATGCACTTAGGCTATTATTTAATTACTGCTTATCTTCTCATTTTGCCCAAAAGATGTGAAATGGGGCCCCTGAATTCCCAGGGGCTTTTTGGTTCTGAGCTTGCAAATGACAAAACCCGCCATTAGCTGTGAGGTGAGCGCCTGTGTTGGATGCTTTGAAACATAACTGCCTTTCCTTTGACCTCCACCAAACCTACAGGAGCAAAGACGTCGCTAGAAAGACTTTTAAAAGTGGAAGCTCCCAAGCGGTCATCTGGTTCTCTGGGCCATCTCCTCTGCCAACGAGACGACGGTGGCCTGCAGAGGGAAGGGCCCAGCTCGTGCTTCTGAGTCCCCCTTCCCGTTGAACGGTCTCCAGTTTGTCGAGGCTGCATTTTCTGTCCGCCTTAACATGACTGCAGTTCGGCTTGGAATATTGCGGGCCGTTTTCAGACAGACTTGCTCGGTTTCAGTGTCTGCTCTCCTCAGACAGCTCTGGGCTGATGCCATGAGGGGAGACGTGCTGCCACCCTCCCCTCGGGTCACTTGTCTTCACCATAGGAAACAGTCTTCAATGTACGCCTGACAAAGCCGTGAATGTGACAATAAAGCCTATTGAATCCTGTACTTCTCGTCTCGCTCTCTCTCATCAGCATCAGCCAGCCCTCCCTCCCCTGCCAGCTCCCTCATTGGCTGGCACCTTGTTCCAGCGAGGGCCCTTCCACTGATCTGGAAAGGTACGTGCTGGTCAGCGGGAGCCCACAAATGTGGGATGGAGCTTCTTGCTTAAAGTAACTCTACAGTTGTTAATGTTTAAGGCCTTGGAAGCTTTTGTCGTAGAATGGGAATTTTCCTTTACAGGTCGGGGACGGGACGCACGATGCTATCACGGGGCCTGGGTTGTCATCCCAGCTATGTGGCCTTTGGGAAAAGGCCTGCCTTTATCTGTAAAAGGAGGAGTTGGGGGAGATCCTGCAGTGTTCTGGGGTTGAGTGCAGTCAGCTCAATACCATCTGGAGTATCTGGAAGACCTTACTATCTACAGAGAATCTCTTCCATTTGGATTCCACTGGACATGTTCTACCACCATGGCAAACACTTTTGGTGAGTGTATGTCCTGATTTGGCCAAGTTAGAAGGCCACAGACAAGTGCTAGGCAAATGTGCTGTCAAGAAGTGGATAATTTATTCTCTTGTTTAACTTTGACATTGTAACAGACAGATTGGAAAGAGTGCGTGAACTGAACAGAACTTTTGGTGTATTGGGCACTTTGGAGAACATGGGGGAGGGAGAACATGGCCTGCAACTCCTTCTGGCTCCAAACTGGCCGGCCTCATGCCAAGTCCAAGGCACTTTGGACAGAGAGTACAGTTCTTATCATACCCCCTCCTCAAATCAGCTGGTCCAGTCTCAGTTTCCACCTCTGTGTGACGGATGTTGCCATCTGTACCAATCATAGTAATCAAATGTCATTGAATAGTCCATCTTTTTTTAAATGTGTTTGAATTTTGTCATTACCCTTTTTCCAACTGAGAATTAAGGTAATTCATTTCCATTCAGCAGGCAGTTAGTGATGTCTGCTTGCTGGGCATTAAGCTAGGTTTTGGGGATACAGAGACAAAAACCAAGGCTTGCTTGCCAGCCTCAAGAGTTTTCCCCTGAGGAAAAGATTCTGAAAGTATTTTTGAGTTTGCTTCCGTCTTCCACATCTGTTTAGTTCATCTAATCTTGGGGCTCAAGCAAACAACTTTATTGGTGTCAGCAGTAGTGAGTTTTAATTTTATCACTCCTCTCATTCTTCACTTGATTTCCAGATGAAAAACTGTTTTGTTTCAAGTTCTTCAGATGTTTGTTTGTTTGTTTTGTCCAACTGAAAACAGTTCAACTTTTTAAGTTTCTAGCAATCACTTAAGACACGCTTTCAGAGAATTAAGGATGTTCAGAATCACTGCTAGTTTTTGTCTAGGGTAAGAACAGGGAAACTTCTCAGGTTACCATGAGATCTGTTCAGCCCAATGGTTCTGCCATCTAAGGAGAGAAGGCTCACTCATTTTTGCTTTGCTTTTTTCTATGCAAGTCAGCTTTTTCTTTGACAGTCTGTTTTCACATATCAGTCGTTTCCTGAATGTGGAGGCATGAGCATTGTATCAAGATTGTTTGATCATTACCTCAGTTTTTCTTTGTTCTCAGGTCCTTGGTTTGGGTATTCTCCTTACTAGTTACAGATGGCAGTCCAACTTTGCCTTCTCATCCCAGGTGATTCTTATCTGTATTTTTTTAATGAATTTTGTAGAGAAGACCCTGTCTTGGTGTTCAGGAGTTCTTCTCAGCATCCTGTAGTCTGTCTATTAACCCTCCCCCTCCTTTTCCAATCATGCATTTCCATGATAATATCTCTTTGTTTCCTGAATTCAAATAATGGTTAGTAATAGGCTGTGATCTGCTCACACCCATCATACATTTCTGTTGTCCCTTTGCATCTCTCATGATTTTGATTTTCATTCTTTGTAGTTGAAGATAACACAAATGCAAAGAAAGTCTGATTTTGTCAGTTCGGAATTCCCTCCATCAATATGGTATTTTAGGAAGTGAAGGGACCTGCCTGTTAAATGCTTGGGGCAAGATTCAATTCCCTGTGTCCTTCTGCCCTCCACTCCAACTTTCTATCCCTATCCCACACCAACTTGCTCCATTACTGCAAAGTACAGCTTTAAAAATCGCAAGTTTCCATGGTCAGGAAGTGGTGGGCCCACTGAAAGAGCACTATCATATTCTAGGTGCCATCTGGTTCCCTTGCTTTCTCTTGTGTGATTCTGGGACCAGCATCTCTTCACCTGCAGTGCCTTCCCGGGTTATTTACCATCTCAGCGAGCCGCCCTTCCAAATCCAGGGTGTAATTTGGGAATGTGTATTCTTTGTCCCCTTGTTTTTCTTTAATAGATTGCTGGATCAGTCTCTGGAGTAATTTAATCTTTGTAGTGAGTTCTCTGTCATGTTATGGGCTTAAAGCAATTGATACGATTCTCTTAACAGAAAGGAGCAGGTGATAGAAGGAACCCTTCTTCCATGTGGGTTGTTTGCAAGACACCTATGTTGGTGACTACCAGATTGGAGAATCTAAGCTAGAAGAAACCAGAGTCCATCTAGCCTAACCTGTACTTTGATCATTGGTGATCCAGCTTCTGCTTAAAGACTTCCAATGAGTGAAAGCCCATTCCTCCTGGGGACATTCCATATTCTTGTCCCTTCCTTTCCCCCTGTTGTTTCTCACCTTGCTCTCTGTGGCAAGCGGTAATCAGTTTTGCCCCAGAGGTTGTTGCTGGGCTCCTGCCTGGTCCAATACCTTCTGTCTTTCTCTTTTAAGAAATATCACAATGCCCAAGTATAAGCTTGCACTTACTGGTTCTGAGCTGCATTTCCAAATGCTTTTTTTTTTTTTTTTTTTTTAATGACTAAACCCTGTGGCCCACTTTGCATCAATATACATGTTGACTTGGCCGGGACATCTTGCAGGCCTCTTTCTGGAATTTCTCTACCTCTTCAAAATCTGAGACAGATTTTGGTACATAAACCACAAGGCTTTTCTTGGTGGGGTGTTGATGGTCCCAGTGAGCATCTAAAGACCAGCTGACCAAGCGCCTCCTGAAATGTCTCTTATGTCTTCTGGGCGCCAGACTGAAACCATCTCTGCTATTTTCTCTTCCGTCAGGACTTATCATTTCTCTGGTCCCTGGGCAAAGAGCCCACACTAAGGCTTATTGATTATCTAAAAAGGGATTCTTAGCACCTTCCTCCCCCCCCTATCACCCAACTCTTCTGTTGTCACTGTGGTTTTGAAAGAGGCTGAGCTGGACAGAGACCATTTGTATTTGTTGTGGTTTCCTGGGTTGCTGTAGCTAGAGAGGAAGCTAGAATCCCCTTGTGGTCAGCCTCGTGGTGATGAGTCTCTCCTGGACCTATAGACAATCTGTTACTGGAACCATCTCTGGAGCCTTTCCAGCAAGGTTGATTCTGCCAAAATTTGCTCTCTGTTGGTGTGGCCTTTGGGAAACCACAGTTAATAGTGCAGCATTTTGTAGAGTGGACAGCTGGGAGTCCCCCAGAACACTGGGCCCCAGGGCACCATAGAGCACTGGGTCTGGGGGCAGCAGGACCTGAGTAAATCTAGCCTCAGACACACACCAAGGGTGTGACTCTAGGCAAGGTGCATGCCTTCTGTTTGACTCAGTTTCCTCAGCTGTAATAACAGCATCTACCTCCAGAGTTGTTATAAGGCTCAAATGAGAGAATAGTTGTAAAGTCTTTAGCACAGAGCCTGGCACACTATAGGTGCTGTATAAATGCTCATACCCTCCCCCTCCCATGGGTGGTATGGCATCATGGCAGGACTGTGGTGGAAAAGTTGGGAGGATAAAAGGCATACAGGTATGTAGATTACAAGTATGTGCACCTTGTCACAAGTCTTACGCGCACATTTTTTCCTGTGGGTGGGATTGCTGAGGACTCTCCAAATCACCCGGAGATTCCCTAATATAAAGTAGAAGGTGCAGAAGCCTCTTAAAGTGGCATGGGCACCTGGAGGGCAGAAACGGGAGGCCTTGGGCAAAGCGGCCTGCCCAGGAGGGCCTCAGGAAGAGGTGCCCAGGGCCCTGGATCGGACTCTGCCTGGGAGCCCTGAAAGCACAAACAAAAGGGAAACAGCCCCTGCCTTTAAGGAGCTTAGTGGGAGACATGTGCCCACCCAAAGTACATACAGAACAGATGCTAAAGTTGAAAAAGGGGTTCGTAGCAGTCAGACTGGGGCTCAAACCCTGCCTCAGACACTTGCTCATGGTGGATGGGGGGAAAGGTCACGCCTCAGTTTCCTTATCTGCAAAGTGGGGGCAGGAGTTGTACCCAACTGCCGCCCTGGAGAGGCGGGAGCCAAGGGAATGAAGATTGGAGTTGGTGAGTGACGGCCTAGAAAGCTAGACAGGAAGCCAAAGATTCTGTTGCCTAGTGTGGTGGCAGGGAGACATGCAGTGTTTCATAGCACTTAAAATATTGTAGTATTATCCATCTGAATAAAGCTAATAAACAAACCGAGTCTCCGTGTAGTTCTTTTTGAGTATACTAAGCTCTTCCTTCACTGTGGCTCACCCTGATGTCATTCAGGTCACAAGCCGGGTCCTGGGACGATGGCCCCAGCCCCTAAGGAGCTTCCAATCTATTAGAAGTTGCAAGATGTGCAGTATTCCAATAAACAAAATTTGGTAGCTCTGGGTTGGGCCACTGTCCACCCACTCCCAGACAGGGTTCAAGATAATTCCGTATCTATCCTAAGCCTTTCACTCATGGCAGTAAAACACTTGCCTCGGGGCGTGCTCTCTGGCAGATACACACACATCAGTGCAGGGAGGGGGGATTCGGTGAGTCTGAGGTGAGGAGAACCCAGGGTGTATCTGGAAATAGAGAATGCTTTCCCTAAGAAGGTGTGTGGGCATCCTGGCACCAGGAAATCTGGACATAAGTTAGAGCAGTCTCATTTGATTATCTTGGTAATGTTTTTCTCTAAGGTAACAGTTTTCTGCCATTTCCACTTCACTAGAAAACCCTGTTATGGTCACGTGCAGCTAATGACAATTGAGCATCTCTAGTGGGAACTGGAAATGAGCTGAAAAGAATCTGGTTGCACAAAGAACAAATTCAGCCTTTAGAAATGGCCCCGACTTCAAGCTCTTGACTTTTATTCTGTGGGTGAATTCTGTAGGAAAACTTCAGTTAGACTGGGTAGAATGTTGTCAAAACCCACAACTCCAAGCACACATTTTTCACCAAATAAAACTAACTGAGTAAATTAACTTCTGAAAATTTGCTATTCCGATAAGGAGAGCAGTGTCTTATTTTGAGAGAAAGAGGATAAAACAGCAGGGTTTTAGGCACAGTGATGTACAACAGCAAAGCCCACCATAAGTCCTGTTCTGGGCCTTCGGTATATGTAAAGGGAGTGCGTGGAGCTAAACGACCTTATCGGTATCTTCCAGCTCAAAATTCATACAAATGATCCTTCAAATTGGGTGGAAACCTTACCCAAACTTCTCCCCTTTCTAGACAAAATCCTTAAATGCATCCACTTCTTACACTGCTAATAGATATATGTGTGTATACATATATGTATATATATGTATATATTCTAAATAGCATGGACACTAAAAACACCATTTTCTCATACAAAGAAGACCTGGAATGGAATTACATGTGAATTGTTTATGATTTGTAGCTTGCCTCTAAAAAATCTGCTGAGTTCATGCTTCTTTCAAAGTTGTCCTGCTTTGTTTCCCATGAAGCTTTTCTCTTGTTTTCTTTGTATTTTTTAAGTTCTCCAATGAAACTTTTTTCTTAATTTTTTGAAAACCCCCATTCTAACATCCCCACTCCCTACCTTATCCCCCTTCTATTCCCCAAATTTGAAAAAAAATAAGAAAAACACAAAACTTGTAACAATAGTCAAGTAAAAAAAAAAAACCCACACATTTATCATATCCAAAATTGTGTGACTTATGATGAAACAAAAGTCCATCACCCTTCTGTCAGGAGGTGAGTAGCATGTTTCCTCTTTGGTCCTCTGGAGCACTGGTTGGTTCTTGGATTGATCGAGGATTTTATATCTTTAAAAGATTTTTTCTTTTCAGTATTATTGTTATAAATTGTTCTTTTAATTCTGCTTATTTCACACTGCATCATAATGCAAATCTTAATTTCTTTGAAGTATTCTTTTCTGTCATTTTTCACTGTGCATTAAAATTTCATTATATCTATTTCTTATGATTTGTTCAGAATTTTTCCAGTGACAGGTAGATCTCTCTTTGGTTCCAGTTACTTGCTACAACAAAAAGTTGTAAAGTTTTTCTTTACATCTGTATTTTTTCCTTTTTTATCTCTGGGAGATATAGACAGAATGGTATCGCTGGATAACAGTTGAATGCCTTTTGGCACATAGTTACAAAAAGAGTTACAATTCTTTCCAGAATTGCCCAACCAATTAGTAAACATTAATGCTAGTTTTTTCTTCCACTCCCTCCAACAGTGATCTAAAGCAGCAAAGCCCACCTTAAGTTCTGCTCTGGGCCTTTGGTATATGCAAAGGGAGTGCGTGGAACTAAACGACCTTAGCGGTATCTTCCAGCTCAAAATTCATACAAATGATCCTTCAAATTGGGTGGAAACCTTGCCCAAACCTTTTTTTTTTTTTGGGAGGGGGGGTCAACTTTTCTAATTCTGAAAAGATAATCCAAATCCCTATTAATTGAAAAGTTACCTTTTCATGTGACTTGATACCTTGGGTTTTTTCCTTAGAAAACTGCCTATTCGTATCCTTTGACGATTTATCAATTGCTCTTAATAATAGCTCTGGTTCTTTATATTTCTGGTTAATGAGAGCCTTACCAGTGAAACTTGCTGCAAAAATTTTCCCTCCATTTCCCTTTTTGATTTTAGATGCATTTATTTTGTATGTGCAAAAGTGATAGTTTAGTTTCTGTGTCTCAACTTCCTTTGGCAACTTTTTTCTTGCCTTATTGCCCAACCTAGCATTTCTAGCACTAGATCAAATTAGATAATGAAATTCCCTGTAAAAATACAATATCTCATAGATAATGTGAATTTGTGATTTTCTAAGCCAATAAGCGGCGCCCCATTTCTATTTGAGTTCAACACCACTGGGTTAGCTCTTCATTAGATACAGTGGCCTTTCAAGCAAAGAACCCACTGATTTGGATGCTGACTCAAGAAAATAGAGCCAGGAACTGGCAAGAGAGGATCAGGAGATGAGATTGCAGGGGATAGAAGCTAATCTTGTCTCCCTGGTAGTCTCTCCTCTTCTGGTCCACAGTCTACATGTCAAGCATCTTCATGAAAGTGACCAACCCCTGCATCTCACATTGCCCCAGGGCTCTTTCCTGACTGATAGTACCCATCTAAACTGGTTGTCCACCAACATCTCAGATGTGGTGCATCAGAAACAGAACTCATTGCTTCTGAAGTGATTCCTTCTTAAGAACTGCCCGATTACTCCATGGGTGCCATCATTCTCCCAGTTAACCTGACTCATAATCTCAGCATTACCCGGATTAATTTTTCTCTTCTAATATATCTAATTGTTGCCAAATCTTGTTTCTGCTTTCATGAGGTCTCACACATCTCTTTTCTCTACTCTCACAGTCACCACCCTACTTCCAGTTTTATATCTCCTCTTGTCTAGCCTCTCTCAGTAACCATCTCAAACATCTCTACTCCAATTTATCCTTCACTCAGCTGCCAACTTGATTTTTTTAACATTCAGGTCTGGCCGTGTAACTCTCCTAGGAACAAATTTCCTGGAGGACCAAGTACCAAGCTCTTTGTTCCATTTCCTCTTTCCAGTCTTCCATTTTACTCTTCTGGACATATGTCATCCTCCAATCTCACTGGCCTCCCTGACCGTTTCTCAGACCCAATACCTCATCCCAATCTTCCCCAGCTTCTTTGAACATTAAATCAAATCCCACCTTTTGCAAGAGATATTATTATTAAAGCTTTTTATTTTCAAAGAATATGCATGGATAATTTTCAACATTCACCCTTGCAAAACCTTGTTTTCCAATTTTTTCCCCTCCTCCTTACCCCCTCCCCTAGAGGGCAAGTAATCCTATATATGTTAAACACGTACAATTCTTCTATACATATTTCCACAGTTATCTTGCTGCACAAGAAAAATCCGATCAAAAAGGAATAAAAAAAAAAAAAAAAGAAAAAGAAAAAAGAGAAAGAAAAGACTACAACAAGAGTGAAACTACTTCACTGCCATCCACACTCAGTCCCTACAGTCTCTCTCTGAGAAAGAGCAGATGGCTCTTTCTATCACAAGACCAATCACTTCATTGTTAAAAAGAGCCATGTCCATCAGAATTGATCATTACACAATCTTCTTGTTATTGTGTATAATGATCTCCTGGTTCTGCTCCCTTCACTCAGCATCAGTTCATGTAAGTCTCTCCAGATCTTTCTGAAATCCCCCTGCTGGTCATTTCTTACAGAACAATAATATTCCATAACATTTATACACCATAACCTATTCAGTCATTCTCCAATCGAAGGGCAGCCACTCAGATTCCAGTTTCTTTGCAAGAGGCCATTACCCCAGGATTACCTTCTATCTTCTCTCTCTCTTTCCTTCTCTTTCTTGAAGCCGAAGTGGTGATGAATTAGAAACCAGAATCCTACAATATATTGTTTACAAAAGACAAGCTTGGAGCAGATACACCGAATAAAAATAAGGTGAGATTCCAGACAAAGCAAAAGCAAAGTTAGACTTAATTAAAAGAGACAAACAGGGAAACTACACTTCTCTAAAAAGTAGACAGTGAAATAAAAAAATTTAATATCTCTGATAAAGGCCTCATTTCTCAAATATACAGGAAAGTGGGTCAAATTTATAAAAACAAGACCCAGTGATATGTTATGCTCTCAGTATAATTAACCATGCCTGCCCTTTGACCCAGCAATACTACTGCTAGGTCTGTATCCCAAAGGGAAAAAAGGAAAAGGATCTACAAATACAGAAATATTAAAGCCGCTCTTTTAGTGGTGGATGGCCATTTATTGGGGAATAACCAAACAAGTTATGGTATATGAAAATGATGGAATTTTATTGTGCTATGAGAAATGACAAGCAGGATGATTTCAGAGAAACCTAAAAGACTTCCATGAACTGATGCAGAGTGAAATGAGCAGAATCAAGAGATCATTGTATGCAATAATAGCAGCATTGCAATAATGATCAAGTGTGAAAGACTTGGCAACTCTGATTAAGACAATGATCTACAACCAAATCAGTTCCAATGGAGCAGGAATGAACTGAACCAGCTACACCCAGCGAAAGAACTCTGGGAGATGACTAAAAACCATTACATTGAATTCCCAATCCCTATATTTTTGCCCACCTGCATTTTTGATTTCCTTCACAGGCTAATTGTACACTATTTCAGAGTCCGATTCTTTTTGTACAGCAAAATAATGGTTTGGTCATGTATACTTATTGTGTATCTAATTTATATTTTAATATATTTAACATCTACTGATCATCCTGCCATCTGGGGGAGGGGCTGGGAGGAAGGAGGGGAAAAATTGGAACAAGAGGCTTGGCAATTGTCAATGCTGTAAAGTTATCCATACATATAACTTGTAAATAAAAGGCTATTAAATAAAAAAAAAAAAAGATGATCTAAAACAATTCCAAAAGACTCATGATGAAAAAAAAATGCTCTACTTTGAGAGAGAAAAGTGATGAATTCTGAGTGCAGATTGAAGTAGAATTTTCTTACTCTTTTCTTTTTTTTTTTTTTTTTTTTTTTTGGTTTTGTTTGTTTTTGCAACATGGCTAATATGGAACTAGGTTTTGCATAGGGGAAAATGTGTAAATGGTGGTATAGAATAGCTCCTAATGTCCATGGGGTTCTCTCTAGGTTTAAGGAGTTTATTTATTTTTTTCCCAATTACATGTAAAAAATTTCTTTTACAATTTTGAATCCCAAATTCTCTCCTCCCCTCCCAACCTTCTGCCCTCTAGGGAGCAATTTGATATAGGTTATACATGAGCAATCATGCAAAATATGTTTCCATATTAGTATGTTCTGAAAGCACAAACCAAAAAATAACAACAACACAATGAGATAAAGGAAGTGAAAAATAATCTGCTTCAATCTATATTCAGACTTCATCATTCTTTCTCTAGAGGCAGATAACATTTTTCATTATGAGTCTTTTAGAATTGTCTTGGATCATTGTATTGCAGAGAATAGCTAAGTTATTCACAGTTGATTGTTGCACAATATTGCTGTTACTGTGTACAATGGTTTCCTTGTTTTGTTCACTTTATTTTGTATCACTTCATGGAAGTCTTTCCAGATTTTTACAGAATCATCCTGCTGATCATTTTTAATAGTGCAATAGTATTCGATCACAATCATATACTACAACCTGTTCAGCTATTCCCTTATTGATGGGCATCTCCTCAATTTCTCATTCTTTGCTGCTATAAATATTTTTGTGTAAATAGGCCTTTCCAAATATGGAAATACATTTAGAAGAATTGCACATTTTTAACCTGTATCAGACTGTCTTAGGGAAGAAGGAGGAAGAAGAATTTGGAACACAAAGTTTTGCAAAAATGAATGCTGAAAACTCTTTTTGCATGTATTTGGAAAAATAATACTATCAAAAAAGCAACTATCTGTTGTAGAAGGGGAAAATAGGTCTTTCTGTTTGTCTCTGTCTCTCTATGTCTGACTGTCTGTCTCTTTCCTCATTAAAAAAAAAAAAAAGCTCTTTGGGGTAAAGACCTAGTAGTAATATTGCTGGATCAAAATTTGATAGCCGCATAGTTTCAAATTGCTGTCCAGATTGGTTGGATCAGTTCACAATTCCACTAACAGCACATTGGTGTCTCATTTTTTCCACATCCCCACCAAAATGTATCATTTTTATTTCCTGTCATATTAACCAATCTGGTAAGTATAAGGTCAAAATTGTTTTAATTTGCATTTTTCTAGTCAAGAGTGATTTAAAACACTTTTTCATATGACTATACTCCATTTTGATTTCTTCATTTGAAAGTTGCCTGTACAGGAAATATATTTTAAATGAAAAATTCTGAGGCCAGTTGCTCTGAGTCACTACTTGGGAAAACTCCTAACATTGAGGCAGAGTTGGGCTTTCTGCTTAACTTTATTTTTATAGTCCTCTCTAGATTCATATTTTTCTCCTTCACTTAACCATCAACCTTCCCCTAGATAGCAAGTAATCCAATATAGGTCAAACCTGTGCAGTTCTTCTAAACATATTCCACATTTATCATGCTGCACAAAAAAACAGATCAAAAAGGAAAAACAAATGAGAAAGAAAACAAAACAAAATAAAAAGCAAACAACAACAAAGGTAAAAAGCTATGGTGTGATCCACATTCAGTCCCCATAGTCCTTCCTCTGGGTGCAGGTGGCTCTCTCCATCACAAATCTTTTGGAACTGGCCTGAATCACCTCACTGTTGAAAAGAGCCAAGTCCATCAGAATTGATCATCAACTAATATTCTCGTTGCTATATGTGCAAATGTTCACTTCGTGTCAGTTCCTGTAAGTTTCTCCAGGCCTCTCTGAAATTATCCTGCTGGTCATTTCTTATAGAACAATAATATTCCATAACATTCATATATCATAACTTATTCAGCCATTCCCCTACTAATGGGCACCTACTCAGTTTTTAGTTCCTTGCCACTACAAAAAGGACTGATATAAACATTTTAATGGCAAACATTGTTGAATATTTTCAAGTCTAAGTCCTAAGTGAATTCATCTTTTTTCCTCCATGAAAAGTGGTGAATATACTTCAACTGACAGAGCAGCAATCATTCAATTTGATGAAAGCAGATCTGCCCTTGTTACTGTTATTCACGTGAGCTTATGACTCAGCTGGATGGAGTTGTGCTGCTTGTTGCATTTGAATGTGAAGTGTGAAAACTTGAAGTGAACCATGTGTATGTGTGGAAGTTATGTTGATAACTTGATAAGTTACCATGATATCTGTTATGCTCTCGATATGATTAATTTTGGCTAGTGCAGTGTAACCTTCCCCAAACTGCAACATATAAAAATTTAAATGATTCAAGAACAGTCATAATTAAAATTTGTGAAAATTAAATGTCTTATATTTTTATCTCTAACGTTCCAAAAAGTGAAATAATATCCTTTCATGATCGATAACTTTTTAAACTAATGTGAAGAAAAAAAATCCCCTGAACAACTAAAATCTGTGCAAGCAAAACTTAAAAGAGAGGGTTTAAATAGCAAACTACAAAAAAACAAAAGTAACTCAAATCCAAGAAATATGGTTCATTCTTTTGGGCTGAAGAAATCAAAAATTTTGTTATTGAGAGAAGGTAAAAACTAGTAATGATTTCACCAAATAAAGTAACAACAACATGAGAAGCCACCAAAACTCATAGTATGTTGCCAACTCAATCCTTCAGGACAAAGTGTCACTAAACACTTTCATCAATAAAAGAAAGAAAGAATCATCCAAAGAGGCCTGCAATTTAAGAAATAAAAGTACCCCCCCAAAATCCCCAAACAACCCAATAATAAATATTCTTAAAACTAAAGGAAAGACTAACAAAGTTGAAAGCCAAAGCAGAAATATGAAAAAATCAATTTAGTATAGTACTAGGAGCTGAGGGGTTGAGAGTGAGGAATAAAATAATCCATTAGCTAATTTGCTTTAAGGGAGGAAAGTCAAGTTTCCAATGTTACCAATAAGTAAGGAGAATGCAAATAAAAGAATTTATTAGAAACTATTTTGCCCAATTCAATTACATGTTAGCAGATTGATAAATGAAATGGATGAATATTCATCCAGATTAACAGAACAAGAAACAGAATTTAAGCAATCCGATCTGAGAAAAAATGAAATTGAGTAAGCCACAAATAATTCGCACAATGAAAAGAAAAAGCCAAACCAGATGAATTTACAAGTAAATATATCAAACCTTCAAAGAGCAATTAATTCCACTATTACATAAACTTTTTAAAAATAGAAAAAGAAGTTATCCTTCTAAATTCCTTCCATGAAGCAAACAATGCCTTAATACTAGAAAGAGAGAGAGAGAAGAGAAAGAAAATTGTATACCCCCATCCATAATAAATATAAAGACAAAAATATTGAATAAAATATTAGCAAAGTGGCTGCAGTAAAATATAACAAAGATCATTTGCTGTGACCAGTTTGGATTTATATCAGGAATGTAGGATTGGTTCAATATTAGAAAAACTATATAACATAATAGACTTTACTCCCAGCTCAACTAATAATAATAATAGCTAATATTAATAGCTTATATTAATAGCTAATATTAATAATAATAGCTAATATTTATATAGTGTTTACTATGTGCCAGGGACTCTTCTGAGTGTTTTATAAATATTATCTGATCATTACAACAACTCTGGGAAGTATTATTATGTTATTTTTATCCCTATTTTATAGTTGAGGAAATTGAGGTTGAAAGGGTCACACAGCTAGACTGAAGATCTGAAATCGGATTGGAACTCCTATCTTCCTTTCTCCACCCTCAGCACTCTCCCTGTGCCCCCTAGTTGCAGGATTCTCTCTGGATTGTTCTACCTCCCTCCAGCCTGCCATGAGATCACTCTACCCTGGCATCTGCTCTTTGCATCCATGAATCCCTGACTGGGATTGCCATTTCACAAAGGGGGCCCGATTATGCTACACTCCTCAATCCCAACTCAACTCTCGTTCCAGCCCATCATCTGAATACCTTTCGTTCACTCTTCCTCTCTCACTCTCCAGCTGCCCTTTAGGTTTTGTCTTTTCCTATTAGATTATAAATACTTTTGAGACTGGAGATTATTTCCCTCTTCCTCTCTCCATCTCCTTCTCTTCCTTTCCTTTTTCCTCTCCCTCTTCCTCTTCCTTTTCCCTCTTGCTCTCTGCCTCTCCCTTTCTTCATCTCCCTCTCTTTCTTTCCCTCTCCACCTTCCTTTTCCTTTCCCTCTCTCCCTTCTTCCCTCCCTCTTTCCCCCCTTGCTTTTAAAATATATATATTCCCAGAATTAAATACCCTGTTCAGCACATAGTATATATTTAATAAATGTTATCTCTATGACCTATAACACATTAACAACAAAAACAATAACAATCATGTGATAATATTAATAGATACATAAAAAAATATTTTTTAAAACAAAACCAGTATCCATTTCTGTCAAAAACATCAAAAAGCTTGGGAACAAATGGAATTTTCTGAATATGATAAATACTGTATCTAAAACTAAGAGCTAGTATTATATGTAAAGGATGAGCATGAGAGGCCCTCGGATCAGGGATAAAGCAGGGGTGGCCATTATTAGCACTATTATTTGATGCAGGGCCAGAAATGGCAACAATTGCAATAAAGTAAAACCCAGGGCAGCAAGTCCTATTGTACAGCTAGAAAATCACCACAGATGACCTAAGACTGGAAACTCACTGTCACAGAAGTAGTTTTTCCCAACAAAGGCAATGAAATTATCTGTGAGATTAAGGAGGATGAGAGAGAAAAGGAGAGGGAGGGAGGGAAGGAAGGAAGGAAGGAAGGAAGGAAGGAAGGAAGGATACAGAAGGAGGGAGAGAGAAAGGGGGAGAGAGAAAAGGGGGAGAGAGGGAGGGAGGGGGAGAGAAGGAGAGGGGAAAGGGAGAGAGAGGGAAGGAGGGAGGGAGGGAGGGAAGGAAAAAGGGAGGGAAGAAGGGACAGAAGAGGGAGGAATGGGACGTGTGTGTATGTGAATGAGAAACAGACATAGACAGCAACTGATGGAGGGAGAGAGAGACAGACAGACAAATAGACACAAAGACAAGCACAGACAGAGAAGGGAGAAGAGGGAGAGAGATGGAGCATGCCAGTAGAGGGGGAATGGAGGCGAGCCGGGGCTGAGCCCAGCATCCACTGCCCTAGCTCAGTCCTGAGGTGATGTGGGCCTGGCCCAGAGGAGGGCGGAGGACAGGGGCGGCCTCTCAGACAGATGCTGGGAAGCAGCAGGATGGATGGGGGTGTTAGGGGGGGGGCGAGTCGAGGCTGACACGTGGGGGGCAGAGGGCAGCCACGTTCCCAACAATAAAAGAGAAGCGAGGAGAAGGGAGGTTTGGGGGCGAGAACCGGGACTCCGTTTGGGACATGCTGAAGTGAAGTTTTCTCCAACACATCCGGCGTCCCATAGATGTGGGGCTGGGGCGCATGTGGGAGACGGAGGCTATTCTCCCCCGGGTTCTGTCTCATTCGGGTCCCAAGCCCAGAGCGGCGGCCAGCGGCGGGTTCAGGGCTTTCCTGCCTCTTGCTTCCTGTGGCCACAGCCTCTCATCCGGCTGCCTGCCAGCCTCCTTTACTCCCGTCCTCCCTCGGCCCAGCTTCCAGCTGCCTGCTCCTGGAGCGCAGGCTCTTGCCCAGCTCTGAAACTGCCTGGGAGCATAGCCCAATTCCCGGGGCTTTTAAAGTGCTTCCCAGCCTGCCTGGGTTCTCTCTCTCTCCAGACCGAGGCAGCCCATTACATGCTTTCCTGCTGGCAACAAGTATCCTTCTTGCTCTTCCTTCTCCTTGCCATGACCTTGGAGCTTTCACCTCAGCGCCTCTGTCCAGTCCTCCCTGTTGGTTTCACCTGGGCCTTTTGGGACCCTCCAGCCCCTTCAGAGCTCAGTTTCCTCATTCCCCCAATCACCAATGTCCCCCACCCTCCAAAAGAGTAACACGATTGATTTACTGTTATTGATCTATGGCACCTGGTCCTGATTTTCATGGCAAAAGTCGGGACTGGGAAAGGGAGATCCAATCAAAGAATGACTTGGAGTCATGGACACAGACCACATCTTAGAGCCCAAAGACCTGGGTTCAAATTTGGCTCTCAGTGTCCCTACTTCTGTGATCTTGGGTAATTCAAATGAGCAAACATCTATAACTAAATGTCCACGAGGGCCACGAGTTTGCTGCTTGCCAGGACAAAAAGACAAAAGTTAAATCATTCAAGAAACTTATCTTCTACTACTTCTCCACAAGCCATGAAAATCAGGGCTAAGGTGCCACGAATCACCAATAAAATCATTTGGCCCACTAGAACTTGCTGCCAGACCTTTCCATGGCCCTTCCCCTCCTCTCTACCCCCCTCTCTCACGGTATTCAGTAAATAAATAACAGCAAATGGCCATTATCTATTATTATGTGTGAATCGTTCCTTCTTTGAGAGAAGGCAAGACTCAAAGGCAAATCTACTCATCCGCTCCAGGACCTCAGGAGGAGTCATATGACAAAGGGTAAGGGGCACGTTGGGCTACTCATGTTTCCTGAACAAAATGAAACGTGACTGTCCTGCTCTGGTATATCCTGGGAAATCATCTCCCAACCCTGTTTTAGAACAGGTGGGAGAATAATCTGGCAGCCTTATCTACTTCTCCTTGACTTGAGGGATGTCGTTCCCTTTCTCTTGCAGAGCTCCTTACGCTGGGCTTTGTTCCTCGGGAAGTGTGATGATAGATGTCAATGCTTTGCCAGCTTGAAGGACACGTTGGCTTGCCACTATGGTGCCGACCACACAGCCTGGTACCAGCATGGCCGGGAAAAAGAATGAAGCTTTGGGTTCTGGGGCTTCCCAGGTTACAGAAGCCTTGGACGCTGCTCTAAGTAACTGGTTAGTATGGTGTTGATACCGCTTTGCAGACTGAGACTCGATCAGGATCACTGCCTTTCTTCTGGGAATGGTCTCCCTCTCTAGCCCAGGTAATAGGCCATAAATAGCAGCATTGTAGTTAAACTGGAAATCATCCTCTGGAAAGTGTTGAGTGGTATCTACAGGAGCAACATTTAAGTCATGAAGACAGTCCATTGCTGTCTTGGAAGGACCATGCCAAATGATGGAAGGAATGACACTAAGAACTAGAATTTACATAGCACTTTGAGATTTGCAGAGCACTTTAAGGTTTGCAGAGCACTTTATGATTATTATCACATTTGATCCTCACAATAACCCTGGGAAATGAGTGCTACTATCCTCATTTCAGAGACGAGGAAAGAGGCAAAATGAGGTGATGTGACTTCTCTAAGGTCACAGAGCCAGTAAATGTGATAGGACTTTTGCTTCTAGCTTAGCACACACAGGGTGAACTTGGAGTGACTAACAGCAAGACATAGAGAGCAGGATAAGACTGTTTTGGAATTGGAAGTGATTTTAGAATTTAGCTACTAAAATCAAAATCTTCACAGTAAAAGGAGAGTACAAATGTGGGTGTAGCTGTATTAGTTTTGTGCAAAGGCTCTTGGGATTTATTCTGCCCCCCTCAGTCTTGCTAAGTGAAGCTCCAGGGTAATCTGAATGGTTTTAATGTCAGCTATCAGGTTCATAAGCAGAGATGGAAAGAGTTAACCAGCCTAAACGCAAGGATGAGGTAGCTTGGGGAGTGAGGTGGGATGGGGTTGGTTCTGAGAAATGGAGCAGTTCAAAAGACAGATTCGACCTAAGATGATCTTAATGTGCTGGGTGGATGTAGCTGGCGGTCTGACTGATAAAAGAGCTGAAATCACCCTGCACATGAACTAGACCCCCCAAAGCATCCCCAGCATTCTCAGTGCAGAAAAGAGGCTACAGACCCTTGCACTTACATTGAAAATCAGGAGATGGCAGTAGCAGCTCAGTGGAGAACCACCTGGGAGAAAGCTTCCCAAGCAGAGACAGTGGCCGCGCATGTGTTCGGTATCTGCTTTGGAGGCATGGAGTGTTCTTGCTGGGACACAACTCATGTGAGCATTCGGTGTTCTCCTTCCTCCCAATATTTTGGGAATCTGTGCGAGGTGTGGGGATCTTATAGGTGTGGGGGTGGGGGATATTCCTTGTTATTTGTTATTCTATTTAATTAAATGCCTTTTCTTTGAGTTAATGTATATTCTGACTTGGTCTGGAAAAAAAGAATAAAAACCAGTGGAGAAGGACTCACTGGCCTCTGATTTTGAATGGAAGCTGACTAA